>NC_138210.1:50300406-50866474 GCF_964194415.1 Vipera berus
ATTGCGGGATGGGGCAAGCGAGCTCCATCTGACCTTGACACTGGACTGTGAAAGTCCTCCTCCCAGCCCTATGAAATGATGATTTGATCTCCTGCACATAAGAAGATTCCCTGGGGCGTTTGTATCACCAGCGTTTCTCAGTCTCAGCCACTTGAAGATCTGTGGACCTCAACTCCCACCACCGCATAGTGGCACAGTGATTAGACTGCACTATTGTAGGCTCATTCCCTGCTTGCTGCCAGGAGTTCGAGTCTCACCGGCTCAAGGTTGACTCAACCTTCCATCCTTCCAAGGTCTGTAAAATGAGGACCCAGATTGTTGCGGGGGGGGGGCATATGGTGACTCTGTAAACCGCTTAGAGAGGGCTGCAAAGCACTATGAAGCGGTATATAAGTCTAAGCGCTATTGTCCTTGCTATTCCCAGCCAGCAAATTCTGGGCTTTGAAATCCATACATTTTCAAGTGGCCAAGTTTGCCAAACGCTAATTCAGACCAACAGGCAGAAAGTCTGCATCTCGTTCCAGATGAAAACCATTTGAGGATGCCAACGACCAAAACCAATGGAAAACTGCGAGCTTAGGTCAGGAACGGAGGGGGCAGTGGGGGAAAAGAAAAACCAAACAGATGCTAAGAATCCTCTTTGAGGGTTTGGCAACTGCTGCCTTGGAATAGGCCTCCCCAGCCTTACGTTGCACAACCTCCACTAAGAAGCTGGAAGTGATGGGCTTTGTAGTCTCTGCACAGGGTCAGACTGGGTAAAATTTAGGTCTGAGCTCCAGTGGCAGCTTCCAAGGAAATTGGAAGACAATGCAAGTGGTATTTTACAGCATCAAAATACCTTTTGAAGTGATGGATCCAGGACTTAATTTTTTTTCCCCCCTGTTTTTTGCCAAGGCAAAGGTAGGGGTGTGTGTGTGTGTGTGTGTGTGTGTGTGTGTATAAATTCTCTTGTAGGATGCACAAGGCAGGGGACGAGAATGAAGGCTGTAAAGCAAGCTAGTCTAGCAGGCTGGTTCAGCAATTCCGCAAAGCCACAGGAATACGCTGAGAAATAGCATTCCTTCCTTCTTCAGAAGGGAAGGGCTGAGGAAAGGCACCGTATCCTCGCCTCCCCCCCCCATTCCGCCCCCCCCCCCCCACGCCAGCTATAAGGATGAGGTAGAGGCTGGGAGAGGCCCCGGAGAAAGGCAAAAGACCACAAGAGGCCACGGGTGTGGGAACCCGCAATCCGGCAAGTTTGCAAAGCAGGAACAGCCCCATTCACACGTGATGGTTCCCTCGAGGATGTCAGGCGAATCCTTCGACATATAAAAACCTGGACTCTAGGGTGAAAGGCAAACCCGGGTTCGCAAACGCGCGTCCAACGCAGCAGTCCCATCCCGGGTTGCAGACACAGTCCCACGTTCTCGTTCAGCAGCTAGACAGTTCCCACCCCCGCCGCCCTTCTCTGGCAAGGGCAAAAGGGAGGTGACCCTCATGCAACGCGTGAAGAAGTCTCAGAGGAAAGGGGGATCCTGCCAGGGGGGTTAGAGAAGGGCGTGGGATTAAGTTTTGGGAAAGGGGAAGGAAAAAAAAAGTTGAGTGCCAAAATAAAAACCGCGGCCGTCGTTGCGCGAAAGAAAAAAAACGAAGCGAGGCAGAGAGAGAAAAAGAAAAAAAAGTGGAATTTGCGGGTGGGGGGGGAGAGAGAAGCCGTGCAGCGACGGCATCAGCCTCTCCCTCCCCTCCCGCCCCGTTTGTAAAATAAAAGAAGGAAGAAAAGAGCGGAAAGAAAGTCGAGGGAACAGCAATAAACGAAGGCGGGAATGTTAAGGAGGGAGGGAGGGAGGGAGGGAGGGAGGGAGGGAGGGAGGGAGGGAGGGAGAGAGAAAGAAAGAAAGAAAGAAAGAAAGAAAGAAAGAAAGAAAGAAAGAAAGAAAGAAAGAAAGAAAGAAAGAAAGAAAGAAAGAAAGGAAGGAAGGAAGGAAGGAAGGAAGGAAGGAAGGAAGGAAAGAAAGAAAGAAAGAAAGAAAGAAAGAAAGAAAGAAAGAAAGAAAGAAAGAAAGAAAGAAAGAAAGAAAGAAAGAAAGAAAGAAAGAAAGAAAGAAAGAAAGAAAGAAAGAAAGAAAGAAAGAAAGAAAGAAAGAAAGAGAGCGCCGTCCGGGAAGAAAAGAGAGGGAGGAAAAATGACGAGCGGGCATGCAAAAAAAGAAGGGAAGATCGGCCGGGAACTCGGTGGAAAAGAAAAAAGGGGGGGGGGGGGAAGGAAAAAGCAAGCCGAGTGGCGAAGGGGGAAAGGCGGGGAAGGGGCGAGAGAAAGAGGTGGAGACCCAAAGGACGGGGCGGCGGGGGAGACAGGGGCTCCTGCCGGGCGCTTCTTACCCAGATCGTCCATCACGGGCCGGCGAGGCTGGGTCCGGACTCCGGGCCGGCAGTTGCAGGCTGGGCGGCCCCCGCCCCAGTGACGCGCCTTCCCGGAGCGAGGCTCCGCGCTGTTGCCGCGCCCGCCAAGCCGACTTGGCTGAGTTGCCGCCGCCGCCGCCGCCGCCACCGCTGCAGTTGCGGGTGACCATTTATGGCAAAGGGGATTCGCGCTTGGGCAGGAAGGATGGACGCGCCCCCCCCCTCCACTCCACTCCACTCCGCCTCGACACGGACACAAACACACACACACACACACACGTCGCGCGTCGTGGCCTCGCGTCCACTCCGGGGAAGATGGTTAAATAGGGGCAAGGGAACGTCAGCCCATCCAAGCGCCCCCTCCCGCCTCCCCAAACAGGACGCCCCGCTCCTAGGGACTTTTGGGGGGGGTGATGGGGGGGAGAAGAGGGGTTGATCCGAACTAGACTTGGGTCGTCTCTCTCTCTCTCTCTGTGTGTGTGTGTGTAATCTCATGTAAACGTAAGCTGATTAGTGTATCTTTAAAATGACAATAAAGTTATTCTATTCTATTCTTATTCCTATTCTATTCTATTCTTATTCCTGTTCTATTTTTATTCCTATTCTATTCTAATTCCTGTTCTATTCTATTCTATTCTTATTCCTATTCTATTCTAATTCCTGTTCTATTCTATTCTTATTCCTATTCTAATTCCTGTTCTATTCTATTCTATTCTTATTCCTATTCTATTCTATTCTTATTCCTGTTCTATTCTATTATTCCTATTCTATTCTTATTCCTATTCTATTCTATTCTTATTCCTGTTCTATTCTATTCTTATACCTATTCTATTCTATTCTTATTCCTGTTCTAATCTATTCTTATTCCTATTCTATTCTTATTCCTGTTCTATTCTTATTCCTGTTCTATTCTATTCTTATTCCTATTCTATTCTATTATAAATTATATTCGTTGCGGGTATTGTATCTAGTGAAGAGGCGAATTCCCATGTGCCGGCCAGGCTTGAGAAGCGAGAACCGCCGGGAATTCCTTTTTTCAACTTCCTTTTGCAAAAACCTAGCTGCCTTGTGTGAGTGGAAGAAAGCGATCCTCAATGGTTAGAGAAACTAGCACCGTGTGGATGTTTTAAACAGAATCGTAGGCAGATTTGTGCCAGTGCAGAATTATGGGGTAGGAGGAGGAGGAGGAGGATTAAAACTTTGCTGGATCTTTCCTGGACGTTATTCCAATTGAACAACGCTCAATATGAAATAAAGATTCCCAGCTCTGGGGGGGGGGGAAGCACCCTAAGTCAAGCTCCAGGTGTTCCAACATTTGCACAGGCCTCTTTCTTTCCTTCTCACACTTTTTGAGGTTCACCTTGCAGACAGCCAGAGGGAAGTTGGGCATCCATAAGGCAGGTCCCTTTCGGCAATTCTGTGATATCACATCACAGTCAGGTATTCTGAATGCCGAATAATAGGGAAAGAAGTCTGCAGTTCTGGACTTAAGGGGTGTTTTGTGAAAGGCAATATACTCCTGGCTGGGGTGAAACTGAGAATTGCAGGGAGAATTTAGTCATTGAACACTGAAATGATTTGACTCAGAGGATTTGTTGTTGGTGTTTTTTTTTGGGGGGGGAAGGCAAGATAGAAAGAGGGGGTGGGAATGTGAACAAAAGTTGGAGAATGAGAGAGAAAAAGTCATCAGACGTGAATGTTAATGCAGCCCCAAGGAGGGATGATTTCAGCCTGAAATCTGAACACCTATTTTAAAAAAGATCTGGATTTTAACTATTTTGACTCTTCCCCAAAACTCTTCCGAGAGCCAGTTCTAGTCCACCAAGCCAGCTGGGCCTCACCTTGGGCCAGCCACTTCCTCTCAGCCCTAGGAAGAAGGCAATGGCAAACCACTCCTGAAACACTCTGCCGAGAAAACTGCTGGGACTTATCGAGGCACCCTCCGAGAATCGGACACCATTGACCAGTAACGCAAAGAAAGTTTCAATAAAAGGAAAAGCGAGAAAAGGCAAGTGTACAAAAACATTGTGAGATCTAGTTTGGCATAGTTAGCTGTGAGAGCTCTGAGGTAGGAGGGGCCTATTCCAAGCCTTCTAAACCAAAGATAGACAGCTTTTTCCTCCTAAGGATATGTTTGTGTATGCTTGTGTGCTCAGAGTTTGCAGAGCTGTAGACACTAACCTCTAGTTATTAAGACCAAGAAGGGGTTTTGCAAAAACCTTTCTGTTGCCCCTCTGGCATGTACCAGATGTGATGGGACTCAAGTCTTCCGACATCTGGAAGAAGGCTAGATAGAAAAGTTAAGGTACTTTCTGCCATTCGGGTACAAGTCATGATGAATATAGAGTACTGACTGTAAAACAGGGGTACCCAACCCCCGGTCCGTGGACCAGTACCGGGATGCGGCATGCCAGCAACCGGGCCGCAGGATGCAGGCAGCACACAAAACCATGCACCTTCCGGTCCATGAAAAAAATGCTCTCCAAGGAACCGGTCCCTGGTGCCCAAAAGGTTGGGGACCTCTGCTGTCGAATGTACATGTAGCAATAGTCCTTGACTTACAACCAATCGTCTTGCAACTGTTCGAAGTTACAACGGCACTGAAAAAAGTGACTTATAACTGGTTCTCACACTTACCAAAGCGTTGCACCACCTTCAGGGTCACATAATCCAAAATTTGAGCACTTGGCAACCAGTTATGTATTTACAGGGATGCGGTGGCTCAGTGGGTTAGGACGCTGAGCTTGTCGATCAGAAGGTCGGCAGTTTGGCGGGTCGAATCCCGAGTGCCGCGTAGCAGAGTGAGCGCCTGTTACTCGTCCCAGCTTCTGCCAACCTAGCAGTTCGAAAGCACGTAAAAATGCAAGTAGAAAAATAGGGACCACTACAGTGGGAAGGTAACAGCGTTACGTGCGCCTTTGGCGTCTAGTCATGCCGGCCACATGACCACGGAGACGTCCTCGGACAAGCGCTGGCTCTTCGGCTTTGAAACGGAGATGAGCACCGGCCCTTAAGAGTTGGAAACGACTAGCACGCATGTGCGGGGGAACCTTTACCTATGTATTTACGACAGTTGCTGTGTCCTGGGGGGGGTAGGGGGGTGTAACCTGATCACCATTTCTGACTTTCCAGCCAGTTTCTCACAAGCAAAGTCATGGGAGAAACCATATTCGCTTAGTGACAACTTAGCAACAGAATATCCAGTCCCACTTGCGTTCCTAAAAGCAAGGGAAGATTTAATCTGAATAGATTTCCCAAATCTTATTATCCTTTTTTTTTTGCAGCACCCGTTAAGTGAATCACAGGATCATTCAAATGAATCCACTTTCCCTGATTGATTTTGCTTGTGGGAAGCTGGCTGGGAAGGCTGTGGCTGGCGATCATGTGACCCTGGGCGCCCTACAAAAATGCAAGGACCGGTTGTCACATTTTTCAGTGCCGCTGTACCTTCGGTCAGTAAATAAATGGTCATAAGTTGAGGACTACCTATCGGTATATCATGGTAACAACTTCCCGAATGTCCTTACCACACTGGTTTTGGAACCTCAGCAACTTTTAAGATGCGTGGACTTTTTTAACTCCTAGAATTTCCTAACAGGTATGTCGGCTGGGGAATTCTGGGATTGAAGTCTACACATCTGAAAACTTGCTGACGCTATTCTAGGGGGTAAGAATTAATCCAGAGGGAAAATGTCAGAAGGCGTTCGGCGAGCTAACATAAAAAAAACAACACTCCGGCTACAGCAAGGGCTTACGTAAGACATAAGAGCCGAGAGTACACTCAGTGTGGACTGCAGTTACCCAAGCAAAGATGTGCACCTTATCCCAATTTTGGGCAAAAGAGGTGCGCTCAGAAACAAAGTAGTTATATGCCAGAACATCAGACCTGGCTTGCTTCAGCACCCAAGCTGACAGCACTGTGATAAATCAGCTGCCAGCGCTGGGGCTGACTCCCATGGCTTTCCATAACAAGCAGCCAGACGGATAATCAACAGGACCAGTTTCTCACTTACTTTGAAGCTAGAGGAGAAGGGGGGGAAAGGTAGCTAACGTAAGAATATATGCTCTCGTTATCTCAGTGGGGAGGAAAAGCTGCACATCTTGGCTCTTGCCGGATGTGCCCACGAACAGCAAAGAAAAAAGAAAAAAAGAGTGGAACAGTCAAATGACAGCCCACCCTCAAAATGGGGGGGTGTCAAAATGTGGATCCCTTTCCCGCCCCATTCCCCACGAATGCGGCCTATAGAAGCCAGGCTCTTAGGAAATGGGTTTCTCGCCCCCTTCTCCTTTCGCCAGCGGACTGCAGACCATCTGGATGCAGTTAGAAACAGGCGTTTCCTGTTCTCAGCATGGGAAGGCGGAGGGGAGGGGAGCAGGGCCGGGAGGCCTCACGATTCAATGCGGAGAGACGTAACTGGCATTAAGAGGGCAGGCAAACCCGGCCAACTCTCAGCTCACTCAGCCGATGGGAGAAGTGGGGTGCCCCAGGGGACTTCAGGCCAAAAGTCCCAAAGCTGTCAGCATTCAGCCCACCCACCCACCCACCCACCCTGTCAAAAGGAGGTTTATGAAAGAGGGACGAACCCCTTGCTGGATTTGCACAGCGCGACCTCTCGACCCGTTTTTTTCCATTTCGATCCTGCAGGCTATCCACGGGGGTGCGAGTGTGTCCCAGGGTGAAAGTGTGAAGAGCTGCCCTGTTAAGGAAATAAGGGCGAGCCACACAGCCCTTCTGAGCATTTCATGGCTTCTCTGTATTTCTCTATGTACAACAGTTCACACACATTATCGTTCCAACTTCACAACGAGGACTGGTCTCCTCTTCAACCCAGCTTCTCTGGGTAACTGTTTCCTGGGCCTCCTCGCGAGGAGACAAAACCTCCACCTCTGCAGGTTCCTTCAGGTGCCTGGGGGCATCCAATGGGCTCCTGCTGACTCAAGTTTCCTTCTGTTACAGTCACACCCTTTCACTGTGTCCTTCCTATGCAGAGTGGAGAAGAAACAACTCCGGATCTGGGTTCATTTCTGAACTAGCTAGCACCAGAACAGAGTTGCCCCACAGACTACATACATATTCAAAGCTGACCCTTTTCACAGCTGGCCCAGACCAAAAGGAGACTCCTCCTACTTTTGAGTTTCGGCCAATCAAAAAAAGCAAAGAGTCCCTTTCTGACAGGAAGGATTCTTGAAGCTCCCAAATAGACGTTCTACGGCTTCTACCCGTGTCGGTTTGTCTAGGACGGTGTTTCTCGAACCTCTGTGAATTCCCCAGCCAGAATTCTGGGAGTTGAAGTCCAGACCTCTTAAAGTCACAGAGATTAAGAAACACTGGTGTAGCAGCAGGCAGGGCAAACCCTAGTTCTGTTATCAGGCATCTCTCTTTCCCGCTCACCCCCCCCACCGCCAGCCTCACCCCCACACACACACACACACCGCAACTGATCAAACAGTGCTTGGTCCCAGTGCTAGGTTGAAGCCCTGACCATTATAGGACCATCCACTGACCCAGACTCCCCTTTTCTGAGCATTTTGCCGTTTATTCTCTTTGAACTCCAACCATCCTCTCCCTCGCCCCATCCACAACGTCAGTGTTTCAGTTGTGTATAAGAACCGGGGGAGAGGAGAGAAGGCACCCATCCGTCAGCTCAGCTGGCCCTCCGAGCCACTGCCCCACGGAGACTCCAACACCACTCCGAGCAGCTTGGCGGCTAAACCGCTGGGATCTGCAGCCGATCGGAGCAGCTCTGCCAGGGCAGCAGCTCGGCGGGTGGGGGTTGAGCCTTCCCGGATGAAAACGGACGCCACACAATTCTGAAGGAGACGAGGCCGTTTCTGCTGCTCAGCCAGCCGGTACACATCCCCAAGAGTCCCAGGGCAGAGAGAGTCTTGGCACAATTTCTCATCCACCAAGGCTTGGAGGTCAGGGAGGAGATACTGTTCGGCCACCACCAAGATTCCTTCGGCTAAAGCCAGGGGGAACGGCTTTCCCAAGATCCGGCAAGGCTTGCCACGACAGCCGTGGAGGAAATGGGCGACAGCCAGGAAAGGCTCTGGCAACACGTCACGAAGCGTCACGGTGGTGTGGGACGACTCGGCGAAGCCTCCGCTCAGCATGGCCCGGAAGACCTCAGAGGCCTCGCTGACCGCCTGTCGCACGGCTGGCACCCTGCAGCCAGAGTCCAGCTGAAAGAACAGGTCAGCCCCACCACCCTCCTCCACCACGCGAGAATAAGGACAAAGCGGTGGGGAATCCAGGCGAGGCCGCTTCGCGGCAGGAGACGAGACAGAAGCAGGAGACGGAGCTTGGGAGCTCACAAGGAGGGAAAGAACGTCTGAGGTACAGAAGACCAAATAGGGGTCAGGGTCCCGCACCAGGACCCCCAGCAAGATCCGCAGGCCAGAGAGGCCCAGCAGCAGCTTCCGGCAAGCAGAATCCTTCCTGCAGCAGAGAGAAGACACAACAATGAGCATTGGCGCTTGTTGCAAATCAACCTCATTTCCCTCTCTCCCCCACCTCCCCAGCCCCACACTCCTGGCAATATTTCTCCCCGAATTTGGGGCAACCTCAGGTGTTATGCATAGGGACACAGTGGCTCAGTGGGTGAGCTTGTCGATCAGAAGGTCGGCAGTTTGGCGGGTCGAATCCCGAGTGCCGCATAACAGAGTGAGTGCCTGTTACTTGTCCCAGCTTCTGCCAACCTAGCAGTTCGAAAGCAAGTAGAAAAATAGGGACCACTACGGTGGGAAGGTAACAGCGTTCCATGGGCCTCTGGCGTCTAGTGATGTCAGCCACATGACCACGGAGATGTCCTCGGACAAGCGCTGGCTCTTTGGCTTTGAAACGGAGATGAGCACCGACCCCTAGAGTCGGAAACGACTAGCACGCATGTGCGGGGGAACCTTTACCTTTACAGGTGTTATGCACCCTTCTCCCCTCATCTTCCAGATCTGTGGGATCGTACCACCAACGTTAACCGGTTGCCTCCCGCATCACAGTCTCCCGCCGTTTAGCCATCTCATCCAGTTGAAGATAAGCAGCCTGGACATCGCTTGGAGGTTCCAGAGCCACTAACAACACCCCACCACCACCACCCAATCTTTAAACCTCTGGTTTAAATAGCAGATCTGAGACAACCGCATGCAATGGCTGCGTTCGCATGTTATTTGTGTTCCCCTCCCCCCCCGTTACACTGAACTACACCCTAAGCACAACAGATTGCGTTCACACAATACTGGGACGCAAACAAGACCACCCAGGTTAAGATCTCTCTGCTGGGCCTTGAAGCAAGCCCAGGGAACGAAGACAGAGCCTTGGGTCTCGCGCCAAAAAGGTTGCTGCCGTTTCGACAGCCAGCCGAGGAATAAAATGTTTTGCCCGCTGCGTCCAGCTTCGACAGTGTGCAGAAAGGGACGCCCGACTCACCGGCAGATGAGGGGCAGCGCCAGGGCGGAGGCTGCCTGGTCCAATTCGCAGCCCGACAGCAGCATGTGAGTGAGAACCCCCATGCCAAAGGGGGACTCTGCCTGCACGCAGAGGTTCATCAGCAGCGCCTCTCCTGCGGAGTGGGGGAAAAGGTAGCGGGTTAGAGGCAGCGTCGCCATCTAAAATGGTAAAGTGTGCCGGGAAGAATGGCGGCGAACCATCGCTTGGGCAAATCGGTATGTTCCTCCCGCCTTTACAGGCAATTTTCCCCATTTCTCTTCCTGCTCGAAGAGGCCTACTTTTACAGATATGCACGGGCAACCTCTTGACTTGACAAGCAACGAGGCTAACTCCCAGAATTCCCCAGCAAAGCCACCGCCTGGCTTAAAGTTGCCCAGTTTGGAGACAGTCTCTTATCAGCGGCTGCCCCGTATCCAAGACCCAGCGAGGTGGGACACGAGGGCAGAAAGCAAAGTAGGACAGCAATGGCAAACCTTTTAGAGACCGAGGGCCCAAACTGCAACCCCAAACCCACTTATGTATCGTTGGGTGCCGGGTGCGCATGGCCCATTGGGTGGGTGTGGCCAAATGGGTGGGCGTGGCTACAGTGGTAACAGCAGACTGGGCGGGACTAAAAAGTTCAATCAATCAATTCCAACTTTGCGAGATCTTTTTTTTTTCCAGCGAGAAGTTGAAATTGATTTATTTATTAATTTTTGATTGATTATTATTTTTTTGGCACACGACAGCGGAGGCCTAAAGCGAAAAGGTTTAATAAAACCCAGCTGAGGGGCTAGGACTGGGGTGACGGCTCGTGTGCCCACAGAGAGAGCTCTGCGTGCCACCTGTGGCATGCGTGCCATAGGTTCGCCACCACGGGATTAGGAGATTCCCCCAATGTGAGACTCGCCGATGTCAGGAGACCTCGACTTACAGCCATTCCTTTAATGACCATTCAAAGCTACAACGGCACTGGAAAAAGTGACCTAGGACCAGTTCTCACACTTATGACCGTTGCAGCATTCCCCAGGCGCGTGATCAAACTCCAGGTGCCTGGCAACCAGCATCCATTTACGATGCTCTCGGGATTGTCTCTGGTAACTTTTCTAGGCAGTTTCTCACAAGCAAAGTCAAATGGGGGGGAGGGAGCCAGATTCGCTTAACAACCACATTTCACTTAACAAATTCAGGGATTCACTTAACAGCCACAGCAAAAAGATAGTAAAATGGACACAACTCACTTAGTAACTATCACACTTAGCAATCGGACCAATGTTGAGTATTCTGGACAGCCTTGGCAACCTAGGGATGTAGTCTGACACGTCCAACTCCTATACAGGTAGTCCTCAACTTACAACCATTCGTTTAATGACGGTTCAAAGTTGTAACAGCACTGGGAGAAATGACTTAGGGACTTCTGACCCTTATGACCCCTGCAGCATCCCCACGGTCACGTGATCAAAATTGGGGCGCTTGGCAACCGGTTCATACTTATGACGGCTGCAGTGTCCCAGGGTCACTGTGATCCTCTTTTTGTGACCTTCCGACAGACAAAGTCAATGGGGAAGCCAGATTTGCTTAATGGCCGTGTTACTAACTTAACAACTGCAGCGGTTCGCTTAACAGCTGTGGCAAGAAAGTTTGCAAAATGGGGCAAAAAACCCATTTAACAACTGCCAAGCTTAGCAACGGAAATTTTGGGCTTAGTTCTGGTTGTTAAGCCGAGGACTTCTTGTAAACCCAAGGAAGCATGTTGGCTAGGATGAAGGGAGTCATACATCGGCCACAGGTGGGAGAAGATTGTCCTAAACTATGAGGATAACGCAACACACACACACACACAAACACACACACACACCAAGTTCCTTGAATCTCCTGGGATCATCTGAACCGCTGGTCTCCCCCTCTTCTGCTTCACCGGTGATGGCAGTGGCGGCTTGCTCAGGGGATACACCCAGGATCAACCAAGCCCTGATGAGTGAGGGCCCATGGAAGCGCACGAAGGGCTCCAGGCAAGCTGGGTTGCAGGTGAGACGGTGCAGCAGCCGAAGGCAGCGAGAGGAAGGGGAAGGACTCCCGGTGATGTAACGCAACAGTCCGTGCAGCGTGTCCGGCGTCACCAAACTGCGACTAGGATCCTCAGCTTGAGAAAAACGGGAGAGGAGGAGCAGGGCTGGCGCTTCGGGAGCATGGAGGTCTGGGTCGCCCACGTGGGAAGAGAAAGAGAGCGGCAAGGTCAAGGAGAGCCAGGGAGACGAAGCTTCCGAGGCCGGGCGCAAGCCCTGGAGTGGTGGTGTGCTTTGCTCCGAGGAGGAGCGCAGCTTGGCACGCCGTTTCCAGTAAGAGGTAGGCGTCTTGTACTCCTCCGGAGAAGTTGGGAGAGTCTGAACGTTCGGCTTCGGAGGGACCGGGACCGCTTCCTCTGTGACCGGGGATTTGGCAAGAGGCCCGGGTGACAGCTGGCTTTGGTCACCCTTGCTGGGAATCACGATCAATGGAATGGAGGTGGAGTTACTGGGCCCAGGGCTGTTCTGGCCGGCTACCAAAGCAAGCCAAGAGGATTGTTCGGCTCCACTGTCGATGTTTCCGGCATGTCGCCTTTCCTCCGAGGTGGATGAACAAGGCAACTCTGAGCCATCATCCGCAGAGAGATCGCCGTCTAAATTTGCCAGCTCTGACACCATCACCGGCTCCTTTTGCGGCTTGTTGGCCCCGTCTTTATTCTCCTTGTTTCCCTCTGAATGTGGGTTTCCCTCTAAGACAGCTTCTGGGCGGACATTTCCCGATTCAGCCGACAAAGGTAACACTGCAGGACTGAGGCTGTGATCCGGAAGGATTCCTCCACCTTTCGTTGCCGAGCTTAAAGTCTCCGAAAGGCCGGGCTGCCCCCCAAGAGGCAAATCCAAGAAAGGGGAATGTAAAAAATCAGGAGATTCGGCTCTGGAATGGGTTTTCATCCCAGATGTGCTGTGGCAAGGTCCTAGAGATTCATCTTGCAGTTCTTGGCCGGGACTGAGATCTCCTTGGGTCTCCAACTCGGAAAGGGTGGCATCAGGAGACCACTGAGGAGAAAGGTCTCCTGGGCTGGAAATATAACCTTCCGAGACAAGCCAGGATCTGCGTTGGGGACAAAGAAGAAAGAGAGAGAGACGAAAGAATAAGCTTTGACGCATATACATGGGGGAAGATCTGGAGAGGAGGGATCTCAAGAACAGAACGGGAGCACGTTCGGCTAGAAATACTGGGAACAAAAACTCCACACGGACTGCGCAGCTTGACGTCTTCCCTGCTGCAAAGTTTTCAGCAATCAGTCAGACGATGCTCCGTCTCAGAAAGGGCCCGCAACTTGGCCCTTGGTGGAGCAGTGGGCTAATGCCTCCTTAAGTAACACCAGCTGCCTGCAATTAGTGCAGGTTCGCATCCCACCAGGCTCAAGGTTGACTCAGCCTTCCATCCTTCCGAGGTAGGTAAAACGAGGACCCAGATTGTTGGGGGCAATAAGCTGACTTTGTAATAATGCCGCTTGGGGTGTGTGTGAAAGCCCTAATAAGCAGGCATATACATAGAATGAAGGCTACTGCTAAGCTTGTAAGCCACCCTGAGTCTTCGGAGAAGGGCGGGATATAAATGGAATTAAAATTAAAAAAAAAACTTGGGTGTCCTCCTGGATTCAGGGCTTAATTTGAAAGATCATCTAACGGCCGTGACCAGAAGGGCCTTTGCACAGGTTCGCCTAGTGCGCCAGTTGCGCCCGTTTCTGGACCGAGATGCCCTATGCACGGTTACCCACACCCTAGTCACTTCTCGCCTGGATTACTGCAATGCTCTCTACATGGGAGTGCACCCTTGAAGTGCACCCAGAGGCTTCAGCTGGTGCAAAATGCGGCCACGCGGGTGCTTATGGGAGTATCTCGAGACTCCCATGTTACACCACTCCTCCAGGAGCTGCATTGGCTCCCGGTTGCCCTCCGGGTGCAATTCAAGGTGCTGGTAATAACCTTTAAAGCCCTATACGGCTTAGGCCCGGGGTACTTGCGAGACCACCTGCTGCCATTATCAACCTCCCATCGCCCGGTTCACTCCCACAGAGTCAATGCCGGCTGGCGGCCCCCAGGGGGAGAGCCTTCTCTGTGGGCGCGCTGACCCTCTGGAATGAACTTTTTTTTTTTAATTCCATTTATATCCCGCCCTTCTCCGAAGACTCAGGGCGGCTTACAAGCTTAGCAGTAGCCTTCATTCTATGTATATGCCTGCTTATTAGGGCTTTCACACTCACCCCAAGCGGCATTATTACAAAGTCAGCTTAATTGCCCCCAACAATCTGGGTCCTCATTTTACCTACCTCGGAAGGATGGAAGGCTGAGTCAACCTTGAGCCTGGTGGGATGCGAACCTGCACTAATTGCAGGCAGCTGGTGTTACTTAAGGAGGCATTAGCCTGCCTCTGGAGCTGCGGACGGCCCCTGACCTTCGATCCTTCCGTCGTGACCTGAAGACTTGGTTATTCCAACAAGCGGGTCTGGACTGACTATGTTTTTTAAATTTGGCTTTTATTGAGTTAAATTGTCATGTATCCATTACATTTATTGTTTAATTCTTTTTTAAATTTTGTATTCCATGTTTCTTAAATTTTTTGATGTGAGCCGCCCTGAGTCCTTAGGGAGAAGGGCGTCATATAAATTCAATAAATCTAATCTAATCTAATCTAATATAATATAATATAATATAATCTAATCTTCAGAGCGATGCTGTCACAGGAAGCCATACCTGGTGGGAAAGCAATGCAAGATGCGCCAAGCCATGCAGGGCGCAAAGCCCCCTCGTTTATAGTAGCTGCGCCCTTACGCTGAATTTTCCATCTTATTATAAATGTGGCGTTTTTCAAGCTTGGCAACTTTTAAGACATGAGGACTTCAGCCTCCCAGAATTCCCCAGCCAGCCATTTGGAACCAGACATTCCGATGCTTGTTATGCGAGTCATGCACAGTTTTACCAAAAAAAATTATTAATTTATTTTTTTTGCCACAGTCGCCAAGCAAATCATGGCAATTGTTAAAGGAATCACATGCGTTGTTAAGCAAGTCTGGCTTTCCCCCCCCCCCACCCCGGCAGGGAAGGTTGCAGATATCAAGTCACAATATTGATTGCAGGATGCTGCAACTATCGTAAATACACGAAGGATGCCAGGTGTCCAAAATCTGATCATAGGACCCCAGGGGCATTGTGACAGTCACAATCGCGAGGACCAGTTGTTGCAAGTCACTTTTTTTCAGTGCCATTACAACTCGGAAGGATGGCCAAATGTATTTGTATAATAATCCAAGGGCTACCCCCTTCAAACTGAACTCGACTGCTGGACAACTCAAGGGCTTCTGTGGGTTTTTGTGTGTGTGTGTGTGTGTGTGTGAAAATTTCCAATTACTTATAGGCCTGGCTATTTTCTGCAGGTCTACCATCCAATTATCAAGCAGGCCTGATTCTGCTTAACTTCACCTGGTCAGCTAGGCATTTTCATCTGCTGAAGAGTTTTTAGGGCATAAATCAAATAAAGGTAAAGGTAAAGGTTCCCCCGCACATGCGTGCTAGTCGTTTCCGACTCTAGGGGCCGGTGCTCATCTCCGTTTCAAAGCCGAAGAGCCAGCGCTTGTCCGAGGACGTCTCCGTGGTCATGTGGCCGGCACGAGTAGACGCCAAAGGCGCACGGAACGCTGTTACCTTCCCACCGTAGTGGTCCCTATTTTTCTACTTGCATTTTTACGTGCTTTCGAACTGCTAGGTTGGCAGAAGCTGGGACGAGTAACAGGCGCTCACTCTGTTACAGGGCACTCGGGATTCGACCCGTCAAACTGCCGACCTTCTGATCGACAAGTTCAGGGTCCTAACCCACTGAGCCACCGCGTCCCTCTATAAATCAAATAGGAGGCCCCCAAATTCGGAGAAATTCAACTTCCCATTAAAAGAAAAACGAACAGCTGAATCTTTAAACCACACGGACTTTATAGGAGGAAGGCAGAAGGGGCCGTGCAAAGCTGGCACCAATCAGAGGAGGTCAGCTGCTCCACTGTCCACCTAACTCCCCACTGTGATGTTTTTGTCTTTTTCAATTTGCCAGGTCTTTCCTAGAATTCCCAATCTAGGAAATCCCAGAATCAGACACGCAAGGTAAACAACTGTCTTCCACTTGCATATATATGCAAAGGATCGGTGCAGAGTTTTCCTTTTTTTATCGTCTACTCACATGTTCACACCATCATCCATTTCCCAACTGGGCTTTAGAATGTAAAAACACCTTTTATTTGGCAGCCTTTCAAACTTACCCCATCTTTCTCTGACGTATAAACCTACCTTTTCCACTGCAATACCCACTAACAGCATTGGAATGCAGGCAGCCCTCGACTTGCAACACTTCATTTAGTTACAATGGCATTGAAAAAAGTGACCATTGCAGCAGTATGACTATTGGTCATGTGATCAAAATTCAGGTGCTGGACAGCTGACGCATATTTATGACATTTCCAGTCTCCCCAGGGGGCCGTGTGATCACCCTTTGTGATCTTCTGACCAGCAAAGTCAACGGGGAAGCCAGGTTCACTTAACAATGGTGTTAAGTGAAGTAACTCAACAACTGCAGTAATTCCATTTAATGACTGTGGCAAGAAAGGTCGTAAAAATGGGGCAAAATTCACTTAAGAAATATCTCACTTAACGTTCCCCACTATCCTTCGCATTCCCCACCATCCGGTCAGAGCTGAAGAAGCTTCTGGGATGAGAAGCGAAGCGTCTCCCAAAGAAAAACAAGAAATTCTAGTTGCCTGGTGAAAAAGGCACCTTTGGGGCAACCGTGACCTGGATGACTGAGAATCCTCATAGACATCTCACTTTATAACAGAAATGTTGAGCTCTACTGCGGTCGTTAAGTCGAGGACTACCTGTACAATGCTTCTTATTGGAAGCCAAGCCCAACATGGCCAATGACCATGAGTCAGCGGACCCGACCCATCTGAATAAGTTGTAGTCCAACCCATCTGAAACTGTTGAGTAGTCCCTGCACCCACCCAGATGACCTGCAGGCAAAACCAAATTTACCTCAGGCTCTGAAAACTGGAACTCTCTGCTCCGGGCAAGGCCTGTTCTCCTCGCCGCCCCTCAGCAGGGAAGTCAAACGATGCCGCATCTTTCTCGTATTCATGTTCTTCCTCCTCCTCCTCCTCCGCTTGTTCCCGGCTGGCCCACTGGCCCTGGGCTGCCAGCCTGCCAACCAGCAAGGGCACCAGTCCTCCGGCCTGTAGCATCTCCAGGGCTTCCTCGTCGTAGAAAAAGGCCACAAAAGCCATCACCACCCGAGCGTGCGAATAGCTGTGACATTGGTCCCGCAACAGGGAGAGCAGTAACTCTAATCCTCCGGTCTTCCGCACCCGGCTCCGATTAACAGCCTCCCGGCACAGGAGGCACAAAGCTTTGACCAGTGGATGGAGGGAGGCTCCGGGCGCCCCGGCTCCCCTCCGCCGTTGGATCTCCCCCACTAGCAACTCCACCCCGCCAGCGTTGCCTATAGCTGGTCTCAGCATGCCCTGAAGACAGAGGTTGGCGAGGACCGCAAGGGCCGACTCCTGCACCACCCGTTTTTCGTGGCCAGCTAAGGTTACGAGGGGCACCACCCCACCTCCCAAGCTCAGCTGCTCCGCACAGTCACGACTGCAGCCCTTTGTCAGCTCCACAAGGGCGCGCACCACGGCTGCAATCAAGGGCCCATCCTCCACGGAGGAAACCAAGCGCTCCGCTATGGGGCGGACTGCCCCCTGTTGGACCAGCGAAAGACGATGAGCAGGAGTATTGGCCAGGTAGCGGATGGCCCTGATCACGCTCTGCAAACATTCACTGTCCTGGGAGGTGGTGAGCACCTGGATTAGCTGGGGCACGGCTCCTGTGAGGCAAATATTCAGGAAGTGAGAATATGGCAAGAAAAGGAAGTCCGGTCACAAGATCCTACATCGGCTAAACGGTGAGTCAGCCAGATACATTTCCAGATGCCTCAATTAGCATACATCTCGGTTTATTTTTAGGGACTCAACGTTTTATTGACCCCTATAATCAAGCAGCGTTCAAAGGCACCATATTAACCCCAAGAGCTCCTTGCTCCCGTCTACCTGTCAGGCCAATTATTATTATTAATTGCACTAACTACGGATACGAAGTTTATTCTCCACTTTAAAATAAAGCAGCAAAAAAAAAGAAAGTCTTCCGTGACGAGATCTACTTGGGATCTGTCAGGACTCCACCATTTTAGCCTTCTGGGAGGCTCTGAAGAGCTGACGTCTCCCCAAGTGCTGGCCTTGAGCGAAGAGGCCAGCGAACACACGGGGGAAAATATCGTCCATGGGGTGCCTGTGAGATGCTTTCGATTTTAGTATTCTAGTTTTATGTTTTATTGCTGCTGAGCAGCCCAGGATTACAGTACCGCAAGATGGGCAGTTACGTAAGCCTTTTAAATAAACAAATAATTTCTGCTCTGGTTTCCATTGACATCATTCCCATCCCCCGCCCTGGGATATGGAGAATAATATGAAGGCTTGCAGTGGAACTTTGACAAGAGTAATTTGGAATTTGATGCCCAATTGTGGAAAGCCACTCAAATTCCTTCCAAGTTACCAATGAAGTGACACCACCACCAACTCCCCATCCTGCAGATTCTTATATTAGAAGAACGAAGAGCTCTGGATTCATCACAGTTAAGCAGAGATGCTTAACATATCCCCGCTTTTAATTTACAACCTGTCCGTAGAGCGTCACATCTGACCAACCTATTATTGCAAAGGTTTTACTATATTAAATGAATTCCCCTAAGGAATTGTACGATGCCCTTCAGAGTTTGCACCAAATATTATTAAGAGAATATATGAAATGTATTTTTTTTACTATTTCAAGCCCTCAGAATAGCCAAGCATATTATATATGCTAAAGGTATACAACAGAATTGATAATTATCTGCATATTTGTAAGGGGGAGTTGAGAATGGCGGGACATAAATTTGTCTCAGGGTGCTGATGCTGCTAACATAGAATCTTTATCCACCAGGCCATATTGACTCCAAGCAATTAATAGCTCTTAACCTCTGTGTGTGTGTTCATGACGGGGAGAGGGAGGAGGAAAAAGTCCAACTAACAATGTTGGAAAATAAACTTGAGCTGCCCTTTGATGGTGAAAAAGTAAGAAAGACAGCTGTACCTCCGCACTGACCAACCACAATCAGGACCAGCAACTCTGTTACTAAGTGGCACGGTCATTAAGTATGACATTATGTGACCACATCAACTTACATCAATTTCAGCTGCAGTCACTAAGAAAATCATACCTGCAGTGATTAAACACAATTTAACAACTTCCTGATGGCTTCCCCATTGACCTTGCTTGTTGGAAGCCAGCTGTGAAGGTTGCAAAGGGTGATCACATGACTGTGAGATGTGGCAACCGTTGTAAATGTTCACCAGTTGTCAAAACACCCAAATTGCAATCATGTGACCTCAAGGAAGTGGCGATGGCCACAGCTTTGAGGACTGGCCACAAAAGTCTCCTTTTTCAACATTGTCATAACTTCAAACTCACTGAATGAGTGGCTGGTAAAAGAGGACGTGTGTGTGTGTATGTGTGTGTGTGTGTGTGTGTGTGTGTGTAAATACATACACATACTACACATCTCAGTTCTACACTTACATAGATCCTACCCTTTTGCCCACCCAACCCCTGTTCAACCTGCTTCATGGATGGCCTGGCAATTTTCTAAGTCTACAGCCAAGTTGCCGAGTGCCCGTGCTGTCCGATTCAGGATACTTTCCACAGCAAGTGACTTCAGGATAATAACTAGAAAGAGAAAATGGGGAAAGGTAGCAATTTGATAATCCAGTTGTAAAACCACAACATCTTTTAAGAGAAGTAGCTGTCTTGGCTAGTTGCACTGGGGGGGGGGGGAGAAGGGAAGAGTTTTGTGGCACTTCAAACTACATTTAGCTTTTTTATCACTTTCTGCTAAGAGGTAGGCATTTCCAGGATAGACAACAGTTTGGTGTATTGGCCAGATTAGAAACTGAGAGATTGTGAGGGAATCTTAGGTAAAGAAATCAGCTGGGCAACTTTTAGCCACTCCCTCCTTTCACAGGGTTGTTAATCATGGGGAACACAGGACAAAATAGCATTATGTATGCTGGCTTAAGCTGTAAAAAAAAAAGCAGGCTACGCGTCTAATTTAGAGATAAATACAAGCTTCCTACATTTTACATATTACATAATTACACCATGTCATGAGAGAGATTTCTGAAAAAGTTGCAAGTCCCTTGCATGCTGGGCATACATGTACTTATGAGATCTTTTCAGTGCTAGGGCATGCACTGGTATAAGCTCCAATTCACAAAACATCTATTAGCCAATTCTTCCATGCATTTAGTTATCTAAACACAAAGTACTTAGCATAGCCCCATAACTTGGCATCAAAGAGGGTCTGATAAAATCAAAAGGTAAATATTAATAGTACCTAAACTTGTTTTTGCTGGCTTGAAACCATGAATAGCTTTCCATTTTCCCCCGTCCATCCATTTTAAAGGACGAAGCTGTGATATTCACAGTATTAACAGGCAGATGGCGTGCCAAGTAAAGCAACCGCAGCCCCAAGTTACACATCTAGGCATAATTTAGCTGTGTGGTGTTTTTTATTGTTGTTTTAAGGACCGGGACAATCATTTTAGCCCAGGACACCATCACAAATCTAACATGAGATGTTCCCAGTTTTAGAAATGTTCTACAGTCGGGGCCCATGCACAAGGCTCAGACTGGCATGGTTTAAAATCCTTAAGATTTCAAGTTGTTAGCATATTCTAGCATGTTTGTAATACTATACCCTGTATTCAGCTCTGGGAAGTCGGGGAGGGGGGAGGGTTGGGTAGGGGTGGGTTGGGGAGAGGGGAGGGAGAGGAGGGTTTTTTTCTTTTTTTGTTTCTTTTTTCTATTTTAAAAATGTGTTGTAAAACTTTTCAATACAAAAAAAAGATTGCAAGATACAACATTTAAGAAATGAGTTACTTCTAGCTGACATTGGGAAAGCCTGAGGTTTCACCTTGACCACTTCCAACAGCCGGAAGCCCTTGTTAAGGTTATCATCCTTTTGCACTCACACCATCAGATTTAAGGGGGCATAAAACTGATTTCCCCCCCCTCTGCCCCCAGTGGGTGCCCTGATTTGAGAAGCCCCACCCATAAGAGGGGGGGGGGGTTCCGGCTTGATGGGAACAGCGGTCTCCCCCTCCCCACCAAGGCTGCATCTTCACTCCTTAGCACAGGGGTCTTCAAACTTGGCCCTTTTATGACTTGGGGACTTCAACTCCCAGAATTCCTCAGCCAGCGTGGCTGGCTGAGGAATTCTGGGAGTTGAAGTCCCCAAGTCATAAAAGGGCCAAGTTTGAAGACCCTTGCCTTAGCAAGACAAGATGCCCTTCCCGGAGCCCCTGCCGATGCCGCCGACTTCAACTCCCATTATCCCGTTGCAGCTCCCCCATCGGCCTAGCTGGCTGGGAATCATGGGAGTTGAAGTCCAAGACGTGATCAGGCATCAGGCTGGGACGGGAGGGGTGGAAACAGCCCCGCCCACTCCAGAAATACCTGGGAGGGGTGTGTGTGTGAAGAGGGGCTCTTCCTTAGCCGTACCCCCATTCTGCCCCCCCATACACTTTTTGCACTCACCTAGCGGCGGGATCCCCCCAAGTTCGCGCACCTGGGTGCGGCTGCCCCCTTCGGTGCAGCAGTTGCCCAGGATGCTGAGGGCCAGGTCCAAAGTGCGGCGCGGTCGCGGGGAGCCGGAGAGGATCCCCAAAAGTGGCGCCAGCCCCCCGTGGGTCCGGAAACGGGCGATGCCTCCCGTCTCCTTGATGTGCTGGGTCCGGAGGGCCAACAAGGCCTTGCCCAGCCCGGGCTCGGTCCCCCTCTGCAGCTGGGCCAGGCAATAATCTAGGGAGCCAGTGGGGGTGCAGGCTCCACCCCCCGAACCCCTTGAAGCAGGAGCCGCCATCTTGGGGAGAATCCCCTTCCTAAGGGCCGAGGGGGGTAAACATCAAAGGACGGGGGGGGGGGGCGGTGCACGCCGGGAGTTGTAGTCCTCCGCCCCCCCAAGAAAAAAGGGGAGAGGCTACCGGTCCCGGGATAGATCACACAGTGCCAAGCGTGGCTGAAGGAGTGATGCATGACGGTAGCTGTAGTTCCTACCTCGTCCTTTGTGATAAATAGTGTTAAGAGGAAGGACCGCAACTTCCATAGGGCTATGCGCCAGCAAATGGCAAGCCTCAACGTGTACAGCAAAGGCAAAACTGGGGGTGGGTGGGGGTGGAGCGGAGAACTGCATTTCGGGAGTAGTAGTTTTACTGGTAGGCTAAATGGGAATAAATAAACCGTACACGTATGGATTTTCGTGTTCTGGAGAAAGATGCAAAAGTGCGTCTCAGTTTTTGGGAACCTGTTGCAAGACTCAAAAAAACCCACGAACATCAATATTTATTAATTGTATTAATAAAATTTAATTTTTAATATTATTTTATAATACGTATTTTATTTTATATTAATATTTTAATGCTGTTTTGGAACATAATACATTTCGGTACTAGGTGCTGTGTTTAAATTGCAGTTAAATTATGCAGCATGCACAGTGATGTTGAGAACACTGTAAGCAAAATTTTAAAAGGAATGCTAGAAAAAAGACAGCCCTCCCTTCAAAAATTTAAAGCTCAGGTCAGCCAAAATTCTTCCCCTCTTCCATCCCAGACTTGTATTGGATGACCAGGGAACTGATTGATGTTGGAACTAACAAATTTGCGTGGCCTGAGACTGGGGAGAAAAAATTGAATAAAATTAAGACAGGTTACCCAAGGAGGTCCATCCATCAGATATAAGAGTAAGGAGGCACTTCAGAAAATCACCAAAAAGCGACCAAGTGTTTTGTTAGTACAACAGACTTACAAGTTGACTTACAACCGTTTGTTTAGTGACCATTTGGAGTTACAACGCCACTAAAAATAACGACATAACCGTTTTTATACTTACAACCATTGCAGGACCCCCACGGTCAAGCGATCAAAATTCATACACTTGGCAACTGCCTCGTATTAATGATAGTTGCAGTGTCTCAGGGTGGTGTGATCACCTTTTGCGACCTTCTAATAAGCAAAGTCAACAGGGAAGCCAGATTCACTTAACAACCGTGATACTAACCTAACAACTGCAGTGATTCACTTAACAATGTGGCAAGAACGGTCGTAAAATGGGGCAAAACTCACTTAACCAATGTCTCACTTAGCAACAGAAATTTTGGGCTCAATTGTAAGTCGAGGACTACTTCTATTGTTAATTTTTCCCCAGGAAGCGTGAGAAGTTGAATATATTTTCTCTCTCTCAATTCCCAATATTTACATTAGGTATTATGACCTTTGATAGGAGAGGAAGGTAGGTTTTGCTTCATTTCCTCAAATTTCAGGTCTCAGAGCAAAGCAGGGCAGAGGGAAGCCTAAAGAGACAGAGACAGAAACAGTAAAGAAGGAAAAAGCTTTGTGATGTGTTCCCACCTTCTTCACATGGAGGAGCCCAACCCAGCCCAGCACTTTGTCAGGACAAAGATTCTTCTCTAGGGAACTCCAGCAGACTCACTTCTCTGAACATCTATAGCCCTGTTGGATTATACAAATTGGGTATGTCTAGTCTAATGAAGTCAGGGACCTGGTGGCTCAGTGGGTTAGGATGCTGAGCTTGTCGATCAGAAGGTCGGCAGTTTGGCGGGTCGAATCCCGAGTGCCGCGTAACAGAGTGAGCGCCTGTTACTTGTCCCAGCTTCTGCCAACCTAGCAGTTTGAAAGCACGTAAAAATGCAAGTAGAAAAATAGGGACCACTCCGGTGGGAAGGTAACAGCGTTCCGTGCACCTTTGGCGTCTAGTCATGCTGGCCACATGACCACGGAGACGTGCTCGGACAAGCGCTGGCTCTTCGGCTTTGAAACAGAGATGAGCACCTGCCCCAAGAGTCGGAAACGACTTGCACGCACATGCGGGGCAACCTTTACCTTTACCTTAGTCTAATGAAGAGAAGGACGAGGGGGGACATGATAGCAATGTTCCAATATCTCAGCTGGAGATCTTGAGAATTCACAATGAACAAGCAATAATTCTCCCTCAGCCTGTTCTGCCCCACCTAGATCCTCATAGCCACAAATCACAAAACAGTAGCAATGTACACTTGGGTGTCATCAGCCTATTGATGAGATCTGAAGCCAAAACCTTCAGATGTTCTCTCTTAGGAGCTTCACATAGATGTTACAGAGGACCAAACTTTACACTGCATTACACTCAGCCGACCTCTTATTTCCACCCAGCTCCAAACACTGATTGGACTTGTCAACTGAGGGAGAAGCAGAACCATTCGACTCAGTGCCCCTATCTTCCAACTCCTGTAGACAGTCTAGAAGGACATCATGGTTGATGATTGTGAAGACTGCTAAAGTAGATCTAGGAGAGTTGCGACTCTCTATCCCGGGGTAGGCAACCTTGGCTCTTTTATGGCTCGTGGACTCTGCCCTCTGGAACCAGCTGCCAGTGGAGCTGAGGACTGCCCCCGACCTCCGTTCATTCCACCGGGGCCTGAAGACCTGGCTCTTCGAGCTCTCGGGCCCAGGCTGAGGAGTAATTTATTTTAATCGGGGTTTTAATTGCACAGGGTTAAGTTTAATCTTTTTTAAATTGGTTTTAACTTTTGTATTGTTGGTTTTTAATTTCCTGTAAACCGCCCTGAGTCCTCAGGGAAAGGGCGGTATATAAATGTAATAAAATAAATAAATAAATAAATAAAATAAACTCCCAGAATTGCCAATGATCATATGTGTTTCCACCTTCTTTACTTGGAGGAGCCCAACCCAGCCCAGTACTTTGTCAGGACAAAGATTCTTCTCTAGGGAACTCCAACAGACCAACTTCTCTGAACTTCCATAGCCCTGTTGGATTATAGGAATTGGGTATGTCTAGTTTAATGAAGAGAAGGACGAGGGGTGACATGATAGCAATGTTCCAATATGTCAGGGGTTGCCACAGAGGAGAGGGAGTCAAGCTATTCTCCAAAGCGCCCAAAGGTAGGACAAGAAGCAATGGATGGAAATTAATCAAGGAGAGAAGCAACCTAAGGAGAAACTTCCTGACAGTTAGAACAATTAATCAGTGGAACAACCTGCCTCCAGAAGCTGTGAATGCTCCAACACTGGAAGTTTTTAAGAAGAGACTGGACAGCTGTTTGCCTGAAATGGTATTGGGTTTCCTGCCTGAGCAGGGGGTTGAACTAGATGACCTCCAACGTCCCTTCCAACTCTGTTATTCTGTTGTGTAATTCCTACTCATATCCTGCCTCAAAAGACTGCTGAGTCAAAGTAAGGATACTGGTACATCAGGATAGTAAGAATCTCCTTGGTGGAGGCCTGTCCGTTGCTGGGATCAGCTTCCTTGCTAGAGAACTGGCCTCATCTGGACATCTAGAGGCATTTTTGGAAGGGATGTGGAGGACATTCAATCAACAGAAGGTTGATTACAGTGTAAACTCACTCTGCAGCACAGGGAGGGAGCAGGGGAAGAGTGTCCCCAAGAGAGAACAACCACATATTTCCTAAAAATACATTTATCAGGTCATTTCTATCAACTGGACAATCAAAACAAGCGTTGGCTAAACACTAAAGAAGAATTTATTTATTTATTTATTTATTTAATTAAATTTTTATACCGCCCTATTCCCGAAGGACTCAGGGCGGTTTACAGGGCAACATAAAATATGATATAAAAATAGTATAAATTAAAATAGATTAAATTACATAAGCCCAACAATTAAAACAATATTAAAAGCTAAAACCCCTTCAGTCCAGGCCTCATAGATCAAAAAACCAAGTTTTCAGATCCCGGCGAAATGTACGCAGATTGGGGGCGGTCCGAAGTTCCACCGGTAAATCATTCCAAAGGGCAGGCGCGCCCACAGAGAATGCCCTCCCCCTGGGGATCACCCGCCGGCACTCCTTAACCGTCGGCACCCTGAGAAGGCCCTCCCTGTGGGAGCGCACAGGATGATGGGAAGTTGATGCCGGCAGCAGGTGTTCCCTTAGATAATCCGGACCCAAGACATTCAGAGCTTTATAGGTCATTACCAGCACCTTGAATCTCACCCGGAGGGCAACCGGAAGCCAATGCAGCTCACGGAGAAGAGGTGTTACACGGGAGTATCGGGAAACTCCCATAACAACTCGCGCGGCTGCATTCTGCACCAGTTGAAGCCTCCGCGTGGTCCTCAAGGGCAGCCCCATGTAGAGAGCGTTGCAGTAGTCTAGCCGGGAGGTCACGAGCGCATGGGTGACTGTGCGTAGGGCATCTTGGTCCAGATAGGGCCGCAACTGGCGCACCAGACGAAGCTGGGCAAAAGCCCCCCTGGTCACGGCTCCTATATGGTCTTCGAAATTGAGCCGTGAATCTGTGAATGGAGCTTAGGGGAACTGTTTTTCAAACTTCCTCCACCATTGTGTTGAGTTCAGACACACAGAGGAATGTAGCTTGAAGGACATGTTCACGTACACACCTCTTATCAAGCCACTTGCTTCCTCCCATGCTTGAATTGTCCATCATCTTTGAATTAAACCTACAGATGTGCTACAGGTCCAAAACTTTCACTCATCCCCATTCCCAACATCTGGAACCATAATGGATTGATAAGTAATCCTACGCACACTAGATTTTGTATATGCCAACTCATTCTGGATTTTACCTCTCTGGGTGACTCTTGATAAATCCCAGAATTGGATGATGCGGTAGGGCATGTTGGAGCGTGCATGTTCTCACTTCCTGGATGCCCACCCCGCCCTGGATTTTGTACGTATTCCCAACAGATAAAAAGAGGATAATTGTTCCTGCTTCAGATGTGATAATGTCTCAAGCCAAATGGGTCAAAGAGAAGGAAAGTGCATTTTATTAAAAGTACTTCTGCAAAAACCTACCCGGACAGACCCTGATAAGCAATGGTATTGTGGTATAGATGCTGTGGCGCACACATAGGTAGTCCTCAATTTACAACCGTTCACTTAGTGATCCTTTGAAGTTACAGTACACTGAAAAAAGTGACTTATGATGAGTCCTCGCACTTATGAGCATCCCCCAAGATCACATGATCAAAATCTGGGCACTTGGCAACTGGTACCTATTTACCACAGTTACAGTGGTACCACCATTTTGTTGTGGGACCACCATTTTGTGACCTTCCCAGCTGGCTTCTGAGAAGCAGAATCAATGGGGGGCAACCAGATTCACTTAATGACTGCACTGATTCACTTAAACACTATGACAAAAAGGCTGTAAAATTGGGCGTGACTCACTTAACAACTGCCTTGCTTAGCAGTAAAAATTCTGGTCCTAATTATTCCTGTATGTTGAGGACTATCTGCATTTATTTGTTGGCTCCTTTTTTTTTGGTCTGCCGGATAACAGATTTGTGTAACAACGTACATTGTACGAACAGTTTTGTGTAACAATAAAGAAAAATTAAGCCCCAGATAAAATAGAAAGACTACACTTACAACCCAAGACCCTTTTAAAGAATCCTAATTTTTATCATTTCCTGGAGCCTATCAAGGCAGTTGCAGATTGTATGTCAGGAGGCAAGGAGCTCCATAATGTTGGGGCTACCCAACATTTGAACACCTGCTCCTCCCTAGTCTCACCGAATGGGGGGCTTCTAATAGACACCCCTGAGGACTTTGCGTTGGGTCAGTTAATAATGAATGGAGGAGGTAGCCCTGGAGATATTCTGGAATCAAGCCACATGGGGTTCGAAGTTGAAAAGTTCAGAGTTCAAAAGCAGCACTTCAAACTGGACATGGAAGCTAATAGAAAGCCAGTGCAAGACCAGATGATTGGTTTAACATGCTCATGCTGGCACATCAATGAATGGGCCACGGTACTGTACTCATTGAGTGTTGTGTCAGTAGTTAAAGGGGAGTGGTTTTCCTTAGGTGGGAAAACCTGGCACTGGGATTGGATGTTGCATTCTCGGCGGGAGATTCCTGGCCGGGGATTGGTTATTGTTTAAGTTGTCTTGGCATATAAATATGGGGTTTAACGGCCACCGAGTCAGTTGACCATTGTGAATTCAATAAACGTTCTTTGTGTAAACCTCGCTGACAACGCTCGTTATTTCGAACATAACAAGTGGCGACGAAGGTGGGATTTGACGACGGAACAGCGAAGGAGCGGCGGGAAGCCAGCAGCGCGTGAAGCGGGAAAATTGAATCGCAGTCAACCGAAAGTTGATTGTCGCGACGACAACGAACAAAATGGCACAAGTCGGTTCCCTGAAGGAATTCGACCCGAATTACCCCGAAGATTGGGAAGAGTATGTGGGCCAAGTTGAGGGGTTTATGCTGGTAAACGGCATAACTGACGACAGGAAGAAAGCGGCTGCTCTTCTCACCATCAGTGGCACACCGGTCTACCGGGTCGCCGTTGGTCTGTGCCAACCATTGCCGGTCTCCAGCGTGTCTTACGCCGACCTGCTGGCCAAGCTAAAAGTCCATTTTACCCCAAAGAGGTCGGAACTATATTGGAGAAGGATATTCGAAAAACGGAATCAAAGACCAGGCGAGTCGATAACAAAGTTCGTGGCTGCAGTCAGAGAAGCGGCCCTGCGCTGCAAATATGATAATCTCGAAATTCAAATCCGCGACAGAGTGGTTTTGGGGCTGCGAGACGAACATTTACAAAACAGGATAATCGCAAAGCCCACTGGAAACCTACAAGAAGTCTTAGACGAACTACTCACGTACGAGTCAACAGGAAGACGAGACCCCCCCCACAATAGCATGGGCAACTCAGCTGAAATTAACTTGGAGAGCCATGTGGACGGTGGGGAGGTGGATTATCAGTGGGAAGCCGACGTTGACGAAATCGCCCGAAGGTTCGTGAAGATGGCGGTGAGACCCCCACGCACAGATGGTCCCGACCACGGAAGAAGACAGCAACCTCCGTTACAACAAAGATCCCTGAGGGACAGCCAGACCAGACCACGCGACCCAGAAGCAAGATGCGGGAGCTGTGGTGGCAACCACCCCCGAACAACCTGCCGATTCCGCACCGCTAAATGCAGGACGTGCGGAAAAATGGGCCACATCCAGGCCATTTGCCGTAGCCGACCGCGCGACAACCGTCTCCACGAAATCGACGCATGGCCCGAAGGTAAGGTAACCCCCCATTGTAGTGGCAGAGAGACCCCCAAACCTAAGGCACGCACTTCCCACCGCGGGGAGGGGGTGGGAGTCAACCATGTAGGGAACCCCAGGATCAACCACATACTGAGGCCTAAATTAAAAATAGAAGTCCAACTGCAGGGCATCCCCGGCAAGATGGAAGTAGATTCGGGGGCCTCAGTATCAATAATATCGAGCGATACCCTAAAATTCTTAGAAAACAAAAGCGGCCGTAGAATTCCCCTAAAACCGACCCGAATTCAGTTAGCAGATTTCCAAAAAACCCCTATAAAAATAAAAGGCAAGGCCACAGTCAAAGTTAAGTACAAAGGGTTCAGAGGCCCTTTAGATCTTTTGGTCACCGAAGGCCAGAGAACCAGCTTAGTAGGCCTCAATTGGTTCTTGGCCCTCGGAATCTGGGTAGGGGGAATTAATACTTTACACAGTAAGACCCTCAAATCTGTCTGCGATGATTTCGCAGACGTATTTGACGGGTCGTTAGGTAGATACAAAGGACCCCCCATTAATTTTAATTTAGATCCAGCAGTTAAGCCCATCAGGCTTAAGGCCCGGAGGGTGCCTTTCGCCCTTAAACAAAAAATCGAGGCCGAACTAGATAAGCTAGTAGGCCAGGGCGTGCTGGAACCTGTAGAAGGAGGCCTCTGGGAGACACCAATCGTCACACCCCTTAAACCAAACAGGGATGTGAGGATTTGTGCCGACTATAAGGCCACTCTAAACTTAGCAATGAAAAAACATGCTTACCCGGTTCCGACGGTGGAGCAGGTCCTCGCGACGATCCAGGACGGCGCCATCTTTGCCAAGCTTGACTTGGCGCAGGCGTATTTGCAACTTACTGTGTCTAAGGAAGCCGCCGAGGCTCAAACGATAGTTACCCACAAGGGGGCGTTCCGAGTTCACAGACTTCAATTCGGCATTGCAGCAGCTCCAGGCATCTTCCAAGAGGTGATGGAGAAGACCTTAAAGGGCATACCAGGTGTATGCCCTTACTTCGATGATGTCCTAATCGCTGGAAAAACTGAGGAAATCTTAGCTGACAGGCTGGAACAGGTACTGGGGAAATTTAGAGCTGCGGGGCTTAAGTTAAAAAGGGAAAAATGTTTTATAGGTGTAAAATCCACTGAATTTTTAGGATTCAGAGTGGATGCTCAGGGCATACACCCCACAGAAGGAAAAATTAAAGCAATTAAATTAGCACCAGAACCCAAGAATAAGGCGGAATTACAAGCTTTCCTTGGATTAATAAATTTCTATCACGCTTTCTTGCCTCATAAAGCAGCTATTGCTGAACCTTTACACAGGCTGTTAGATAGAAAGACCCCTTGGCAGTGGCAAGAAAAACACAAAATCAGCTTCCAAACTTTGAAGGACATATTGTCTAGCCAGTCCACGGTTACTCACTTTATTGAAAACAAGCCAATCTATCTAGCATGTGACACCTCACCTTATGGAGTGGGGGCAGTCATAAGCCACATGGATGACCAGGGACAACAGAGGCCAATCGCATACTATTCCAGAACCCTAACCAAAGCTGAACGGAATTATGCACAAATTGACAGAGAAGCATTAGCCATAGTGGCTGGTGTTAAAAAATTCCATGATTACCTTTATGGTAGGGAATTCACGATATACACAGACCATAAACCCCTGCTAGGCTTGTTCACCACAGACAAACAGACACCCCAAATCATGTCCCCTAGGATGCTAAGATGGTCTATTTTCTTGTCAGCATACACATTCTCCATTAAACATAGGCCTGGGAAGGAGATGGGTCATGCTGATGCCCTCAGTAGATTACCTCTAGCAGATACTGGGCCTGACCCAGCAACTGTGGGGCAAATCCTGTCCTTACATGAAATCACTGAATGCCCATTGACAGCTAATGACATTGCAGCAGCCACTAAGAAAGACCACATCCTTAGCAGAATTGCAGCGTGGGTACAAGGTGGTTGGCCTAATAAAAATCCTGACCCCAATTTCACGCCTTACTTCAGGAGGAAGGACGAATTGTCATCACACCAGGGATGCATACTGTGGGGAAATAGGGTTGTTATTCCAGAAGGTCATAGGAACGCAGTTATTGAGGAACTGCATGAAGGGCACCCTGGGATTGTTCGTATGAAAGCTCTGGCCAGGAGTCATTTGTGGTGGCCTGGGTTAGACACGGCAATTGAAGAAAGAATAGCTGGGTGTTATCAGTGTCAGCGGTCTAGGCCTGAACAATCACACAAACCGGTACACAAGTGGGAGGTGGCTAGAAATCCATGGTCCCGCATTCATATTGATTTCGCAGGTCCCTTCCAGGGTCTTACATTCCTGGTAGTTGTGGATAGTTACTCCTGGTGGTTGGAGGTCGTGCCTGTCAAGTCCATGACTTCCGCCAAAACAATACAGGTTTTGAGGGGACTCTTTGCCACCCATGGGTTACCTGACGTAATTGTCTCTGACAATGGGCCCCAATTCACGTCTACTGAATTTCAGGATTTCCTCAAGGCCAATTGGATTAGGCATGCGACGTCGGCACCCTTCCACCCCTCCTCCAACGGATTGGCTGAACGAAACGTCAGAACAACAAAAGACGCATTGAAAAGAATCATCCATGGCAATTGGCACCAGAGACTGGCTCAGTTCCTGTTGGCCCAACATACAACACCCTGCACGGCTACAGGAAAAAGTCCAGCTAAAATGAGGTGGGGCAGACGTTTAACCACCAAATTAGATAGACTACACCCTGACAGACTACCAGCGGAACCGGAACTGGACAGTCCGACCAGGTCTCTCAATATCGGAGACTTAGTATGGGCCAGGAACTATGGACAGGGGGATAAATGGTCACAAGGGGTAGTTATTGACAAAACTGGGCCGTTATCGTACATTATAGAGGGGGAAGGGGATCGGCTGATTAGGAGACACATCGATCAGTTAAGGAAAAGGTCTCCTGAAATCGTGCAGGCCAATAAGAATAGGAATGTTACAACTCACAACAATATGAACAGACTTGACCAGTCAAGAGCAGCACCAGGCGGGGAGGGGGTTGGAATACAAACCAGTGATGGAGAATCATCCCCTCAGAGTAGCGCTACATCAATGCCCGGGCCACTCATAGTATCCCAACAACCCACAAGTGCTGCCTCAATAGATACACCAGTACAAACTGCTGGGCCCGAAGGGGAAACAAATAACAAAGCCGTTAGCACATCTGCTGAAAACACATCTGGCAGATACCCAGCCAGGGTTCATAAGCCTCCTAGTTACTTGAAGGACTATGTCAAATAATAACATTTATCTGGGGGGGAAGGGGTGTTGTGTCAGTAGTTAAAGGGGAGTGGTTTTCCTTAGGCGGGAAAACCTGGCACTGGGATTGGATGTTGCATTCTCGGCGGGAGATTCCTGGCCGGGGATTGGTTATTGTTTAAGTTGTCTTGGCATATAAATATGGGGTTTAACGGCCACCGAGTCAGTTGACCATTGTGAATTCAATAAACGTTCTTTGTGTAAACCTCGCTGTCAACGCTCGTTATTTCGAACATAACATTGAGGCTCCTCTTTAGTCTTCAAAGGCAGTCCCAAGTACAGCATATTACAGCATTCCACCCAAGTGGTGATGAAGGCACAAGTCAGCATTGCAAAATCATCTTCTCCTAAGTAAGGCTGCAATTGTCCAGCATTATTCATGAGTCCAGGAAAATTCCCACTACCACCTCATCAAGAAATACAGCTGGAGATTTTGAGAATTCACAATGAACCAGCAATAATTCTCCCTCAGCCTGTTCTGCCCCACCTAGATCCTCGTAGCCACAAAACACAAAACAGTAGCATTGTACACTCGGGTGTCATCAGCCTATTGATGAGATCTGAAGCCAAAACCTTCAGATGACCTCTCATAGGAGCTTCACATAGATGTTACAGAGGACCAAACTTTACACTGCATTACACTCAGCCGACCTCTTATTTCCACCCAGCTCCAAACACTGATTGGACTTGTCTACTGAGGGAGAAGCAGAACCATTCAACTCAGTGCTCCTATCTTCCAACTCCTGTAGGCAGTCTAGAAGGACATCATGGTTGATGATTGTGAAGACTGCTGAAGTAGATCTAGGAGAGTTGCGACTCTCTATCCCGGGGTAGGCAACCTTGGCTCTTTTATGACTCGTGGACTTCAACTCCCAGAATTCCTGAGCCAACCATCATGGCTGGCTCAGGAATTCTGGGAGTTGAAGTCCACGAGTCATAAAAGAGCCAAGATTGCCTACCCCTGCTCTATCCAGTCCATGATACAAGTCATCAATTAATGTTGTCTCAGTATTGTGCCCGGGTCTGAATCCCAACTAGAAAAGATCCAGGTAATTCCCTTCTTCTAAGGGACTCTGTAGATGAACTCTGACCAGGCTGATACATATCAAACATAGGTGGACTCAGGGGGGACCTTCTGAAGGGGAAGTCCACCCTGGCCCTCTTGTTGGTTATTGACATCAACTCATCATGCAGTAAGGTATTGATTACCTCCTAGATCCAATTGGTCACCATTCTGGACCACCTAAAAAGTCAGGGAGGGGCCAACGATCAAGGTCATGAGTAACCAACCATGAGGGCACCCTACCTACTCCGTAAGCCAGAAACCTATCCCAGATAACAAAGCCTGATGTTGCTGAGTCATCAGAAAGGACTGCACCCATGCAGAATCAATTATTTATTTATTTAGTTATTTATTTAAAAGATTTATATAGCCTTCCATCTTATACGACATAATCCTGGGTGTCTGGCAACCAATAGAAACATAAAAAACAAACGCAGAAATCCCTCAGTGCCCTCAACTGCCCCACATCCATACAATACCTTTGTAGGCTCTGGTCTGACACTACCCCAGTTTTGGAGAAATTTTGGAAAAAAGAAAGGGGAAGGAAAGGGGAAGGGAAGGGGAAGAGGAAGGGAAGGGGAAAGGAAGGGGAAGGGAAGGGAAGGGAAGGGAAGGGAAAGGAAACGAAAGGAAACGAAAGGAAACGAAAGGAAACGAAAGGAAAGGAAAGGAAAGGAAAGGAGGGGAGGGGAGGGGAGGGGAAAGGAAAGGAAAGGAAAGGACCCAAGTTATAAACTCATCATAAAAGGTAAAGGTAAAGGTTCCCTCGCACATGCGTGCTAGTCGTTTCCGACTCTAGGGGCCGGTGCTCATCTCCATTTCAAAGCCGAAGAGCCAGCGCTTGTCCGAGGACATCTCCGTGGTCATGTGGCTGGCATGACTAGATGCCAAAGGCGCACGGAGCGCTGTTACCTTCCCACCGTAGTGGTCCCTATTTTTCTACTTGCATTTTTACGTGCTTTCGAACTGCTAGGTTGGCAGAAGGTGGGATAAGTAACAGGCGCTCACTCTGTTACGCAGCACTTGGGATTCGACCCGCCAAACTGCCGACCTTCTGATCGACAAGCTCAGCGTCCTAACCCACTGAGCCACCGTGTCCCTTATAAACTCATCATAATGCACATCATTTCTTTGCTTTATTAGCCTTAGCATAGAAAGTAGGACACTTCTTAATTGACAGGTGTTTCCTGGACAGCTCCTAGATCCCTTGTCTGCATTTGGCAGCCAATAGTTCAGGAAGTTGGTCTGGACACCCTTCTTATCATGTCCTTCATGCAAATCGGAGGTTACAAGTCTTTGTTTCCTCATCAGGTGAAACTGGGGACTGGCAAGTTGAAGGATGACGAAAGAAATGCCCTCCTCAAGTTGCATTCCATTAAGTAATATGTTCGGCTGATTCTTCTCTCCCTCTCTCCGCCTCAGGCTCTTCGGCTGACTCAACACCGTAAAACCAAAAACAAAATTACGATAAGGGGGGAAAACCTTGGTTCCCAATTTCCTGATAGGACTTCTTCCTGAATTTTGAAAGATGGCTCCTTCCTACCTACTTTGTGGGCACTCCGTTTCCACCTCTTACACCACGTCCCTGAATCACCTCGACTTGGATCAGTTTCTTAGACCTGAACCCCTAGACCAGGGGTAGGCAACCTTGGCTCTTTTATGACTTGTGGACTTCAACTCCCAGAATTCCTGAGCCAGCATGGCTCGGCATGGAAACCTCTCCCTTCCCCTCAGCATGGCTGGCTCAGGAATTCTGGGAGTTGAAGTCCACGAGTCATAAAAGAGCCAAGGTTGCCTACCCCTGTACTTCCTAATTCCACATTAAAGATAGTCCTGGACTTAGAGCCATTCATTTTGGGACTGTTCAAAGTTACCATGGCCCTGGAAAAAGTGACTTATGACCGTTTTTCACACTTACAACCATTGTAGCCTCCTCAGGATCATGTGATCAAAATTTAGGTGCTTGGCAACTGGCATGTACCTACGACAGTTGCAGTGTCTTGGGGGGTCACATAATCACCATTTGGAACCTTCCCAGCTGGTTTCCGACAAGCAAAGTCAATGGGGGGGGAGCCAGATTTGCTTTACAGCTCCATGATTCACTTAACAACTGCAATGATTAGCTTAACAACCATGGCCAAAAAGATTGTAAAATAGAGGGAAACTCACCATGCCCTACCTAGCAATGAAAATTTGGGGCTCCATTGTGCTTGTAAGTGGAGGATTATCTGTACTGCCCTGACTAAAATTTGGCCATTTCATTCTACCAATGCATTTTCCTCCTCTGAGAAGTACAGGTAGTCCCTGATTTACAACCATTTGTTTCATGACCGTTCGAAGTTATAACAGCACTGAAAAAAGTGATTTACAACCAGTCCTTGCACAACCGGCATGTACTTATGATGGTTGTGGCGTCCTGGGGTCTTGAGACGGTCAATTGCAACCTTCTTAATGAGCTTCAGAGAAGGAAAGTCAATGGGGGAAGACACATTGTCTTAACGACTGCATGATTCACTTAACAACTGTGGCAAAAAAAAAAGATTGTAAAATTGCAAGTCATTTAACAAACTGGCTTGCTTAGAAACAGAAATTCTGGTTCCGATTGTGGTTGTAAGTTTATTTATTTTTATTTATTTATTATGGGACTTATATGCCGCCCTATCTCCCAGAGGACTCAGGGCGGCTAACAACAATAAAAAACCAGCAGTACAAAAGTTAAGAAAAAATTAAATAACAGCCCCAAATATTAATTACACAGTTAAAATTAAAACTTTTAAAAACCCATCATCAATCCAGGTCAGCCTGATGGAAAAAGAACGTCTTGAGGTCGCGGTGAAAGGACCGGAGGTCCGGGGCCATCCGAAGCTCAAGGGGGAGTTGATTCCAAAGGGCTGGCGCTCCCACAGAGAAGGCCCTCCCCCTGGGGGTCGCCAGCCGACATTGTCTGGCCGACGGCACCCTGAGGAGGCCCTCTCTGTGGGAGCGCACTGGGCGATGGGAAGTCGTCCCCGGCAGCAGACGGTCCTGCAGATATCCCGGGCCTAAGCCATGTAGGGCTTTAAAGGTAAGTACCAGCACCTTAAATCTCGCCCGGAAGACAACTGGTAGCCAATGCAGCTCACACAGGAGGGGTGTAATATGGGAGTATCGGGATGCTCCCATCACTACCCGCGCGGCCGCATTCTGCACCAGCTGGAGCCTCCGGGTGGTCTTCAAGGGCAGCCCCATGTAGAGAGCATTGCAGTAATCTATCCGAGAGGTAACGAGTGCATGAGTGACCGTACGTAGGGCATCTCGGTCCAGATAGTTGAGAACCACCTATACTTCTTTTGCTGGATCTTGTCTCCAGGTCAACGTGAGAATGCAGCCAAACAGCAGATAGCCAACTTGACCTGATCATAAAAACATAAGCCAAGTGAGATCCTGTTAATACAAGGGAAAAATCAAAGATATAACTACATATTGGGCAAGACCTGGCTCAAAAACAGCAACTGTGTGAGGGGCCTTGGAGTCCTAGTGGACAATCACTTGACTATGAGCCAACAGTGTGCAGCAGCAGCAACCCAAAAAGCTAATATAATCCTGGGTTGTATAAATAGAGGCATAGAATCAAGATTACACAAGATATTAGTACCGCTTTATAAAACCATAGTGCAGGGGTAGGCAACCTTGGGTCTTTTATGAGCTCTACTGGTTCAGGAATTCTGGGAGTTGAAGTCCACGAGTCATAAAAGACCCAAGGTTGCCTACCCCTGCCCTAGTGACACTACACTTGGAATACTGCAACCGATTTTGATCACCATATTACAAAAAAAAAGATGTTGAGAGTTTGGAAAAAAAATCAGAAAAGAGCAACTAAGATGATCAAAGGCTGGAGACTAAAACATATGAAGAACGGCTGCAGGACTTGGGCTTGGCTAGTAGTCTAAAGAAAAGAAGAAATAGGGGAGACATGATAGCAGTATTCCAGTATTTGAAGGGCTGCCACAAAAAAGAGGGGGCCAGGTTGTTCATCAAAGCACCAGAGGGCAGGACAAGAAACAATGGTTGGAAATTGATCAAAGAGAGAAGCAACCTGGAATTTATTTATTTATTTATTTATTCATTCAGGGTGGTGAACAGGGCAATACATGTTAAAAACAATACATGTTAAAAACAAGAATACAAAAGTTAAAAAAGATTAAACAAGATGCCCCAAAACTATATAACAATAAGTTAAGTTAAAATACATAAAAAACAATAAAACCCAAACCCATCACCCATCAGGCCAGGCCGGCTTGTTCGAACAGGTAAGTCTTTAGATCGCGCCGGAAGGAGCGAAGGTCGGGCGCCATCCGGAGCTCAACCGGAAGATGGTTCCATAAATCCGGCGCACCCACAGAGAACGCCCTCCCCCTGGGGGGGCCACCAGTCGACATTCTTTGACCGGTGGCACCCTGAGGAGGCCCTCTCTGTGGGAGCGCACTGGGCGGAGGGAAGTTGATGCCGGCCGCAGGTGCTCCTTAAGGAGAAACTTCCTGACAGTGAGGACAATTAACCCGTGGAATAGCTTGCCTCCAAAAATCGTGGGCGCTCCATCACTGGAGATTTTTTAAAAAGAGGCCATACGGTCACTTGTCTGAGATGGTATAGCTTCTCCTGCTTGAGCAGGGGGCTGGACTAGAGGACCTCCAAGGTCCCTTCCAGCTCTATTCTATTCTGTCTCAGCCTAGAACCATAAGGTGAAGGAAAAACACCAAACCATTTCTGTGTTGCAAGAAAACGTGGATATTCCCATTGTGAGGAGACAAGCTACACTTCTGGGATCTTTGCCTGTCCTGAAGCAATGGAGGAAGAGTCACCATTTGATCATGGACATCGGGGAAGGGGAGGAAAAAGCGTACGATGTAGGTCAAAGCTTGTCTGTCTACCTGCCCTGTCACAACCGGTTCTCCTGAAATTGACTGTGTTTATAGTGAGGACAAAGCCATGTCCAGAAACATAACAGAGTGAACCTGCTCAGTAATGATGTATGCCGATTGGTGTACATTCAAAGTGACAATAAAGTTATCATCATCAACCACCCAAAGTGACTTAGTTCAAAGGCATATTTCTATTTACCGGAAAGGGAAGAGCCGGCAGAGGCAGGATTCCTTCCTCAGAAGGAGTCTATTGGGAAATTATAAAGAGAAAAGTCCGTAGAATTACATTCTCCAACATGGAGCTCTAGGGCCCTTGGTGCTCTCTGAGTTTGGTTGTTTTCTTGCGGATGTTTCATTACCAAACTAGGTAAGATCATCAGTCCTGCCTGTAATATTGACGATGTTACTTCGTTGGGTCATGAAATGTCTGCAAGAAAACAACCAAGCTCAGAGAGCATCAAGGACCCCTCAGTTCAACCCCGAGCTACAAATGTTCTATTCTACTGAAACTGTTTATCTATTATGACCCCTGCTTTGGGTGGGGAATGGCAAACCATGATCATAAAGTGGGGAAGGTTAAAATTAAAATTGTAAGTCTGTAGGACGGGAAATCCTGACCGTATCATTAGACAAGGGAACTTAGGAAAAAGCGACTGGAGGATAATCATATTAACTATATTTAATTTGAATTAAGCTTAAAGATAAGTACACGTAGTCCTTGACTTACAGCCGTTCATTTAGCGACTGTTCAAAATTACAGCAACATTGAAAAAAGTAACTTACCGCTGGCCCTCACACTTGTAACCATTGCAGTGTCTTGTAGTCCAAAATTCGGACACTTAGCAACTGACATATTGTTATGACAATTATAGCGCCCTGGGGTCATGTGATCTCCGCTTGCAGCCGTCCCAGTCTATGGGTGCAGGGGAAGTTGGATTCACTTAACAACCGTATGCTTCACTTAACATCTGGATGATTCACTTAACAGCTATGGCAAAAGGGTTTTAAAATCAGATGTAACTTACTTAACAACCACCTTGCTTAACAACGGTAATTCCGAATCCCAGTTGTGGGCTGTAATTACAGTTGACTGGTTGTAATACGAAATATACGTACAGTGGTTGCTCAGACAGAAACTCCCACCTCTTTTCCTTGATTTCCTGACAGCTCAAACCTCATTCTTGAAGTCTCCAAAAGCTGAAAATAATCCAGTCTGTGAACCCAAATGGATCAGGGAATAATTCCCGGGATTTTTATTCCATCCGGGGAGAAAGTGAGGTGGATTGTAGGGTTATTAGTTATTGTATGCATCTTTATTCCTTTATTTTCCTTACAAGCCAGAATTGCAGATAACATCGAACAAAGCCGTGAAAAGATTTTGTTTTGTTTTTTTACTGATCCAAATACTTTAGGAAACCCCCAAACATCACTGTGCACGATCTAATATTTTTTTGTTTTAAATCATTCTGGGGAACTGGCAACCCAGCATGACTTGACACTATTTTGGGGTTGTTTCTGAAAAGGAAGTAAGGATTTTTAAATATATAACACAGGAAGAATGGTAAATGGACTCCTAGAACCACTGAACAATAGCTGATGAAGAGTTAGCTGGAAAGCCAATGTTGGTTATTTTTGAGACTTCTATGCTCTTAAGAGTAGCCTTCCCCTCAGCAGGACACAGAAAAGTGTGACCACACACTCTAGGTGGTTTTGCACCACATTTCTCTTCGCCAGTTCAGAGGGAAATGCCCAGGCAGCCTTCTAACAAAATAAAGAAAGTTAGAGATCGTAGTTGCTAGTGGAAGTAACCACGTTAGATTAAAACAGGGGAGCGGACAGATTTTGAATTAAAGGAAAATAGTCCACCCCTTTCTACAGTGTTGGTAGCAAGCCCCTATATATCTCTGAAAGGAAAACAGCCTAGAGGTTACATCCAGACCTGGATCCCAAGAAGACCAGGAAAGGGAAGATGAACAGATTATTTCCTTGCTTAGAAAGGCAGCTTCAGCTAAGATGATTTCCTAAGAATTGTGTAACTCTTACTTGCTCACTCATCCCTCCCTTGCATACGCATACTAGCTAGGAGTCTGTAGCCTTTTTGACCTGGTTCTCTTTCCTTTCCTTCGCTGTAATTCACCCTCCTTTGCTGGTAATTCCACCCGCCCCAGTAACAAGCTGGGTGGTGACCTTATTGCATGCCCACACACACGCACACACACACACACACACACACACACACACATACATACAGAAACAGAGGCACACATATAAAAAGAAGCTAGGATGCTTCTACCATCATCTCTGTCTACCTTGTCCATCAGGACAGAAAGAGACATCCACCAGACAGGTGAGCCTTCCAATGGCGGGGTTTCAAATGAGAAAAGATGGGCTAGGAACCTGGATGAGTTGAGCGACTGAGGCTGTGAGAATTATTGCTTTATTTTGTGATAGATCATGGATGACCCCGTTTCCAGTGGGGAAGATTTTGGATTTCTGGCTATTTTTTTTTAGTAGTGCTCAAGGCATTTTGCACACAGGAATGCTCCAACACTGGAGGTTTTTAAGAAGAGTTTGGACAACTATTTGTCTGGAATGGCATAGGGTTTCCTGCCTGAACATGGGGTTGGACTAGAAGACCTCCAAGGTCCCTTCTGACTCTGTTATTCTATGTTTTACTAGGGATCAGTCCAAGGACCCATAGCCTCTATCTTAGAATGAAATAGAGATATAAGAGCCAGTTTGGTGTAGTGGTTAAGGTGCTGACCTACAAACTAGGAGACTGGGAATTCTAGTCCTGCCTTAGACATGAAAACCAACTAGGTGACTTTGAGCCAGTCACTCTCTCTCTCTCTCTCAGTCCAACCCACCTCACAGGGTTGTTGTTATGGGGAAAATAGGAGGAGGAAGGAATATTAGAAATGTTTGCTGCCTTGACTTTATTTATTTATGTCCCACGTCTATTCTTCTTACAAATAACACAAGTAGTAAATAAATAGGATAAAAGTTAAAGAAATAAACATATCAAACCCTCCTTGATGTGTAGAAATAAAGCATGAAAGTAAGTATATAATAAATAAACAAATAAATTGTATCAAATTCTCTTTGGTGTACAGAAATAACAAAGTAACAGAACAGAATAACAGAGTTGGAAGGGACCTTGGAGGTCATCTAGTCCAACCCCCTGCACGAGCAGGAGATGCTATATCATTTCAGATAAATGGCCATCCAATCTCTTTTTAAAAACCTCCAGGGATGGAGCATCCACCACTTCTGAAGGCAAGCCGTTCCACTGATTAATGGTTCTCACCCTTAGGAAATTTCTCCTTAATTCTAGGTTGTTTCTCTCCTTGAGTAGTTTCCATCCATTGGTTCTTGTCTTGCCTTCTGGCGCTTTGGAAAATAGTTTGCCTCATCTTTGTGGCAGCCCCTCAAATACTGGAACACTGCTATCAAATAAGGCATGAAAGCAATCTCATTTTTCCTGTGGCTTATTCTGAACATAAAAATGTTGAGAGCACAAGGATGCCAAACAGAGAAGCTTTGTTTAGCAAATTGGATCCTTGTGAATTTGTCTCATATGTTTGTCATCACATCTTGTGGTAAGGAGGTCGGTAAGTTAATTAGGCCTCAGCACTGTTATCATTCATCCTATCGTAACATTTAGCCTTGCCTTTTTTTATATAAGTGCTCACTCCTAAAGGTTTTCTGATGTTTACAGAAATTTTTCCTCTGTTGCAACAGCTTCTTATCAATGGTCTCATCATCACAGGTTCTTTGTTGTTACATAAGTGTTTGCTTTGTGCTGTGGAAGTCGGTTGTAGCTTCTGGTGCCCATGCAAATGTGTACGAGAAATCATGCGTCTAATCATAGATTATTCTTTCAAAATTTGTCAACCAAACTGCTACGCCCAAAATACCCTGCGTTTACCTGGCCATTCTGGTGTCAGAACTGAACGTTGGGCTATGACAACTGATTATGTGTACATCTTATATTGTTTGTTTTATATTGTTTGTGTACATCCTTTTTGTTTATAGCTGCATCAGCAGCCCATGAAGCCTCTTTCATATTTTAAAGGAAAACCAACAATTGCAACAAAAAAATCCAGCGGCAATCAGTTGCTGTTAATCCTGTTTTCAAAAGATTCTAGCACTCAGCATTGCTAGGGGGAGTAATTTGAAATCATTTTATTTTTAAAGGTTTAAAACAACTGCGGGAAAGAACTCAGCAGATTGTTCAGCCACTAAGTGTACCAAGTATATGTTCACAAACCTGATATAATGTCTAATATATACGATGATTGTTATTATTAATCATACTCTAAGACTGAGACTTGATTTTTCTTTTGCACAAAGTTTCAGATCATGCTTACGTTCTCATAAATGATTTCTAATATATAAAATTCTGCTCCATTGCCACAACCGTGACAGCTCCGTGTTGATGGTCTCATGGAAATAATTATACTACTAGTACTGCTGCTACCATTTGTTTATACTACTATTATTATTACTACTGTAGAAGCGCTACTATAGTACATATCAGAATTTCTCAACCTTGGCTACTTGAAGATGTGTGGGCTTCAATTCTGGGGGGCTGGGGAATTCTGAGATTTGAAATCCACACATCTTCAACCTGACGGGATAAGAAACACTGGTTCATATGCCTCTAGTATTAATTATAAAAATATAATAGCATTTACACTTATATGCTGCCCCCCCCTCGGGGCTTTACAGCACTCTCTGGGCAGTTTACCATGTTTACAATATTGCCCTCAACCATCTGTGTCCTCATTTTACTGACCTTGGAAGGATAGAAGGCCTAAGTCAATCTTGAGCCTGTAAGTATCAAACTCCAAGTTGTGGGTGGAGTTAGCCTGCCATTTTGCATTCTAACCATTGTGCCACCAGGGCTCCTGTTAACTATTGTTTGCCTTATGGATTAACCAATCAGCCTACATGTTTTCCTCATAGCTGGACAAAATCCCATCCCATGGATTCTCTCAAGATACTCACAACCCTCACGGTGGTCTTTTGGCTTCCAGGCGGATGCTACGCCAGTTCTGATGGTAATGCCACCCTAAAGTGCCTTGTTGGGGGGGGGGGGGCAGGCAATGAAAGGCCAGAAACCCCCTTCCAGGGTGCAATGAAAAGCCAGAAACCCCTTCCAGGGTACAACTAAACCCACTTTGGATGGATTTGGCTCACCAGCTTCTGAAAGCTAACAAGATTGAGCCTGGTTTGGACTCAGATGGGAAACGTAGGCTGGGGATGAACTGGGGGAAAACTGGGAAAAGCTAGCGACTAATCAAGGTTAGTTTTATTTATTTATTTTTTTCTATTTATTTTTATTAAATTTTTATACCGCCCTTCTCCCGAAGGACTCAGGGCGGTGAACAGGGCATATCTTAAAACTACAAAAGTACAAAAGTTAAAAAAGAATTAAATTATTGCCCACAATAAAAACAATAAAAAATATATATAAATATTAAAACCCTAAGTGATTCCCCATCAGGCCAGGCCAGCTTGTTCAAATAAATGGGTCTTTAACCCGCGCCGGAAGGAGCGGAGATCCGGTGCCATCCGGAGCTCAACCGGCAGCTGGTTCCACAAAGCCGGAGCGCCCACAGAGAAGGCCCTCCCCCTGGGGGCCACCAGCCGACATTCTCTGACTGGAGGCACCCTGAGGAGGCCCTCTCTGTGGGAACGCACAGGGCGGAGGGGAGTCGACGCCGGCAGCAGGTGGTCCCCGAGGTATTCCGGACCCATGCCATGTAAGGACTTAAAAACCATCACTAAGACCTTGAACCTCACCCGGAAGACAACTGGTAACCAATGCATCTCGCGGAGCAAAGGTGTAACATGGGAGTACCGGGAAACTCCCAAGACAACTCTCGCGGCCGCATTCTGTACCAGTTGGAGCCTCCGAGTGGTCTTCAAGGGAAGCCCCATGTAGAGAGCATTGCAATAGTCAAGACGAGAGGTCACGAGCGCATGAGTGACCGTACACAGGGCATCCCGGTCTAGATAGGGCTGCAACTGCCGCACCAGGCGAACCTGTGCGAAAGCCCCCCTGGTCACGGCTACTACATGATCTTCTAAGGTAAGCCGTGCATCCAGGAGGACTCCCAAGTTGCGAGCCCTATCTACGGGGGGTAAAGACTCACCCCCCATAGAAAGTGATGGAACGTTTTGAATGTCCCGGGATGCCAGAATGTGCAGCCACTCAGTCTTGTCAGGGTTGAGTTGAAGTCTGTTCCTCCCCATCCAGACCCGAACCGCCTCCAGGCAACGGGACATCACAGCGAGGGCATCACTGGGGTGGTTTGGGTCGAAATGAAAAGTTGGGTATCATCAGCATATTGATGATACCCAACTCCAAAACCACGAATGATCTCACCCAGCGGTTTCATGTAGATGTTGAACAGGAGAGGCGAGAGAACCGAACCCTGAGGAACTCCACAAACGAGAGACCTAGGGGCCGATCTCTGCCCCCCTGCCAACACCGACTGCGAACGTCCCAGGAGATAGGAGGAGAACCACCGAAGAACTGTGCCTCCCACTCCCAATCCCCTGAGACGCCGCAGCAGGATACCATGGTTGATGGTATCGAAAGCCGCCGAGAGGTCTAATAGGACCAGGACAGAGGAATATCCCCTATCCCGGGCCCTCCAGAGATCATTCACCAGAGCGACCAATGCCGTCTCCGTGCTGTACCCGGGCCTGAAACCCGATTGGTACGGGTCCAGATAATCCGCTTCATCCAGGACCAGAGGGAGCTGATGCGCCACCACACTCTCAACAACCTTTGCAAGAAAGCGAAGGTTGGAGACTGGACGAAAGTTGTTCAAGACAGCTGGGTCCAAGGCAGGCTTCTTGAGGAGAGGTCTCACCACCGCCTCCTTCAAGACGGTGGGGAAATTACCCTCACTCAAAGAAGCAGATATCACCGCCTGGAACCAGCCTCGTGTCCTCTCCCTGGCTGCATAAACCAGCCAGGAAGGGCACGGATCCAATAAACATGTGGTGGAGCTCAACCTCCCCATAATCCTGTCCACTTCATCAGGGGTCACAGAATCAAACTCCTCCCAGATAACATTGACAAGACCGCCCGTGTCCTGATCGTCCGACTCTGCCCAGCTGGAGTCCAAACTGGTCCGAATCCGAGCGATTTTATCCGACAGATGTTGACCAAACTCCTCGGCACGACCCTGCAAGGGATCCTCCCTCACCTCCTGATTAAGGAGGGAGCGAGTCACCCTAAACAGGGCGGCCGGGCGATTATCTGCGGACGCGATGAGGGCAGAGAAGTAATTGCACCTCGCTGCCCTCATCGCTGCGAGATAAGACCTAATATAGGTTCTTAACCGCAACCGGTCGGATTCGGATCGGCTGGACCTCCAGCAGCTCTCTAGGCCCCGTTTCCGACGCTTCATCTCCCGGAGCTCCGCGGAGAACCATGGAGCTCGATGGGATCTGCACCGGGTCAGGGGCCGCAGGGGTACAACTCGGTCCAGTGCCTCAGTGGCTGCCCTTTCCCAGGCTTCCACTAAGGCATCCGCCGAGCTGTGAGCGACGGAGGCAGGTGGGGATCCCAGCGCTGCCTGGAACCCGAGAGGGTCCATTAAGCGTCTGGGGCGGTACCATCTAGTTGGTTCCGCATCCCCACGGTGGGGGGTGGCAAGACGGAAGACCAGCCGCAGGAGGTGATGATCGGTCCATGACAGGGGCATAATAAATGGAGAGCCCCCACCAAGATCATCCAACCACCGTCCAGATAAAAAAACCAAGTCAAGGGTGTGGCCTCCCTCATGAGTTGGTTCAGAAATTACCTGCGTCAGGTCCATGGCCGTCATGGAAGCCATGAACTCCCGGGCTAACTCAGATGACCCTCCCAGGGATGGCAGATTGAAGTCACCCAAAACTAGAAGTTTGGGGAACTCAATCACCAAACCGGAGAGGACATCGAGTAGCACGGGCAGGGCTGCCGCTGTGTGACTAGGCGAAACGTACACCAGCAGCAAGCCCAACTGCGCCCCCGAACCAAACCTCAAAAAGAGAGACTCACACCCGACTATCTGAGGAACGGTGGTCTCCCGCGGACATAAGGTCTCCCTAATAACAACCGCCACTCCCCCGCCCCTACCTTGAGCCCGAGGCCGGTGTAACGCTCGGAAACCTGGTGGGCAAAGGTCAACCAAAGGGACCCCACCCTCTGGACCCAACCAGGTCTCGGTGATACAAGCCAGGTCCGCATGCTCACCCTCCACCAGATCCCGCACAAGGGGAGCCTTATTAACCACGGACCTGGCATTCAGGTACACCAGCCGGAGCTCAGGAGGCTGCACATCCTCGCTCCCGGCACCTCGGGGAAGAACCAGAGGGTCGGAGCGCCTCACCGCTTGCAAACAGCGGAGACGGCCCTCCCGGTAACGATACGGCCCTCTGTCCATACGCCTGCTGCCATACCCCAGTGTCGTGGGAATCGGTAATCCCACGACCCGCTCCCGAGCCCCAGATGTAACCACAACCCGCTCTCCCCGAACGCCGTCAGACCCAGGCCTGGCCTGCAACACGGTTGTATGGCCACCCCCCACAGCCAGACAACCACTACCCCCCACCCCCCTCCCCAACCCCCTAAAAAATTTGACTAAAAAATTAACCAGGGGCCTCTTATTAAATTTATATCGAGAGCCCCTGGTCTTACCCGGCCATCTCTCAGGGTCCCAATAATTGGGCCCTTCATCGAGACTGGGGATAGAAAAGAAGGCGGGACGCACCCAGGAGAGGGGGGCACCCCTGAGGGCGAGCAAGTCCGTATCAGAATATCGGTGCATATAGTCCGAGCAAGTCCAGAGAGGGCAGTCCAATGGTTAAAAAATCCAACAGGAGGTTCGAAGGTAAGGAGTGGAACATTTGGGCCATCCACCAACCTACTGCCACTCGGTTGGATGCTCCCAGGGGCAGACCACAACCCGTCCTCTCACAACGGGCCGCAAGTCTGCTCCCGGGGATGGTCCGAAATGCACACTCTGGGTGGGGCAGCACCCATAGAGCTCCCACCTCTATGGGGCTGCCGATGTAAAACAAGCCACTCTCCCACTGTTTTGGTGGTGAGGGTGGGGGTTTGTCAAGAAAAATGCATGGAAGTTAGAAGGATTATAGCTGGACTCAAGACATCCCGGCAGGTGCAAAGAATCAGGAGCATGCATTAAGTTGCAGTTCAGAAGATTTCACCCTCAAGCCTGTTCACAAGAATCTGGTCCACTAAAATTCAGCCCTAGGTTGGCACCAGAACGGAATTCAAGAGGGGTTGGACTTAAGCTTGATTTTGAATTGTCCGCAACTGCGCATAGGTGTTGACACCTACCTAGGCTGTGAAAGGGTTGACAGACAAGCTGCACACGTACATCTCCCAAATGTCAGCTGCTGTGGAAATGCACGGCCTGCATGCTGATAGGTAGAACTGACTTCCTGTTGAGAGGAAGGTGGAAGGCAGGCAAATTCCACCGACGTTAAAATTCGCAGGAGTACAGGTAGTCCTCAACTTAGTTCATTTACTGAAGTTCATTTACTGAACAAAAGTGACTAAGGACCGTTTCCCAGACTTAGGATTTTGCAGCATTCCCATGGCCACATGATCAAACTTCAGACGCTTGGCAACTGACTCATATTTATGACGGTTGCTGTCCCAAGGTTTTCCGATCTTCTGACAAGCAAAGTCAAAGGGGAAGGCAGATTCACTTAACAACCATGTTACAGCTTCAGTGATTCACTTAACAACTGAGGCAAGGAATCAGTCAAAACTCACTTAACAAATGTCTCACTTAACAACAGAAATTTCGGACTCAGTTGTGGTCATAAAGTCAGGGGCTACCTGCATAAATGCAACAGTTATGCAGCCATCTCTGAACGACAGATGACTACGTCCCCTTATGTGCCCTGATGCAGAAGTCTAACCAAAGCTTTAGAACAGTGGTGGCGAACCTATGGCACACGTGCCGGAGGTGGCACTCAGAGCCCTCTCTGTTGGCACACGCGCCACCGCCACCAGCAGCAAGTCCATCAGGCCACCCGGAGCAGAAGCCCCACCCAACACAAAGAAGGCGGAGCGGACCACTAGCAAGCTCTAGTAGAGGTGGTAGAGCAGAGGTCACCAACCATTGTCGATTGGTGGACTGGAAGAAAAGGGAGGGGGGAAGCATTTTACATGCGTGCATGCGTGCCCAGGGCCACAAGCACACACGTGCTGCAAATGGGCCGGGGCTAGTTCCTGAGTGATACTCACTAGCCCTGCCCTGTTCTTGTGTGGTGCAGCGCCTTGTATCTGCACCCAGTGGCGTGGCAGCGGCCATTTTTGCGCCTTGCAGCACAGTGGCCCATTTTTGCACCCCCGGTTTTTGCATGCCAGAGGCGGCACTCAGAGATGCCTCCCTGCCCGCCCCCCACGGCTCTACAATGCTGATGCAGCCCTGGCACTTTGCGATAAATAAGTGGGGTTGTGGTTGTGGTTTGGGCACTCGGTCTCAAAAAGGTTTGCCATCACTGCTTTAGAATGTTTTTGAGAACATAAGTGTTGTGAGTTCTTCGCGCAGGAAAGGAGATGAGGCAAGTGAGTTCAGCAAAGCTCATGGTTTATTGCTTGCAGGATCTGAACTGAGAATTGGGCTGCAGCTTGCAGCAACTGATAGCCTGGCCCCTAGGCGGCAGCCAATAGATTTAAAGTAACCCATTGCCGCCTAGGGGCAGCCAATAGCAGCACTGGAGACCTGGAGTCTGGGTTGCTGGAGAGCCGTTAGCTGCTCCAGCTTACCAGGTGGCGTTACAATTGAGCCCAATACATAACAATAAGGACCCTAGCCTAGGCTAATGCCTCATTTAACTCTGCCCTTCAGCTCTGCCTGCTCTTACCCTACACATCCTTCCTGTTAGCTACTCAGAGGTATCTGCAAGTGTGGTCCAAAACAAAGCAAAGCTTTGATTATGGTGGCCATTTTGACTTTTTTGCTATATTTAAAGACACCCTACTTCCAAAAATTATTTTGGGATTGAGGTAGAAGCCTGGCTCACTCTATTTCTTTCTTTTACAGGTTCCTGGTGTTACACGGAGCCACACTGTGGTAAGAAAAACAGAGACACTTTTCCTTTTGACCCCCAGATCACAAGTCATATTGAGTCTCAGCCAGGGATCGTCCAATGCATTTAAATTCCAAAACTCAGCTTTGCAAATGTATCTCATCCCATGGCTTTACCCTGTAGTAAAAAGAAAGAGAAAATCCTGTTCATATAATTTGCTAATTGTGAGCAGGATGCCCAGAAAAGATAGTAGCTTTTAGGAAAACTAGATTCCAGCTGCTTTTTAAAAAATGTATTTCTTTGGCACTTCAAGTCTAATGACTATCCCTTTTTGGGGGGGGATTGTTGGGAAGGTCCTAAAACCTGGATATCCCTTGGTCATTGCAACAGCAAGAGACAGTCACCCATCAACATTATTCAGAGAGACACTTCCCACAATCCCAGTCTGGGTCCTGTGGATCTTGTTGGTTATGACAACCGCAAAAAACTGCTGGAAATCAGAAACACTGGGAAAACAGGTGAGTTAGAATATTGTTTTTTTCAGCAATTTTATTAAGATTAAAGGTAAAGGTTCCCCCGCATATGCGTGCTAGTCGTTTCCAACTCTAGGGGCTGGTGCTCATCTCTGTTTCAAAGCCGAAGAGCCAGCGCTTGTCCGAGGACGTCTCCGTGGTCATGTGGCTGGCATGACTAGACGTCAAAGGCTCAAGGAACGCTGTTACCTTCCCACCGTAGTGGTCCCTATTTTTCTACTTGCATTTTTTACGTACTTTCGAACGGCTAGGTTGGCAGAAGCTGGGACGAGTAACAGGCGCTCACTCTGTTACGCAGCACTCGGGATTCGACCCGCCAAAGTGCCGACCTTCTGATCGACAAGCTCAGCGTCCTAACCCACTGAGCCACCGCGTCCCTTCTTTATTAAGATTATCCTGATATAAAATACAAATGAAAATAAAGAGGGTAGGGAAAGGGGAAAGGGGAAGAAAGGAGAAGTGTAGAGTCAAGGGGAAAATTAAAAAGAAGCATTGATTTTCAATTGTTTTCAGGACAGTAAAATGCAAAATAGAATTACTATATAGTCTCACCTTTTATTTTACCAATATAACAAGCACTAGAGAGCCAGTTTGGTCCAATGGTTAAGACACCAGGCTAGAAACTCTGGGATTATGAGTTCAAATCCCACGTTAGGCATGAAAGCCAGCTGGGTCATCTTGGCCAAGCACTAAAAGATTGTGAGTTCTACTCCTGCCTTAGCCATGAAAGCCAGATGTGTGATTTTGGACCAACCCATCTTACATGGTTGTTGTTATGGGGAAAATAGGAGAAGGAAGACATATTAGGTATGTTCTCTTCCTTAAGTCATTTGTATAAATAAAGGCAATAAAGGATGGAAGTCTCTGAAGTGTGAAAAAAAAATCTAAATTGTTGCCAAGAAAACTGTGTGCAGGGGCCTGAATTTAATTTGAAGGGGTGTTGACTTTACTCAGTGGATTTACTCCTACAGCATTGTGCAAAGGAGCGTTGATTATGAAGGGATGCAACTACTAGCAATACAGCGATTATCTTTTGATGTTTGTTTTTGCACAGTTGTTGTAATTTGCAAGCATATTACTCAAGGCGGGGGAGGAACAGAGCATTTCTCCCATCAGGTTGAGTAATGATGCTCTTTGCCGATGCATTAGAAATTCTCAAGAAAAGGCATATTTCCACAAATGAGACCTCAAACACCAAGTAGAAATAAACGTAAGACTCCAATCTTTGCTTTGAAAGTTAATCCCATTGAACCCAGTATTCCTGGATAAGAAAATGAATGTAAAATGCATGGTCATTTTACTTTCAAATAGGTAAGGATCATAATCCCTCAAACACATTTAAATCATTCTCTGTGTGCAAAATTACATAGCCCCTTTCTGTGACTCAGTGGTCCCTGATGTACTTAGATGCCTATAAGTTCTATAATTCTTGGCTTGGAATTTTGAGAGTTGTGGTTGCAGCCTCTGGTAAATGTAGGATGGGGAAAACAGGCAAATCAGATCAGATGAAAGCCTCAGAAGTTGTACAGTTCTTACAGGTAATCCTTGACTTATGACTGTTCATTTAATGACGGGCTGTAGTTACGATGGCCTTAGGAAAAAATGACTTACAACTTCTCCTTGAAGTGACAACTGTTGCACCATCCCCGCGGATCATGTCATCACAATTTGAGCATTGGCAACTGGCTCACAATTATAACAGTTGTTGTATCTGGTGGTCACATGATTGTGATTTGCGATCTTCCTAGCTACTCTTCCAACAAGAAAAATCAGTTGGGGAAGCTGGATTCTCTTAACACCCCCATGCTTTGCTTAACAACTGCAGCAAAAATGATTGTACGATCAGGGCCAGCCACGCAATGACTTGCTTAATAATGGCTTTGTTTAATGCCTGAAATTCCCATTTCAATCCCATGGACTGAAAAGTCCCATTTGTGGTCATAAATCAGGGACCAATTGTACTTTCAACCACACTGGCTGGCATAATTGATTCTCATCATAGCAGGAGTGGGCAACTTTATTTGACTGGTGGACTTCAACTCCTAGAATTCCTGAGCCAGCATGGCTGGCTCAGGAATTCTGAGAGTTGAAGTCCACCAGTCGTAAAGCTGCCATAGTTGGCCACCCCTAATTTAGCTCAAAGGAAAGCAAATTTGGACTCTTGAAATGCTTTGGACTAAAGTCCCACACTCAAAAGCCTCCAAAGGTTGAAGACCTGATCTAGAACGCTGGATTTTTCATCTCTCTTTCATCGGCAGTTGATGTATCCCTGGACGATGGTCTTCACCTCGCTGGTTTTGGCCTTCCTGCCCGATATACAGCCAAATCCTTTCACTTCCATTGGGGAGACGGTGCCTCACAACCCGGTTCGGAGCATCAGCTTGATGGCAAACAATACACGATGGAGGTGAGCTCAGATATTCCAGCCGATTTACACAATGTTCACTTTTTTTTGTGCCCCAAAAAGAGTCTTCCGGTCCTGCTTTATTATAGCGTAAGCAATTGCTTTAGCTCTGCGGTGGCGAACCTATGGGACGCATGCTACAGGTGGCACGCAGAGCCCTCTCTGTGGGCACGCGTGCCGTCGCCCCAGTCCTAGGCCTTCAGCTGGGTTTTACAAAACTTTTTTGCTTTAGGCCTCCACCGCCATGGCAAAAAAAAAGGTTCAATCAATCAATTTCAACTTCTCGCGTGAAAAAAAAAATCTCGCAAATTTGGAATTGATTGAACATTTTAGTCCCATCCAGTCTGCTGTTACCACCGCAGCCATGCCCACCCAATGGGCCACGCCCACCCAGCACCCGACGATACATAAGTGGATTTTGGGTTGCAGTTTGGGCACTCGGTCTCTAAAAGGATCGCCATCACTGCTTTAGCTGCTGCAGATTACAAGTAGTCCTCAACTTACAAGTTACAACCGTTTATTTAGTGATGGTTTGAAGTTACGGCACTGCAAAAAATGGACTCATGTCCGTTTTTCACACTTACGACCTTTGTAACATCCCCACGGTCCCGTGATCAAAATTTGGACACTTGACATGTATTTATGATGGTAGCGGTGTCCCAGGGTCATTTGATCCCCTTTTGTGACCTTACACCACTTCATTTAGTGGCCGTTCAAAGTTACAACAGCACTGAAAAAAGTGACTTATGACCGTTTTTCATACGACAGTGGCAGCATCCCCAGGGTCACACGATCAGAATTCAGGCACCTGGCAACTGACTCGTATTTATGACGGTTGCAGTGTCTTGGGGTCATGTGATCCCCTTTTGTGACCTTCTGACAAGCAAAGTCTATGGGGAAGCCAGATTCATTTAACAACCACGTTACTAACATAACAACTGCCGTAATTCACTTAATAATTTGGGCAAAAATGATTGTAAAATGGGGCAAAGCTCAACGTCTTGCTTAGCAACAGAGATGTTGGGCTCAGTTGTGGTCGTAAGTTGAGGATTATCTCTAAAAGGATCAATCCTCTGGAAATTTGTCCGAAGCTTGGGAAAGTCAATAGCTTTCAGGGCTGAGTTTGCTGTGCTGCGCTTTCTGAAATCCACTGTCCCTCTTCCAATTAGAGCTTTTCCACAGAATATAGGAATTTGCAATATTTTAGGGACTGAAAACCCTATGGACAGTACCAAAAGGCAAAATGATATGACACTGGAAGATGAGCCCCTCAGGTCGGAAGGCGTCCAATATGCTACTGGGGAAGAGCAGAGGGCTAGTACTAGTAGCGCCAGAAAGAATGAAGCGACTGGGCCAAAGCCGAAAGGACACTCAGCTGTGGATGTGTCTGGTGGTGAAAGGAAAGTCCGATGCTGTAAAGATTTTTTCTCCATAGGAACCTGGAATGTAAGATCCATGAATCAAGGAAAGCTGGACGTGGTCAAACAAGAGATGACAAGACTGAACATCGACATCTTAGGCATCAGTGAACTAAAATGGACAGGAATGGGTGAATTTAATTCAGATGACCATCAGGTATACTACTGCGGGCAAGAATCCCTCAGAAGAAATGGAGTAGCCTTCATAGTCAATAAAAGAGTAGGAAAAGCAATACTGGGATACAATCCTCAAAATGACAGAATGATCTCAGTTCGAATCCAAGGCAAACCATTCAATATCACAGTAGTCCAAGTCTATGCCCCAACCACCAGTGCTGAAGAGGATGAAATTGACCGGTTCTATGAAGCCCTACAGCACCTTATAGAACTAACACCAAAAAACGATGTCCTTATCATCATGGGGGATTGGAATGCTAAAGTAGGAAGCCAAAAGATAACTGGAATAACAGGCAAGTTTGGCCTTGGAGTACAAAATGAAGCAGGGCACAGGCTGATAGAATTTTGTCAAGAGAATACGATGGTCATAGCAAACACTCTTTTCCAACAACCCAAGAGACGGCTCTACACATGGACATCACCAGACGGTCAACACAGAAATCAGATTGACTATATGCTCTGCAGCCAAAGATGGAGAAGCTCTATACAGTCAGTAAAAACAAGACCAGGAGCTGACTGTGGCTCAGACCATGAGCTTCTTGTTGCAAAGTTTAGGCTTAAACTGAAGAAAGTAGGGAAAAGCACTAGGCCACTCAGGTATGAATTAAATCATATCCCTGTCGAATATACAGTAGAGGTGACAAATAGATTTAAGGAATTAGATCTGATAGACAGAGTGCCTGAAGAACTATGGACAGAGGTTCGCGACATTGTACAACAGGTAGCAACCAAAACCATCCCAAAGAAAAAGAAATGCAAGAAAGCAAAATGGCTGTCTGAGGAAGCTTTGCAAATGGCTGAGGAAAGGAGGGAAGCGAAAGGCAAGGGAGAAAAAGAGAAAGATACGCCCAATTGAATGCAGAATTCCAGAGAATAGCTAGAAGAGATAAGAATGCCTTCTTAAATGAACAGTGCAAAGAAATAGAAGAAAACAATAGAATAGGGAGGACCAGAGATCTTTTCAAGAAAATTGGAGAGATGAAGGGAACGTTTAATGCAAAAATGGGCATGATAAAGGACCAAAATGGCAGGGACCTAACAGAGGCAGAAGAGATTAAGAAGAGGTGGCAAAATTACACAGAAGAACTATACAAGAATGAGCTTAACGTCCCTGATAATCACAATGAGGTGGTCACTGACCTCGAGCCAGACATCCTAGAATGTGAAGTGAAGTGGGCCTTAGAAAAGCTGAGCAACAACAAAGCTAGTGGAGGTGACAGTATTCCAGCTGAGCTATTCAAAATCTTAAAAGACAATGCAGTAAAAGTGCTACACTCAATTTGCCAGCAAATTTGGAAAACTCAAGAGTGGCCACAGGATTGGAAAAGATCAGTTTACATTCCAATTCCAAAAAAAGGCAATGCCAAAGAATGTTCAAACTATCGCACCATTGCACTCATTTCTCATGCTAGCAAAGTCATGCTTAAAATCCTACAAGCTAGACTTCAGCAGTATGTGGATCGAGAACTACCAGAAGTACAGGCAGGATTTCGAAGAGGCAGAGGAACTAGAGATCAAATTGCCAACATACGCTGGATCATGGAGAAAGCTAGAGAGTTCCAGAAAAACATCTACTTCTGCTTCATTGACTATGCTAAAGCCTTTGATTGTGTGGATCATAACAAACTGTGGCAAGTTCTTAAAGAGATGGGAGTACCAGACCATCTTATTTGTCTCTTGAGAAACCTATATGCGGGTCAAGAAGCAACAGTGAGAACTGGACACGGAACCACTGATTGGTTCAAAATTGGGAAAGGAGTCCGGCAAGGCTGTATACTGTCGCCCTGCCGATTTAACTTATATGCAGAGCACATCATGAGAAAGGCAGGGCTAGATGAATCAAAAGTTGGAATTAAGATTGCCGGAAGAAATATCAACAACCTAAGATACGCAGATGATACCACTCTAATGGCAGAAAGTGAAGAAGAACTAAAGAGCCTCTTGTTGCAGGTGAAGAAGGAGAGTGCAAAACTTGGGTTGAAACTTAACATTAAGAAAACCAAGATCATGGCATCTAGCCCTCTCAATTCCTGGCAAATAGATGGGGAAGAAATGGAGGTAGTGACAGATTTTATTTTCCTGGGCTCCAAGATCACTGCAGATGGGGACTGTAGCCAAGAAATTAAAAGACGCTTGCTCCTTGGGAGGAAAGCCATGGCAAATCTAGACAGCACACTAAAAAGCAGAGACATCACCCTGTCAACAAAAGTGCGTATAGTCAAGGCTATGGTCTTCCCAGTTGCAATGTATGGCTGTGAAAGTTGGACCATAAGAAAGGCTGAGCGCCAAAGAATTGAGGCCTTTGAACTATGGTGCTGGAGAAGACTCCTGCGAGTCCCTTGGACTGCAAGGCGATCAAACCGGTCAGTCCTAGAGGAGATCAATCCTGACTGCTCTTTAGAAGGCCAGATCCTGAAGCTAAAACTCAAATACTTTGGCCACCTAATGAGAAGGAAGGACTCACTGGAGAAGAGCCTAATGCTGGGAAAGATCGAGGGCAATAGAAGAAGGGGACGACAGAGAATGAGGTGGCTGGATGGAGTCACTGAAGCAGTAGGCGTGAGCTTAAATGGACTCCAGAAGATGGTAGAGGACAGGAAGGCCTGGAGGAATGTTGTCCATAGGGTCGCGATGGGTCGGACACGACTTCGCAGCTAACAACAACAACAGGGACTGAAGCCAGATCTGGAATACAGCCACAGGCACATTTCCCAAATTAAATGGAGTTAGTTGAAAGATTCAGTTAAATGTATAGTTTAAAATCACATTAATTGCACTGCATTGGTGCAGTTCAGTTCCATGAGTTTTATAGTTTCTATTGCATTCAAAATAGCAACTTTACTGGCAGCTTCTGGAACTGTGTTGGGGACTGTATCTTAGATTCCTGAGGGCCACATGGGGCCACAACTTTCACATCTCCAAAGTAAAGCAGTTAGAGCCAATCACAGCTTGGTTGCATATATAGCAATTTTTCACAATGTGCTGTCCCTCGTGTTGAATAGACTTCAAGTGTCCGTGCTTAAGACGCCAAGTTAGAAAATGGGAGATTGTAAATTCTAGTCCTTCTTTAGCCATGGAAAGCCAGCCAGGTAACATTAGGCCAATCACACTGTCTCTCAGCCCAATCTGCCTCACAAATTGTTGTTATGGGGAAAACAGGAGGCAGGAGGGTTAATTGCCAAGAGTTGGTGGGATAAAAATGTAATAATAAATAAATCTTGAGGGGGAATTGTGGGCGTATTAATCCAGGACACCTAGAGCAGAGGTAGGCAACCTCGGCTCTTTTATGACTCATGGACTTCAACTCCCAGAATTCCTGAGGCTCAGGAATTCTGGGAGTTGAAGTCCATGAGTCATAAAAGAGCCGAAGTTGCCTACCCCTGACCTAGAGGGCAAATTGAGAGTCTGTCTGGTCTACTGGTTAAGGCACCAGGCTAGAAAGCAAAAGTCTGTGAGTTCAAGTCCCACCTTAGCCATGAAAGACACCAGTGGTTTTCTCTCAGCCTAACTCATCTCATGGGGTTGTGGTTGTTGTGGTGGTGGGGGGAGGTGTGTTGGATATGTTTGCCGCCTTGAATTATTTGTAAAAATCATAAAGGTGGGATACAAATAAAGAAAGTAAATAAAAATAAGGCTCTGGAGCTTGAACGGTATCTCTGACACTGAGGTTCCAAGGAGAAACACAGATCTCACAAAACCTTTGTGTTCTCTCTTCAGTTGCACATCGTACATACCAAAAACAACATGAAGATGGAGGATGCTGTGAAGGATCCAAAGGGCATCGCAGTGCTGGCATTTTTCATCGAGGTGAGACCCCAATCCAAACCAGATACATTGACCAAATATGCCAATCTATAACAAGTCATGTGGTAAGATAAGGAAAATATTTACACAAATGTACAGAAAGGCTGAAATCACAGAGGAACATTTTTCCCCAACAGAAAAATATACAGTTCGAAAATGCCCTGGCCAGGCCAAATGCCTACAGTTAGTCCTCGACTTATGACTGATTCAAAATTATTATTATTATTATTATTATTATTATTATTATTATTATTATTATTATTATTATTGTTGTTGTTGTTGTTGTTGTTGTTGTTGTTGTTGTTGTTTGTTGTTGTTGTTGTTGTTGTTGTTATTATTATTATTATTATTATTATTATTATTATTCCCATTTATATCCCGCCCTTCTCCGAAGACTCAGGGCGGCTTATAATCTAAGAAGCACAAATCAATGTGCTTAGCAATAGCCTTCATTCTATGTATATACCTGCTTATTAGGGCTTTCGCCCCCCCCCGTGGCATTTTTACAAAGTCAGCTTATTGCCCCCAACAATCTGGGTCCTCATTTTACCTACCTCAGAAGGATGGAAGGCTGAGTCAACCTTGAGCCTGGTGGGACTCGAACCTGCACTAATTGCAGGCAGCTGGTGTTATGACGGACACCCGCCCCCCAAAAGCTGTTTACAACACTGATTTGAACTTCAGATCTCCACCACTATCCTATAGTCATGTGATCACATTCTGAGCATTCATCAACCAGCCTGCATTTATAGCCATCTGCAGTGCCCCTTGATCACATGACCATTATGTATAATCTTTTTGCCAAACATCATTTACTACTTGTTTCCACAAAAACCACCCTATAGCAAACAAAGAGTTCATTTAATAATTGTTGCATTTAATGACTGCCACAAAACGATTTGTAAAATCAGGTCTGGTGATGTAGTAACCTGCTTTATACTACAATTTATGGCCAAAATTACTTGCTTAATTACAGTCATAACTCAAGAACTACCTGTAAAGAAATTCATCCTGTCAGAGAAATGGGTATGAAAATCTTTGTATTTTTCCCATGGATTAATTGAGCCGAAGTGAGGGAAATCAATAGTTTTGCAATTTTGAAGAAGAAACTAAAAGAAAATTTAAAAAAGACAAAAGCAATTAATCTGATTCTCAAGATATGCTTTGATTCCGTGATTCTTTTTTTTCTCTCTGCTCCCAACCGCCACTTGTCCGTGGTGTAAATAAAAGAGACGAGGGAAATTTATTTCCCCTACAAACTATAGATCATTTTCCCAATTGGTGTGAAATATCATCTTAAGGAGCACTTTTAGCATTGATGGGTGGCTGTTGTATACTGTCAACATTTCAGTTACAATAAGTTGCATTTAAAGCTCTTAGATTGGCACTGCAAAACTAAAGACCACTGCTAGGTGGCAGCAAACAGATACCAAAAACTAGCTTTGCCAATCCAGTATTTTTTTACTGTAAATTTCATAATATAGCAGTATGCTATCAGCAATGCCAGTCAAGAATGCCTCCCTGTGTTTATGGTTTTGAATCTAAACCTGCTGAAGGACGGAAGACAGAGGTAGGCAAGCTTGGCTCTTTTGTGACTGGCTCAGGAATTCTGGGAGTTGAAGTCCACGAGACATAGAAGAGCAAGCTTGCCTACCCCTGGGTTAGGGGAAGAGAATATTCAATGTCTAAATTATCACCAAATTCTTGACTGTATGGAGGAGAAACACTGGCAGGGGCAGGGGAGGAGTGAAAAGAGGGGTCAGTCTAGAATCGTGGTGGCGAACCTATGGCACGGGTGCCAAAGGTGGCACGCAGAGCCCTCTCTGTGGGCACATGCACCATTGCCTAGTCCTAGTCCTAGTCCTTCAGCTGGGTTTTATAAAACCTTTTTGCTTTAGGCCTCCACCACCGTGTACAAAAAAAAAGGTTCAATCAATCAATCAATTTCAACTTCTCGCAGGGAAAAAAAGTTCTCGCAAAGTTGGAATTGATTGATTGAACTTTTTAGTCCCACCCAGTCTGCTGTTACCACTGCAGCCACGCCCACCCAATGGGCCACACCCACCCAAATGGCCACGCCCACCCAGCACCTGATGATACATAAGTGAGTTTTGGGTTGCAGTTTGGGCACTCGGTCTCTAAAAGGTTCACCATCACTGGTCTAGAATCTTTTATGTGGCTACAAATGAACTAAGTCTAACTGCCCTTCACTGTCATTAATCCTTATCTAACTCTAACCTAAAAGGGACGCGGTGGCTCAGTGGGTTAGGACGCTGAGCTTTTGTCGATCAGAAGGTCGGCAGTTTGGCGGGTCGAATCCCGAGTGCCGCGTAACAGAGTGAGCACCTGTTGCTCGTCCCAGCTTCTGCCAACCTAGCAGTTCGAAAGCACGTAAAAATGCAAGTAGAAAAAGAGGGACCACTACGGTGGGAAGGTAACAGCGTTCCGTGCGCCTTTGGCGTCTAGTTATGCCGGCCACATGACCACGGAGACGTCCTCGGACAAGCGCTGGCTCTTCGGCTTTGAAATGGAGATGAGCACCAGCCCCTAGAGTTGGAAACGAGTAGCACGCATGTGCGGGGGAACCTTTACCTTTTAACTCTAAGCTGGTGTCAAAAAGATTCTTGTGCATAGGCTTTTAGCAATAAATCAGTTAATTTCAACCTTCATGCCTGACCTGGTCTTTCATGCCTGACATGTCCCCTCCTATTCTTTCCTCCTTTTTTTCAGGGATCTGAGAAGGCTAAGAGCAAAACTGCAGAGGCATGGGAATTGTTTGCCAAGAACCTCAAAAAAGTTTCCAAAAAAGGTAAGTTTGTCGGATTTCTGGAGAGATATTTGGATCTTCTTGTATCTCTTTAAGACTCCATAGTGGTTTCCCATAATGAGCTGGAAAATGGATGCTTCCACTTTGCAACTGGCATCTTCCAATGGGCTGGTTGCTCCAACCATTTCTCCACCTTGTCCTGACATGCCATTCTAATGACTTGCTAATCTTAAAAAAAAATCAAAGTAGATAAAATAAGCAAGCTAGATGACCCAACCTACATAAGCAGGGATTAATACAATCAAGCAGAATACAATACCCTAATCAAGGAACTACCAAGGAGAAAAGGCACACCCCATCAACATTGATAGGGCAAGTATATAAACAGGGAACAAATTCAAATTCACTGATGAGGTTACCAAGTTGGGTAATGAAAGGTCTGCAAACAAACAACCAAGCTCAGAGAGCATCAGGGACAAAATTTAAAGTCCCAGTCATAGAAGAATACTTTGTTTCTCTATCTGCTGATTTAGTACAGTTATCGATCCTGTCTTTCCTCTAAGGCAGGGGTCTCCAAATGCGGCAACTTTTAAGATGTGTAGACTTCAACTCCCGAGAATTCCTCAGCCAGTCATGCTAGCAGAGGAATTCTGGGAGTTGAAGTCCACAAGTCTTAAAAATGCCACATTTGGGCACCCCTGGTCTAGGGACATCAATGATGATATGTATTTCCTGCCCCCTCCATATTATCCTCATAGCAGCCTTGTGAGGATGGATGGGCTACAAACTATTAATGGATAGATAAAAACCTAAATCACGCTTCTAGATTGGGCTCCATCTAGTCCAGCATATTGTTCTCCCAGTGGTTAACCAACTGCAGAAGAAAACCCATCGGTCTCCCAGCAGATGGCCTTCAGAGGCTGTTCTCCTGTCCTGAAGGCTAATAGACATTGGTCTCCATCGCTTCCATGAACTTGACCGACCTTTTTTTAGAGCGCTTGAGGAATTGAGACAGAAGGTGCCTCTGGAGAGCTTGCTCAGGAAATTGGTGGCTAGAAAGAGACGTCAGCGTGAGTCAGCAGGGATGTGCAACATCTCCCAACACGTTTCAGGGCTGGTGGGATTTGATCCCACATCTCTTCAGTCCTAATGCGACGTTTCACAATTACTACTGCAGGGATCTGTACCTCTCTCAGGCTATAGATGCCAACACAGGTGTGATTCGATACATGGAACTCTTCCAATTCCCACATTTGTATCACCACCAGCACCGAATTCAGGCAACCTCAGCAAAACGGCAAGCTGACTTGAGGGGCTTGTGGCTTGTTTGTTTATTTTGAAAGATCTTCCAAATTTCAGGTTGATCACATGAAATTCAAAACTTTATTTTTTTTAAAAAAAGCGTTTTGCATTTTACTGGAATTTGGATAGCGTTAGGAACTATCTTCCACACAGAGACTGTGACAAGGTTCTCAGTTCTAATCAACCTTCCTTTTTTTTTCTTTCACTGTTAGTGTGAAAACAGACTTGAAAATAATTCGGTCGGGCAAGTAAGGCATAACTAATTTTCCTCTGATTCCTGAACAGGGGAAAGCATGCGTCTGGAGAGCTCTTATTCTCTGCTGGATTTGATGGGTTCCACTAACCTGACCCGTTATTACCGCTACCCTGGATCCCTCACCACCCCTGGCTGTGATGAGGCTGTGATATGGACCGTCTTTGCTGACCCAATTGTGGTACCTCCTAAAGTGGTAAGACTACAGCTGCGACAGGGCATGAACAAGCAGATCCACATCTGAAGAGTTCAATTAGCCATTTTATTGCTCAAGCTTATAGCACAAGAATCTTCTCAGACGGTTTGCACCTAAGACTAGACGAGGTTTAATGGCATTCAAGAGTCAGACTTTGCACTGTTATGTCCGCATAGGGATTCCAGACTAATTCCCTGTTTGACGCCTTCCCCTGACTCAACCAATCTCTCTCCAGCAGAAAAATCCATAAATTAATGAAAAAGTATGTGCAAGTATGCAACTTACAACCACAATTCAGCCCAAAATGTCCATTGCTAAGCAAGGCAGTTGTTAAGGACTTTTCGCCCCATTTTACCATCTTTCTTGGCATAGTTGTTAAATGAACTGGTGCAGTTGTTAAGTTAGTAACATGATCGTGAAGTGAATGTGGCTTCCCCATTGACTTTGTTGGTTAGAAGGTTGCAAAAGGTGATCACATGACCCCGGGGCACTGAAACCATAATCATAAATCATAAATACATGCCAGATGCCAAGCCTCCACATTTTGATCACATGGCCAGAGGGGATGCTGCAACAGACATATGTCTGAAACACTGTGCCATTGTAACTTCACACAATCATTAAACAAATTGTTGTAAGTCAGGGACTACTTGTAAATAAAAAATGTGGATCTTTCATCATAGGCTTGTGGGCACCATTTTGACTTTTTTGACCTCCCCAAAGGACCACTCCCCCGCGCCATGTTTTTCCCCTCTGAACTTCTCTCAAAATGGCTATTTGAGTCTTTGCCCTCCTGACTCAGCCAAATACAAATCTGTCATGAAATTGGTCCTTCCTGGGGCTAATCCATTTCCTGTTGCTTTTTTTTTTTTTGGCTTTAAGTCACTGCGCACCTGACTTTTCTCTGACATAATTTTACAAATTTTACATGCCTTATATGGTGTCAGGATACAGTAAGAAACATATTTCGACACGGAGCAACTAAGGTTTACAAGTCCACATTGCTCATGGCCTGGAGATGAAGTAAAAGCAACATGGCTGTATGAGCAGTCAAAGGGTGTTGACAAAGGATGCTGTGGTTGCATGCAAGACGGAAGCAATGTTTGTGGTTTTGACATTAAATTGGACTCTTTGCTCCACCAAAAAATTATAGGTAGTCCTTGACTTATGACCACAACAGAGCTCAAAATTTCCATTGCTAAATGAGGCAGTTGTTCAGTGAATTGTGCCCCATTTTACAACCTTTCTGGCCACAGTTGTTAAGCAAATCACTGCAATTGTTAAGCTAGTAACACAATTGTTAAACAAATCTAGCTTCCTCATTGACTTTGCTTGTCAGAAAGTCGCAAAAGGTGATCACGTGGCCCTGGGACACTGCAACCATCATAAATATGAGCCAGTCACCAGCTTCTGAATTTTGATTATCTGATCATGGGGATGCTGCAATGGCGATAAGTGTGAAAAACAATCATAAGGCAGTTTTTTTAGAGCCTTTGTAACTTCGAACAGCCACTAAATAAATGGCTGTAAGTCAAGGACTACCTCTATAGTAGGCAATTCCATTCAGTTCCATTCACTATTAAAAATAATTGTTTTTGCCAGCTTTTAGGAAGACAGTCTCCAAAACATTCTTTCCTCTCCATCTGTCTGATAGTCTTTTCTGTTTTGCTACAAATTAATTCCCATTGTGCTCAGCCCTGCAGTTGAAGACCGAGCTTCTTTAAAAAAAACCAAGGATGCACATGAAGAGGATATTGTAATGCTTTGTTGGGATGCAAAGTTGTATATTGGCCTTTTGATTTGTCTTGATGCATTTTAGTGATCAGAAACCCTGCACCTTAACAGAATAACAGTTGGAAGGGACCTTGGACGTCTTCTAGTCCCAACCTCAGCTGAAGCAGGAAACCCTATACCTGTGGTGACGAACCTATGGCACGCGTGTCACAGATGGCACGCAGAGCCCTATCTGTGGGCACGCGTGCCGTTGCCCCAGTCCTAGGCCTTCAGCTGGGTTTTATAAAACCTTTTTGCTTTAGGCCTCCTCTGCTGTGTGCAAAAAAAAAAGGTTCAATCAGTCAATCAATTTCAACTTCTCGCAGGAAAAATAAGATCTCGCAAAGTTGGAATTGATTGATTGAACTTTTTAGTCCCACCCAGTCTGCTGTTACCATCGCAGCCACGCCTACCCAATGGACCATGCCTACCCAATGGGCCACACCCACCCAATGGGCCACGCTCACCCGGCACCCGATGACACATAAGTGGGTTTGGGGTTGGAGTTTGGGCACTCGGTCTCTAAAAGGTTTGCCATCACTGCCCTAGACCATTTCAAACAAATGTTTGTCCAATCTCTTCTTTAAACCCCTCAGTGTTGCAGCACCCACAACTTCCAGAGGCAAGTTGTTCCACTGGGTGATTGTTCTGTCAGGAATTTTCTCCTTAGTTCTAGATTGCTTCTCTCCTTGATAACTTTCCACCCATTCCTTCTTGTCCTGCCTTTGGGCGCTTTGGAGAGTAGGTTGAGCTGCTCTTCTGCAGCCCCCCAAATATTGGAACACTGCTATCGTGTCTTTCTTGCTTATCATCTCCACTCCTCTTTCTTTCAATAGGTCAAGAAATTTGCTTCAGAGCTCTCGTCTACGGAGCCTTCAAAGGCAACCCAGTTACCGCTAATCAACAACTTCCGGCCCCTGCAGAAGATTGGAGATCGGAAAGTGGAGGCATCTGATGCTTTGAAGTCTTCAGCTGACTGTTTTGTTTCCCCTCCAACTGTATTCATCTTCTTCCTTTCTATCACCACGTTTCTACAATTCTTCTCCATATAAGGGAGAACGGCAGGAGCGAACCATGTGGGCTTGCAGTTCCCGAGAGGTCACAGCGCGACTACCATTTTTCTGCCCACCACAGGTTCCATTTTTGCCTCCTCTTAACCCTCAAGCAGCTTATTCAGGGGCAGAGGCCCAGAAAAATAAAGTCCAAATTCAGGAGGTGGCTAAGAATCCCATCAGTCAAGGAATTTCGGCTGGCAAGCTCCAGGAGAAGAGCCTTCTGTGCTGTGGTCCCCACCTTCTGGAATATTCTCCCCTTGGAAGTGAGATCTGCCCCCAGACTCTTGGCCTTCCGGAAGAATCTGAAAATTTGGCTCTTGACGCTTGACCTGGGGCCACGACTGGGGCCTGCTATGTTTCGGGGTGGCTGACTGAGTCACCCACCATCTTGGTTTTTTAGCTATTTAATTCTCCTAATTTTAATTGCTTTGTATTGTCTTTTTTTATTGTACTTTTTGTTCTAAGGTAAGTTGCCCAGAATCACTGTATCAGTGAGTTGGCTGGCATATTAAACAAACAAACAGGTAAATAAATAAATAAATAAAAAAAATAGAAATACAGAAAAACTGGAAGGAAGCTAATGTTGCTTGACCCAATCACTGGGATAAGGTGATGTTTGCCACGTTAAAGCCAAAGCTGAAGTGAAGTGCTCCATGTAAAACCAGGTATTATGACATCGAAACCAGTAGATCCATCATTTTGCAAAAAGATGTTCGTTTTTCTAAGATCAGAGAGATAAAATACACGGTAGACAGATGATGAGGGAGAATAAGAGAGAGGGAGGGCGGAGGAGGTAAGAGATTCAGATATGGGTTTTCGGGTGGCTATCGTTTCAGTTTTTTTAAAACAATGAAGATCAGTTTTAGCTCTAGCTGCATTAAAATACTCAGCTAAGAACATTCACAATTTTGGTGACTTTGGCTCCGTCCGTCCCACACGTCATGAGCGCCGCAGAGAAACTGCCATCTTCTCCTTGTTGTAAATGCCACACCTTTGTCTTCTTCCACAGAGCCAAGCCTGGGCGGTACATTCAGCTGATGTTGAGGCAGTTCTGCAAGGCAGCTTAAGCTGCTTATCTCGTTGGCTAATGCCAGCTGGAAATGAATCAACTTTTTGTGATTGCTCCACAGGTTTCAATCATGTGACAGGTTTGGCAATGATGCTGGCCAGGAGTTTGCCTCAGGCCCGTCCCAATTGGAGGCTCTCCTGTTTCTTTATAATGACCAATCCTTGCTGGGATAAGAAGTCCAGACACTCTTTCATTTTTTGGAATGGGGAGGGGGAAAAGGGCTATGTTTGAGAATGGGTGATTTCTATGAACTTTCCCATGATCCTTGATTCCTGCTTGGACCGAACCTCCTCTCAACGAAGCAATGGTTAGCCATAAGCATTGGAAAGATCCGTTAGCCCAGTGTGCCTTGCCCAAATGGTATTTGAGATGGAAATATAAATTAATACAGATAGTCCAGTGTTCCAGTATCTGAGGGGCTGCCACAAGGCAGAGCTGGGTGGGGGGCAAGTTGTTCACCAAAGCACCAAAGGGAAGGACGAGAAACAATGCTTGGAAACTGATCAAAGAGAGAAGCAACCTGGAACTAAGGAGAAACTTCCTGACAGTGAGGACAATCAACCAGTGGAACAGCTTACCCCCAGAAATCGTGGACGCTCCATCACTGGAGATTTTTTAAAAAGAGGCTAGACAGTCACCTGTCTGAGATGGTATAGGTTCTCCTGCTCAAACGGGGCTGGACTAGAAGACCTCCAAGGTCCCTTCCAGCTTCTATTCTATTCTATTCTATTCTATTCTATTCTATTCTATTCTATTCTATTCTATTCTATTCTATTTATTCTTACCACAAAATTTCCATTGATAAGCAAAACACTTGCTAAATGAATTTTGCCCATTTTATGACCATTTTTGCCACAGTTATTAAAGTTAGTACACAGCCGTTAAGAGAATCTGGGTTCCCCATTGACTTTGCTTGTCAGAAGGTCTCAAAAAGCGATCCCATGACCCCGGGACACTGCAAATAAATGCCAGTTGCCAAACATCCAAATTTTGATCACGTGGCCGCAAAGATGCTGCCACAGTCTTTAAGTGTGAAAAACTGTCACAATAAGTCACTTTTTTACAGCGTCACTCTAGCTTCAAACGGTCACTATATGAATGGCCATAGATGGAGGACAATCTGTATTTCTTTGTTTAAGTACACAAGGAGAGGCATCTCACCCAAAGAGAGGGAAAGAGAGCAAATTAGAAAATTAGAGAATCATTTTATTCAATTTCAGACATACAGTGGTATCTTGCTACTCGTCCTTCATTGGTTTCGGGAGTACAAAAAACAATGAGTACCAAACAAATTTTTCCCATAAGGAATAAGGTAGTGAGTCACAAGGAAGCCGACATCAACAAGTTCTAGCTTGTGTGTTGAGTACCAAACAAACGATAAGTACAGGGACAAAAAATGCATTGAGTACTAAATTTGATCAGTTTGAGAGCTGCTGAGTACCGAGGTACGACTGTATTGGGTTGGAATGAGGTTTTTTTTCCTTTGGTTGACATCATCTGACTCATTTATAATATAGCACGCGTGCTCAGACACTTTATATGTGCCATGTAACATTTCATTGCCTCCCATAAAACTTTGAGTATGATCTTGTTAATGCTCATCATATTCAGGAGGTGTGGCTGTTACGTTAGGATGAATTTGCAAGTCACTGGAGTTCAGATTCACATCCGAACTAGATACATCAATCAAAGGAACTCCTAACTACTTGAAAACATTACTCAGAGAGCCCCACCCCTCTTCCTGCTACCATCAGGCTCTTTTCACCTTTCTTTGGGTTAAAAAAGGAAACGAGCAGACTCCTTACGAATTTCACCTGGGTGCAGATAGAAAGTTTGCCCGTCACCCTTTTATCAGGGAAATAGAAGAAAGTAACAGAAAGTTAGATGAATCTGGTTGTTTTTTAAAAAAAGAAAGATGTTCAGCCCTGGAGGAGATGGACATAGAGTTAGAACAATTAACCAGTGGAACAACCTGCCTCCAGAAGTGGTGAATGCTCCAACACTGGAAGTTTTTAAGAAGAGACTGGACAGCCATTTGTCTGAAATGGTATAGGTCAGGGGTCAGCAACCTGAAACAGTGAAAGAGCCACTCAGAACCGGTTCCCTCACAAAAGGAAAAACTGGGAGCCGCAAAAAATGTGTGCGCACGGGCGTACATGCGCACATGCGCAGAACAGGGTTGGACTGAAGAGTGGAGCCAAGGCAAGATATGTACCTACCCTGCATATTTGAATTGATTGGTTGAACTTTTTTAGTCCCACTTTTTTTTTTTTTTGGACTGCACATGGCAGAGGACTGGGAGCCACAGGAGACGGCTGAAAGAGCCGCATGCGGCTCCAGAGCCGCGGGTTGCAGACCTGTGGTATAGGGTTTCCTGCCTGAGCAGGGGGTTGGACTAGATGACCTCCAAGGTCCCTTCCAACATCATCATCATCATCATCATCATCATCATCATCATCATCATTATTATTATTATTATTATTATTATTATTATTATTATTATTATTATTATTATTATTATTATTATTATTATTATTGAAGATGTGACCAGAAGGAAGGATCTGTTCCTGCCGTAATGAAGAACTGAGATGTTTGCCAGCAAGGCAGGGTGGCTCAGTTGGCAGACCACATTGTACCAAGTTTGTGCTGGCAAAGGTAGCAAAACCTGCTTTTGGTCTGGAGCAAGAGAAGTTAGGCAGAAATTGCCTTCACCGGAGGCTGGAGTCGGATGCAGGATATATGCTTGCATGTCACCTCTAGACATGGTTAGTGGAGGACCTTCTCCTTAGGCAAGCAGGATGTATGGATGAGCCCCAACGTGTAGAGAGTAATCAAAATACCTATGATAAAGCCCCCAGCTTGATTCTCCTGTTATTGGACAATAGACAATAACAGTCTTGCAGAACAGCAGACCAAGATCTTTGTTGAATAAAAAGGGAAGGGAATTATCACCCCCATAACTAACTTCCCATCTTGATGGGAACTGGTTTCTTTTTGCTGTAAAGCTGAATTTGTGAACTGCAGAAAATATAACTAAAGCTGAAGCCAATGTAATTTTCTGCTACCAGTTGTTCCTCAGAGGTGTGTGGGGGAGGGAAAAAAACAACCCTTTTTATGTGGAAATTTTAAAGAATGTTACTCTCCTTGGGGATTCACAAAATGAAAACAGCTTTGTCAGGATCTTGTGACTAAAATGTGACCATGCCAAGCCAGATGGTGATTGTCACGTAGGGACAATTTTTACTGTTGTTTTGAAATAATTAAATGCAGGAGAAGGCAGTAATTCAGATCGGGACAGTGATGGGAACAAAGAAATGAGGTTTTCTCCTTCTGAATACCACAATCATAACCCATGGCCCTTCATGCCACAGGCTATTTTTTTTAAACAAAAGAAAACAAAACAATACAGCAACAAGCTTTTAACAAATATACTATTAGTCCTTCATTAATGACCATAGTTGGCACCAGAATTTCCATTGCTAAGCAAATTGGTCGTTAAGGGAGACATGCTTGATATTAGTACAATCTTTTTTGCTATGGTTGTTAAGCAAATCAATGTCAATTGTTAAGTGACTTTGCTTGTCAGACGCCAGCTGGGAAGGTTGCAAGTGGTGATCACGTGACCCCGGGACCTTGTGACCATCAAAAATTCATGCCAGTTATCAAGGGCCTGAATTTTGACCACTGACCCTGGGGATGCTACGACAGTCGTAAGTACGAGGAATGGTCATACGTCCCTTTTTTCAGTGCCACCCTAACTTAGAACCATTGCTAAATGAAGGGCTGTAAGTTGAGGACTTCTCGTAGTGTCCAATTGGGTCCTTAGAAGATGAACGTATTCAGCAATCAGCTCGTCAGGATGGGTCTGTGAATGTATGTAGTTTGTCTGGTTGTGTATAGCTTACGATGAACGTATTTGGGACAACAGCTCAGGGAAGATATCTCAAGACAGACACAGATTTCAATTGATAGTTAGAACCACAGAAAAAACAACTTATTTATTTTATTTATTTAATGGGACTTATATGCCGCCCTATCTCCCGAAGGACTCAGGGCGGCTAACAACAGTAAAATACAAGTAAAAATACAAATATTAAAAATTAAACTATATCTATAGCCCCAACTACAACCAATAAAACCTTAAAACCATATTAAAAACCCCTTATCATCAGTCCAGGTCGGCCTGTTGGAAAAGAAATGTCTTAAGGTCACGATGAAAAGACCGGAGGTCTGGGGTCATCCGGAGCTCCAAGGGAAGCTGATTCCACAGGGCAGGTGCCCGCACAGAGAAGGCCCTCCCTCTGGGGGTCGCCAGCCGACATTGTCTGGCCGACAGCACCCTGAGGAGGCCCTCTCTGTGTGAGCGCACAGGGCGATGGGAAGTTGTTCCTGGCAGCAGACGGTCCTGCAGGTATCCCGGGCCTAAGCCATGTAGGGCTTTATAGGTAAGAACCAGCACCTTAAATCTCACCTGGAGGGCAACTGGTAACCAATGCAGATCATGCAGGAGGGGTGTAATATGGGAGTATCGGGATGCTCCCATCACAACCCACACGGCCGCATTCTGCACCAGCTGAAGTCTTTGGGTGGTCTTCAAGGGCAGCCCCATGTAGAGAGCATTGCAGTAATCAACACGGGAGGTAACGAGCGCATGAGTGACCGTACATAAAGCATCTTGGTCCAGATAGGGGCGCAACTGGCGCACCAGGCGAACCTGGGAAAATGCCCCCCTGGCCACGACTCCTATATGATCTTCTAAACTGAGTCGTGCATCCAGGAGGACACCTAAGTTGCGCGCCCTCTCAACGGGAGGTAACACCTCTCCCCCCATAACCAAAGATGGAACATCCTGGACTACACGAGATGCTGGTACGTAAAGCCACTCGGTCTTGGCCGGGTTGAGTTGGAGCCTGTTCTTCCCCATCCAGATTCGTACCGCTTCCAGGCAACGGGACATCACGTCAAGGGCATCACTGGGTTGGTTCGGGGTAGAGATGAAAAGCTGGGTATCATCAGCATATTGATGATACCTTACCCCGAAATCAGGGATGATCTCACCCAGTGGCTTCATATAACTACTACAAACCTGCCTTCCATTCGGGGCCTGTATACTGCACGAGCCAGAAAGAGGGCTGAGAAAATATCTACAGAACCCTCATATCCTGGACATAAACTGTTAAAAGTTCTCCCCTCAAGACGATGCTACAGGGCATTGCATGCCAGTACAACTAGACACAAAACAGGTTTTCCCCCATGCCATCACTCTGCTAAATAACTACACTGTCAAACTACCTAGTAAGTCTGTATTACTATTATTCTTCTCATCTTTCCTATTACCTATCTCCTTATCGTCTTATGACTATAACTTTGTTGCTTATGTCTTATGATTTATATTAATTGTTTTATTTAGTATCCTAGTATGCTTTACGTTGACTGCTTATGTAGTATACTGTGTGACTATCACTGAGTGTTGTACCTTATGATTTATGATGAATCTATTTTATGATTATTATGATCACAATTTATCACTTGTTGCTTGTATTACGCTGAGGGCTTATGGACCGGAGACAAATTCCTTGTGTGTCCAGTCACACTTGGCCAATAAAGAATTCTAATTCTATTCTATTCTAAAAAGATATGTCCTTTCAGTCGATCATATTTTCTTACTATGATTCAATCTTTTTTAATATCCCCTGAAGCTGTTGGGATGGCTATTGTCTTTAGAGATTGTATATTTATCTCATCTTTTTTTTCCAGCAAGATCAGCATTTTGTACCGTATCTGTTTCCATTCCAACCTCTGTGTCCTCATGATTAACTTTGTGTGGTAAGTTAGGTGTGGATAGTCAGCAACCTGTAATTATCTAATAAACCTTGTGACTGAGTGGTGATTTAAACCTGGTCTTGACCTGAACTTAGGTCAACCTGTTAATTGTGTCGCCATAAGGGTGGCTCGCTGGAATACTGTACAGGAAGTCCTCGTTTAGCAACCACAATCGAGATCAACATTGGAGCCAATAAGCTAAGCGGCCTTTAATTAAAATGGCAAATGTGTTTATGATCTTCTTTCTGCTTTCCTTTGCTTTACATATCTGTGAAGGTTATAAATGAGGAGTCACAAAGTTACATTTTTTATCACCATCCTAACTGTGAAGTTGCTATATGAGACAGTCGCTATATGAGGACTATCTGTATTGTACATATCCCCTAATTTCTAGATTAGAAGGACCTGGAAGACACTCTCAGAAGAATCTTATGGCATCTTACCTTAGATTTGAATTAATGGCCATTTTTGATTAGAAAACACTATATTTTAGATGCCTTTGAAGCCAGAGTAGGTAAAGGTCTACTACATCCTAAACCTCTTTTCAAAAATATTTATTGTTGTATAGTGGGTTCTGGAGAGCAGGAAGGACGCCGAGACGATGAGTACAACATAACAGCTCTTTATTTGGTAGAAGTGACTGTACTGGGGAATAGGGGCTAACTGCACTCTTATATATACCTGGCCAGGTACTCAACCAACCAATCGGATTGAACCTCTGTTTCCCGCCAAAAATGCTTCCCGCCAAAACAGTTACAGTTCAACGCCTCCTGGTGGTGACTCTTATACAAGCTTTAGGTGTTCCAATAAAGCCTAATACATAACATTTATGTTCAGTTCCTACTAAGTCTCATGGTAGAGTCTCGAGATGGAGATAGGCTGACATGGTGCGAGTTCGTATCTACCAAATATATAGAGTAATAAATGCACATTTTCTTGAAAAACCACAACAAACATTTTGTGGATATTACTGCATTCATTTAATGTTGTGCAAAATTAGACTCACAACATTCAAGATGTGAAGACCAGGTCTTCTTCAGGGGGATCTGAAGTCCTCTTCAAAATATTATGCTAAAGCACCTTTTCATGCAATAACTCAGTGTTTTATGTTCCTGGTAGTAATAGACATTTCGACCGTTCAACGGCTGCACAGGGCGGAAATTGTTTTGCATACGCCTTTTCTCCTCAGCGGTGGTAAAATATAGTGAATTTGTCATTATTTTAATCTGGAAAAAAGAGAGGGGGGAAAAACCAATGGCAGGAGAGGAGAAGAAGAAGAAGGGAGAAGACAGCAAAAAGTGAAAAGTTACTTCATCTACCTGGCTCTGGAATTCTGGGAGTTGAAGTCCACAAGTCATAAAAGAGCCAAGGTTCCCCACCCCTGGTACTCTGTGAAGCATTTTGCACTGCACAACCCCATTACTTCCCTGCTACAGATGTACAGAGAGTCCTCAACTTACAGCCTTTTGTTTAGTGACTGAAGTTATAACAGCCCTGAAAAAAGGTTATAAATGTTTTTCACATTTACAACCGTGGCAGCATCCCCCAGGGTCACGTGATCAAAATTCAGCTGCTTGGCAACTGGCTCCCATTTATGACGGTTGCAGTCTCCCAGGGTCATGTGTGATCCCCTTTTTCGACCTTCTGACAAGCAAAGTCAACAGGGAAGCCAGATTCACTTAACAACCATGTTACTAACTCAACAACTGCAGTGAGTCAGTTAACAACTGCGGCAAAATTCACTTAGCAACTGTCTTACTTTTACTTTGCAATGGAAGTTTGAGGCTCTGTTGTGGTTGTAACTCAAGGACTACCTGCATTTCTTCTACCTCCTTCGGTTCCTCAGATCCTTCCTCACCTTGGATTTTGAGTTGTCACTTCCACTTGTGCTAGAGTGTCTAGCAGACACTCTAGCACAAGTGTCTGCTAGACCTGAAAATCTAATTATCTGAGATAGCTGGACAAGCATTTTAGTATCTGAGGTAAAGGAGAACCAGATTCCCCCTTATTTTCATGTACATATTTAACTCGTGAGGAGTTAAATCTGATCTCCAAACTAGCAATAAGAGAGCTGTCATACTTTGCCATACTTAAGGGCAATGTGGATTAGTATTTAAAAGGGCAGACTGGCATATAGTATAAGCCTCCAGATGGTCCTCAACTTATGATCACAATTGGGACTGCAATTCAGGTCATAAGTCACTGCAGTCATAATTCAAGGCACCTACGTGAACAGATCCATTTTTTTGGTCCGTTTTTACAGGGCTGATTTAAACGAATCCCTAGGATCATTAAGCAAATCCATTCTCCCGAAACTGGCAAAAACATCCAAAAATAATGGACATGTGCCCGCGGGATGCTGCAGCCAGTCATAAGTGTGAGCAGTTGCCAAGCGTCTGAAATGCAGTCACGTGACCCTGAGGGTGGTTGTTTTGCAACCATTTTTACCACGCTCGGAAGTGCTTCACAAGCCATAAGCACCTTTCAGAGGCCCTCACAGCTTTGAACAGTCATAAAATAACCTGTTATAAGTTTAAGGCTTATAATGCTTTTAATGCTTCTCTTGCCCCCCCCACCCCCATCATTATCTGCCTCATCAGTATCTGCCACTTCTTTGCCTTCTGACAGGGCCAGCTCTAAATGCAAAAGTAGATCTACAGTATTTGCTTATAGCAACGCTGTCCTAATCTATAGCGGTTTTGCGACCAACTCAGGAATCTGAGCATTTGAGGATCAGCTGACTCTAATAAGGGCCAGTCTATTTCCAGAGAATCCATTCCTGAAAGCTGAGATGAATCAGACCTTATCCACTCACCACACGGTAAGAAACCCAAAGGGGTTCTAGAAACACAATCCAGATCACAACCTCTTCACAGTCTGGAGAAGTGAGAGAACCTCTGTAGCGGATATACGTGCTTAAATCTGCCGTCTTCAATAAGCCACCCATAGAGAATTCCCCATTCAGATCCCAAGTATTACCTGAAAAACCAGAAAAAAGAGACAAGTACAACATCACCTCATTTTTATTTTAGGGAAGTGGGTGGGACTGGGGGGGGGGGGGTTGGGGGAGGGGAGATCCAGAGACTCACCTTTCTCTGGGATTTTTCGGAGAAGATTGCCTACAGTGGTCCATGGGGTGATATAATTAGACTTTTCGGATATCTGTAGCAAATTGAAAGAAAACAGTACAGTATATATTAGTTGGTGGGATGCAGGGAATAGTCGCTTAGCGTGCAAAATAGTCTCTAAATTAAATTACATCTTAAATTAGAGATGCCAGCTTGCAGAGAATAGCATGAATGTGCCTGGCGCAAAAGTGGGTTACAGTTGCATTTATGTCTATATATAGTCTCTGACTTACAACTATTCTTTTAGTGACCAATCAATCAGAATAGAGCTGAAAGGGACCTTGGAGGTCTTCTAGTCCAGGGCTTTTCAACCTTTTCACCCATTGTACCACTTTTAGGATATGGCAACATCCGAGTACCACCAGTCGCCTAGCAAGGTATCAAAAACTTGATGACCAAAAAAAAAAAAGGAAAAAAGTGATGAAGTACAGGTAGTCCTCGACTTACAACAGTTCGCTTGGTGACTGTTCGAAGTTACAATGGCACTGAAAAAAGTGCCCCCCCCAAGCCACAGCCGAGCAAGACACCTGCCTGCCCGCCTGGCAGCGCTCTTCCTCCTGTCCGAGATTTTCATTGTTGTGGGCATTTCTGTTGAGGACTGGCAGCGGGGGTGGGGTGGGGGGGTGTTCGGTTTTTATTCCCCTGTCTGCTGGGTGGTTGCAGCAGGTTTTGGTCACTTCACATGACCCTGGGACACTGTGACCGTCATAAATATGAATCAGTTGCCAAGCATCTGAATGTAAATCACGAGAGATGCTGCAACATTCTAGCTGATCGGCGCTTCTTCTGGGCTGAGCAGAAGCGCCAGGATCAGCGCTGAGCTCCAGGTGGAGCCTGGAGCTGATCCTGGCGCTTCCGCTGAGCCCTGACAGCCCTGCAGCTCCAGCCATCTTTTGCTCAGGCTTGTGCAGTGCTGCCACCGGTTCAGCTCATTCCCCTCCCCCGCTACCACTTTTCTAGGATGGCTGCATACAACCTGCCAGGTGCCAATGTACCACAGGTGGTATCTGTACTACTGGTTGAAAAGCCCTGTTCTAGTCCAACCCCCCACTCAAGCAGGAGACCCTATACCCTATACACCCTATACAGCGACAATGGCACTGAAAAAAGTGACATATGACCGATTCTCACATTTACAACTGTTGCAGAGTGCCCATGGTCATGTCATCAAAATTTGGTTGCTTAGCAACTGGCAAGTATTTATGATGCTTGCACTGTCCCAGGGTCATGTGATTGCCATCTGCAATCTTCCCAGCTGCCTTCTGACAGGCAAAGTCAAAGGGGGAAGCCAGGCTTGTTTAATAACCACATGATTCATTTAACGACGGCAGTGATTTGCTCAGCAACTGTGGCCAAGATCATAAACTGAGGTATGACTCACTTAACCACTGCCTTGCTTAGCGATGGAAATTTTGGGCTCTGTTGTGGTCGTAAGTTGAGGACTACCCGGAGTGTGAAAATGAACTTGGGAAACAGAAGAGAGAGCCACAGATTGGGCAAGCATCATGTAAAAAAAATATCTCAGCCCTTGGGTGGAGAGAGGGCATAGAAAGCTTTTCGAAAAAGACCCTCTCTAGTTTTCCAGAGAGTAAAAAGGGGAGGAGGGGAGCCATGTTTTCAGCCTTGCAAGATTCTGTTAATGTAATCTTGCAATAAATATAGAGGTTGTACTCATTTTTTATTTATTGTTTATTTTATTTAGAACATTTGTATTGCCGCCTACTTGCACACAGAGACTCAGTGTGGCTTACATCAATTAAAAAAACACCCTATAAAAAAAAATGTTGTTAGCTACGAAGTCATGTCTGACCCATCGCGACTCCATGGACAAAGTTCCTCCAGGCCTTCCTGTCCTCTACCATCTTCTGGAGTCCATTTAAGATCACGCCTACTGCTTCAGTGACTCCATCCAGCCACCTCATTCTCTGTCGTCCCCTTCTTCTCTTGCCCTCAATCTTTCCCAGCATTAGGCTCTTCTCCAGTGAGTCCTTCCTTCTCATTAGGTGGCCAAAGGATTTGAGTTTCAGCTTCAGGATCTGGCCTTCTAAAGAGCAGTCAGGGTTGATCTCCTCTAGGACTAACCGGTTTGATCACCTTGCAGTCCAAGGGACTCGCAGGAGTCTTCTCCAGCTCCATAGTTCAAAGGCCTCAATTCTTTGGCGCTCAGCCTTTCTTATGGTCCAACTTTCACTGCCATACATTGCAACTGTGAAGACCATAGCCTTGACTATACACACTTTTGTTAACAGGGTGATGTCTCTGCTTGTTAGTGTGCTGTCTAGATTTGCCATGGCTTTCCTCCTGAGGAGCAAGCGTCTTTTGATTTCTTGGCTACAGTCCCCATTTGCAGTGATCTTGGAGCCCAGGAAAATAAAATCTGTCACTACCTCCATTACTTCCCCATCTGTTTCCTAGGAATTGAGAGAGACAGATGCCATGATCTTGGTTTTCTTAAAATAAAATAACAAGAGGAAAAATAAAATAATAAGCCCCTGCCCCCCACCCCTGGCACAACTCACATTAAACTAGCCATTTGTGTTTCTTCTCCGGACTACCTCAAAGGGTTGACAGACACATGTATTATAATTGTCAACATGTGTCCAAACTAACCAACACAATTCTTTCTATTAGTAGGGAATGTGACATGAGGACAACTAAAGCTGATGTCCTGGTCTATCCAGGGTTTATCTAACCCAAACCAGTTCTATGAAAGCTTTTAACTCATGATGGGCAGTGGACCTCAGTAACTAGGAGTCCATACAAATTAACCCAGAGAATAAATGGTAGGTGTGGTGTATGGAATTCTCTCTGAATGTATCAAATCCCCATCCTATTTGGAAGGTGCCCACCCTAGGCTGCCCGAGGGACAGATACTCTTGGACCAATGCAGTGTTGGATTGGCATTCCTCCTGACCAACCATTTGCACTGCTTACCTCTATTAAAAATGCCAGGACAACCAATCCGTCAGGCTCCTTCTTCGCATCTTCTAAACTCATGTTGTTTTTAGTGTGAACCAGGTGCATCTGGTGCAAGGATGGAGAATGAGCATCAGCACCAACATTTTAAACAGAGCGTTAACAATGCAGGTAGCCCTCGACTCACAACCGTTTGCTTAGCGACCATTAGAAGTCACAATGGCACTGACAAAAGTGACTTGTGACCGTTTTTCACATTTACGACCTTTGCAGTGTTCCCCACGGTCACATTCAGACGCTTGGCAACTGGCTCCTGTTTGTGACGGTTGCAGTGTCCCGGGGTCATGTGATCACATTTTGCAACCTTCTGACAAGCAAAATCAATGGGGAAGCCAGATTGACTTAACAACCCCCTGCTACTAGCTCAACAAATGCAGTGAGTCAATTAACAGCAGTGGCAAGAAAGGTCATAAAATTGGGCAAAACTCACCTAGCAACTGTGTCGCTTAGCAGGGAAAAGGTTGGGCTCAGTTGTGATCATAAACTGAGGACTGTCTGTATAAAACAGTTTTCCTCAACCCGGGCAATTTTAAGACATGTGGATTTTAACTCCCAGAATTCCCCAGCCAATCATTCCATCCTATCCTACACACACACACACACACAGAGAGAGAGAGAGAGAGAGAGAGAGAGAGAGAGAGAGAGAGAGAGAGAGAGAGAGAGAGAGAGAGAGAGAGAGAGAGAGAGAGAGAATCTATAAAGCTCAGTGGTTGGCTACTTTTATTTTATTTTTATTTTTTTAATTCCATTTATATCCCGCCCTTCTCCGAAGACTCAGGGCGGCTTACAAACTTAGCAGTAGCCTTCATTCTATGTATATGCCTGCTTATTAGGGCTTTCACACACACCCCAAGTGGCATTATTACAAAGTCAGCTTAATTGCCCCCAACAATCTGGGTCCTCATTTTACCTACCTCGGAAGGATGGAAGGCTGAGTCAACCTTGAGCCTGGTGGGATGCGAACCTGCACTAATTGCGGGCAGCTGGTGTTACTTAAGGAGGCATTAGCCCACTGCTCCACCAAGGCTCTTGTAGTTCCCACTTGTTCTCTTAAGATAGTTGTGATGAGGAGAGTAGTTGTATTCTCTTTTTAACAAGTAATCTATTCTGAAAAGACTTTGCACCTCCCGTTACTGATTTTTTCATCCTTCCCCTGAGGACTATCAGCAACATACATAATAGCTTATGAAAAAAAGCTGCCAAAGTAGAAGTGCAGAAAGCAAAGTTAAAGATTCTGGTTGCAGAATAGTAAGTTGATCTTAACTGGTCAAGTAATCAGCACTACAGATTGTCCCAAAGGTGCTTCTTCAAGAGGCAACTGGGTTTTCTTCGTTTTTCCTTGAAGATGTTTCGCTTCTCATCCAAGAAGCTTGTTCAGTTCTGACTGAATGGTAGAGAATGGAAGGATTTATATTCCTTGCAGGCATCTGGTCATTAGCACTCTTTCTGGGAGTCATTAAGGCTACTTCCCCACCATTCTGACAGACATGAAGAAGCTGCTTAGATGAAAATCGAAACGTCTTCAAAGAGAAACAAGAACGTCCAGTTGCCTCTGGAAAAAGCGTCTTTGAAACAACCAAGGCTTGGATGACTGAGAATCTCCATAGACATTCAGGTAGCCCTTGACTTACAACCATTTTCTTTGTGACCATTCAAAGTGACAAAGTCACTGAAAAATGTAACTTACAACTGGTCCTCACACCTACAATCATCACCCACACAGTCACCTGATCAAAATTTGGGCACTTGACAACCAGCATGTATTTACAGTATAACAGCTGCAACATCCTGAAGTCCTGTGATCTCCATTTGTGACCTTCCCAATTGGCTTCTGACAAGCAAAGTCAATGCAGGAAGCTGGATTCACTTAAAGACAGAAAGAGTCACTTAACTGCAGCGAACTACTTGAGCCGTGGTGGTGCAATGGTTAGAATGCAGTACTGCAGGGCTACGACTGCTGGCTGGCAGCAGTTCGAATCTCACCAGGCTTCTACCTTTCCAAGGTCAATAAAAGGAGGACCCAGATTGTTGGGGGCAATATGCTGTCACTGCAAACTGTAAAGAACTGTAAGGTAAAATGTTATAGTTCCCCCGCACATGTGTACTAGTCGTTTCCAACTCTAGGGGCCAGTGCTCATCTCCTTTCAAAGCCGAAGAGCCAGCGCTTGTCCGAGGACGTCTCTGTGGTCATGGGGCCGGCATGACTATATGCCAAAGGCGCACGGAACGCTGTTACCTTCCCACCATAGTGGCCCCTATTTTTCTACTTGCATTTTTACGTGCTTTCGAACTGCTAGGTTGGCAGAAGCTGGGATGAGTAACAGGCGCTCACTCTGTTACGCGGCACTCAGGATTCGACCCGCCAAACTGCCGACCTTCTGATCGACAAGCTCAGCGTCCTAACCCACTGAGCCACCGCGTCCCTGTAAAGAACTGTGAAGCGGTATATAAGCCTAAGTGCTATTGCTATCACTTAACGAAAGGTCAAAAAAGGTCATCACATCAGGTGAGATCCACTTAACAATCGCTTTGCTAAGCAACAGAAATTCTGGTCTCAGATTGTGGTCATAACTTGAGAATTACCTGTATTCTCCTACCATCAAGCCAAACATTCATCTCTTAGTAATGTTATTTTTGCCAGCACCCTGAATTGATTACCTCCATGGCACAGCGGTAGCCATTGATTGTGTGCTCTGCGCCACTGGTATTTTGGGTGCCCCAATGCCAGTGGGCGCTGACCAGGAAATACACTGCTGGTAAGCTGGGACTAGAGATTGTTGCATTGGGATGAAAAGTTATCTGAGCTGCAACAGAATGAAAACAAAATTAAGAAAAAATGTCTTGATGGGTCCTTGACTAACAAGCAATTAGGCGTGCTAGTCGTTTTCAACTCTAGGGGCCGGTGCTCATCTCCGTTTCAAAGCCGAAGAGCCAGCGCTTGTCCGAGGACGTCTCCGTGGTCACGTGGCCGGCATGACTAGACGCCAAAGGCGCACGGAACGCTGTTACCTTCCCACCGTAGTGGTCCCTATTTTTCTACTTGCATTTTTACGTGCTTTCGAACTGCTAGGTTGGCAGAAGCTGGGACGAGTAACAGGCGCTCACTCTGTTACGCGGCACTCGGGATTCGACCCGCCAAACTGCCGACCATCTGATCGACAAGCTCAGCGTCCTAACCCACTGAGCCACCGCGTCCCTCACCTCACATTGGAACCATTATTTTAAAAGGCACAACAAAGAATGTTCTTCCTGCATCAACTCAGAAAACTCAGATTGCCCAAGGATCTGCTGATACAGGTCTACAGAGGAATTATTGAGTCTGTCATTGTACCTCAGCAACTGTCTGGTTTGGTACAGCAACCAAACAGGACGGGTACAAACCTGAACGGATAATTAGGGACTGCAGAAAAAACAACTGCAACCAGCTTGCCTTCCACTGAGGATTTGTATACCGCATGAAGTAGAAAGAGGGCTAAGAAAATATCTACAGACCTCTCACATTTTGGACATAAACTGTTTCAACTTCTCCCCTCAGGATGCCACTATAGGGCATTGCATGCCAAAATAATTAGACACAAAGATAGTTTCCCCCACCCCCATGCCATCACTCTGGTAAACACCTAACTCCCACAGCATTGTCTTACACCAGACATGTCATACTTGCGACGTCACGTACGTCGTGCAACGTATCGGGACAGTTTTGCCATTGCTGGCAATGGGGTGGGCGTGGCTTCCACGTGACGCGTCTGGCCCGCGGGCCGGCAGTTTGACACCCCTCTCTTAGACCTAAAGATATTTACCCATACAGTAGGCCAGGGATCTTCAAACCTGGCCCGTTTATGACTTGTGGACTTCAACTCCCAGAATTCCTCAGCCAGGCATGCTGGGTGAAGAATTCTGGGAGTTGGTCCACAAGGCATAAAAGGGTCAAGTTTGAAGACCCATGCAGTAGGCTGTAGTGCTTCTCATCTACTCATCTTTCTCATCTTCTCATCCTTTCTCACCTTCTCATCTTTCCTACAACCTTCTCCCATTGGTATACTATGATTTATCACTTGTTATATCTTATGATTCATGATCTATGACAGGGGTCTTCAAACTTGGCCCTTTTATGACTTGTGGACTTCAACTCCCAGAATTCCTCAGCCAGCCATAAATGAATGAATGAATGAATGAATGAATGAATGAATGAATGAATGAATGTTAACTCTCAAACTTAGCTGTTTTGGATCTCATCTGGAGTCCTTTTTGCAATTCCTACATTTGTAACAGTTAACAAGCAGGTTCTAACCAATGGAGAATTGCAACCTGATACCCATATCAGCACCTAGTTTCACAAGCCTTCCATTACGCACATCCAATTAACTGGATTGCCCCAAGACAGGAGAAATAATATGTCATTCACAAGTGTCAAAGTCTCTCTCTCTCTCTCTCACCCTCCCTGTCACATCTGAGTAGCACCTGCTAACATGACTGCAAGAAATGGAATCCAAATCATGCAGATGAAGAGGTGGAATTATGCAAGATGGGATCCATCAGTGACCTTTGTTTTCTACAGAGCAGAACGGAAGATTGCAATCAGCAAGGGAAAAGAGGATCACTGTCCTAAGAGCTTCTGCTCCTCCTGTCTCCAAACTCGAATCAAAAGGGGTAGGAAGATTTCGGTGCCATCCATAGGATGTCCCTCAGGATGTCCCCCGACTTACTTTTCTTCTCCTTAGAGCAGAAGCAGAATTGGAAGGGACCTTGAGGTCTTCTAGTCCAATCCCCTGCTCAGGCAGGAGACCCTCAACCTTGGTGATGTTAAGATGTGTGGACTTCAGCTCCCAGAATTCCCCAGCCTTTGTTCCAGTTGCCATGATTTAACCTTTTTAACATACTTTTGGCCTGGATGATTGAGTCTTCATTTACACGTTGCATTTCATTTGGGGGAGAAACCCCTACAAGAGTTAGTACATTCCAAAGATTCTCTGACTCTATGGCTAACCAAATTTTTTTTTCTTCTAACTGAAAAAGTTACTTGGATGAGTAACGAAACATCTCGGTTCAATAAACAGTCCAGTTGCCATGATTTAATCTTTTTACATACTTTTGGCCTGGATGATTGCGCTTTCATTTACATATATTTTCCCAGCCAGAAAGTAATGTGTTCTCCAATTCCCATGCTGGCTGGGGAATTCTGGGAATTGAAGTCCACACATCTTAACGTTGCCAAGGTTGACAAATTCTGACTTAGTGAGATCCAATTGAATGTTGTCAAGGTCACCTCAGCAAATGAGACACTTTCAGTGTAATTCTTTCAGGCCACAAATGTGCAGATCGTATCATTCCTTCAGCCCAAATCTGGGCAACATCTGAGACAGTACTCCATATTTTAGGAAGACTGGAATCACAGCCAAATCATGGATTTGAATGAAAGGACAGATGTGGCAGCCTTTCGGGGGAGGGGTACCCAGGGAGAGGGCAGATGTTGGGGCTGATTCTATTCCACCTCATGTGAATCTAGAGTTCACGTGACAATAAGGAGGCACTACATGACTATTTCCCCAAAACAAAAATTAGGGTCTGCGTGGAATTGAATCAGGCTGCATGATTTATTGAATTTGTAGCATAATTGAATTTGTAGCATAGATCTCAGTGAATGAACTGCAGATTATTGCTGCCTACCTAAAACTTTTTTTATTATGCCTTCATGAATCACATCACATCTCATAACACAACTATCAAGCCTGGTGGAAAGGAGACCACACAGTAAGCTTAGCCTAAATAGAAGCAATTATTCCAATTGAAAAACCAAGCTGGATTCTCGAGCTTTACAGGATCATGTAGCCATTGCAACCCAGCTGAATTGCTATTACTAGGAATATACCACTGGGATGCAGCACAAAGTTTTTCAACCTTGGCAACTACCAGAGTGCCACAGCCAGGAGGGCCACTGCTGAGAATTTTGGGAGTTGAAGTCCACCAATCTGGAAATTACCAAGGCTGGGAACCCTTGGTGTCAAAAATATTCCTCCAGGTGGAGGAACTTCTTATACATTTAGCAATGGATGGTAATCCATGAATACGTACCCTGATACCCTGTATTCTTCATTTGTTTGATGAATTTACGATTTTCATAGCCGGTGAAACGTATAGGTCCAAGCCTAGAATCATAAATTGCTTCATTGGTGTCAATGTTGATGGGAGATTGTCTCGTGCCACCACAGGAGCCAATAGTTCCCCAAGTGCTAGGTCCTAGCAGAAAAAGAATAAAAAGATGATCATATTAGATAATAATATAATAATGTAGCCCTTCCATATTTTTTTTGGTCTTTTCTTTTTTCCTTTTTGCAATTAGAACATTTTTCTAGAATTTGGCAAACAGGTATGTGTATGCACGCATGTATTTACCCAGTCAGTTTCCAGGTAAAATTCAAGGTGTCGGCTATCAATTTTAATGGCCTACATGGCTTGGGGTCAGGTTATTTGAAGGACCACTGCTCTCTTATTAAACCTACCCGGCCCACCAGGCCAGGAAGACAAGGCAGGTTGTGGGTCCCATCGATAAGGCATTGTCATCTGGTGGGACCACAAAAAGGGCCTTCACAGTGGTGACTCCTTCTTTGTGGAGCATCATTCCCACTGAGGTACGGTTGGCCCTCAACCTCTGCTTTTCTCAAAGACCCTAAAAACATAGTTTTGTCAGTGGGCCTGGGGACCACAAATGGAAATGGAGCTGTTGAAATGGCTGATTTGTTTGTGTTGTTTCTGCCATGGTGAGTGGGGTGGGGGTGATTTATGGGTATTCATTATGTGGTGGAGTTTTAAAATTTTGTAAACCAGAGTTCCCCAACATTTCCAGCTTTCCGGACCGGCCTGGTGGGGAGGGGATAGTTTGCAAAAACAGCCAACAAACACGGGCAGCATTATTTGCATGAGGGGAGTGCATGGGCACCTGCTGCTCATGTAAACAGAGCACGCACACATGTGCTCGCCCACTGCTCCCACATGTGAGGATGTGTGCAAGCGTTCTCTGGCTGTTTCCATGGCCCAGTTGCAAAACCCTCACGGCCCACTAGTAGGCCGTGGCCCACAGGTTGCAGACCCCGCTTGTAAACCTCCAAGAGTCACCGATCTATGAGTTGGGCAGCTATGCAGGTAGTCCTCGACTTATGACCAAAATGTTTGTTGTTAAGCAACACAGTTATTAAGTGAGTTTGCCCCATTTTACGACCTTTCTTGCCACAGTTGTTAAGTAAATTGCTGCAGTTGTTAAGTTAATAACAAGGTTGTTAAGTGAATCTGGATTCCTCCCTGACTCTGTTTCTCAGAAAGTCACAAAAGGGGATCACATGACCCCAGGGACACTGCAACTGTCATAAATATGAGACAGTTGCCAAGCATCCAAATTTTGATTGACTTACAGCAGTTCAGTTAGTGACCATTCAAAGTTACAACAGCACTGAAAAAGGGACTTATGACCATTTTTCACACTCAACAACTGTTGCAGGGTCCCTATGGTCATGTGATCAAAATTCAGACATTTGGCAACTGAATCATACTTTTGACAGATGCAGTGTCCAGGGTCATGTGATCACCTTTTGTGACCTTTTGGCAAGGAAAGTCAATGGGGAAATCACGTTCACTTAACAACCTTACAACTAACAGTTAACTTAAAAACTGTGGCAAAAAGTCATAAAATAGGGCAAAACTCTTAGCAGCAGAAATTTTGGGATATATATACATACACACACACACACACACACACACACACACACACACACACACACAAATGACCTGAAAGAAAAAACATTTAGAAATTCTTCCTCATGTTTCAGCATATTTTAACCTCAAGATTGCTAAGGTTATATTGGCAGATACCACACTTGTGATTGCTACATATGGAATTACAGAGATTTTCAAACTTAAAACAGTGTGAGGGTGGGTGGGTATGTTCATTTCTTCAAACTCCTTGTTACCTTTTCCTTCCCATGTTAATATTTTTTAAAAGATCTGTTGTTTTAATTATCACTACCTTTATACCATTAGGCATATAACATATTGCTATTGCTAACGTATGCTAACGCTAGCCTTTAACAAAAACTGTGATGTAGACTTCTTCAAGGTGTCATCAGTTGAGGAAATAAACAGTAAATTAATTATAATAACAGCCAATATTAAACTCAAGGTGGTCACTGATTCAATTAAAAAAATCCCTAGATCGGGATGACCAACCTTGGCAACTTTAAGACCGGTGGATTTCAATTCCCAGAATTCCCCAGCCAGCTGGGGAATTCTGGGAGTTGAAGTCCACCGGCCTTAAAGTTGCCAAGATTGGACATCCCTGCCCTAAATGGATTGCTGAATTTAGGTGTGCCTAAATCACATTGGCTCTCCAACAACAAGGCTTGTGGTTACCACAATGAGAAGGTTTCTGGAATCAGGGGGGGGGGGAACCATGGCTTACCACACTCTGGTTTGTCATAACACCAGTGATCTGCAAGAAAGAAAAAGAAAAGGGAAATTTAATGGCTTTTAAAGAAAACATTGAAAGGAACAAATGCCCAGAGCATCCCAAGGTATTTCTTCCATTCAAGGGTGTTCGCAGGAGCGTCCATAAAAGCAAGATGGCAACCCAGCCAGGTGATGAAAGCCCCGCCCCCTTTTTATGTGTGGGTGTCATGTGTATGATTATGGACACCATCTTGACTTTTTTGACCCCCTCCTGCAGACACTCCTGCTTCCATTCAATACCGGCTAGACTACTGCAATGCTCTCTACATGGGGCTGCCCCTGAGAACCACTCGGAGGCTTCAGCTGGTGCAGAATGCAGCCGCGCGAGTTGTGATGGGAGTCTCCCGATACTCCCATGTAACACCTCTTCTCCGCGAGCTGCACTGGCTTCCGGTTGCCCTCCGGGTAAGATTCAAGGTGCTGGTGATGACCTATAAAGCCCTAAATGGCATGGGCCCGGATTATCTAAGGGAACACCTGCTGCCAGCGTCAATTTCCCATCGTCCTGTGCGCTCCCACAGGGAGGGCCTCCTCAGGGTACCGGACGGTCAAGGATTGCCGACGGGCGATCCCCAGGGGGAGGGCGTTCTCTGTGGGCGCGCCTGCCCTATGGAATCAACTGCCAACAGAACTCTGGACTGCCCCCGACCTTAGTTCATTTCGCCGGGACCTAAAAACCTGGCTCTTTGAGCTATCTGGTCTGGACTGAGGGGTTTAATGTTTTTCAATTGTGATTTAATTTTTGCGGCTAGACTTAATTTAATTTAATTTTAATTTTATATTGGATTGTTTTTAAATTTTGACTTGTAAACCGCCCTGAGTCCTTTGGGAATAGGGCGGTATATAAACCAAATAAATAAATAAATAAATAAATAAATAAATAAATAAATAAATAAATAAATAAATAAATAAATACCTAAACCAGGGTTAGGCAACCTCGGCTCTTTTATTTTTTATTTTTATTTTAATCTTATTTATATCCCGCCCTTCTCCGAAGACTCAGGGCGGCTTACAATTTAAGCACAAACCAATGTGCTTAGCAATAGCCTTCATTCTATGTATATGCCTGCTTATTAGGGCTTTCGCCCCCCCCAAGCGGCATTATTACACAGTCAGCTTATTGCCCCCAACAATCTGGGTCCTCATTTTACCTACCTCGGAAGGATGGAAGGCTGAGTCAACCTTCAGCCTGGTGGGACTCGAACCTGCACTAATTGCAGGCAGCTGGTGTTACTTAAGGAGGCATTAGCCCACTGCTCCACCAAGGCTCTTTTATGACTCATGGACTTCAACTCCCAGAATTCCTGAGCCAGCATTGCTCAGCTTGGAAACTCTCCCTTTCCCCTCAGCATGGCTGGCTCAGGAATTCTGGGAGTTGAAGTCCATGAGTCATAAAAGAGCCGAGGTTGCCTAACCCTGACCTAAACCATATTTCTGGCATGCAAAGGGGTTTTTCTAATTCTGTTCCTCACCAGCTTTCCCAACCCTTCACATATAAGAACTGAAGATATGGAGAAAACTCCTTTCCTCAAGATAAAACACAGATGTTCAAAATGAATCCACCACAACCCACCCACCACCCACCCACAAAGAAGCATTGTCTTTGTTTAAATTTTCATTTCGTGGATCACCATAAAAAGAGAGAATTCAATATTGCTACCCGTTCCCGAGGACAGGACTGACTCCTTCAAAGTACAGGCAGTCCTAGACTTACAACCATTCATTTAGTGACCATTTGAAATTACAGAGGCACTAAAAAAAAGAAACGACTAATGACTGTTTTTCACACTGAAATTTATGACGGTTGCAACCTTCTGACAAGCAGAGTCAATGGGGAAGCCAGATTCCCTTTACAACCGTGTTACTAACTGAACAACTGCAGTGATTCACTTAACAATTGTTGCAAGAAATAGGGCAAAACTCACTTAAGACCTGTCTTGCTTAGCAACAGAAATGTTGGGCTCAGTTGTGGTCGTACATTGAGGACCACCTTTCGTCTAGCTTTGGCAAATGTAAGCTCTTAATATACAACTAGGAGCAACTGACACCAAATTGCAGATGACAGAGTCCAGATAATTTTCTAATTTTTAATCAGTTAAGGAGGGTGTCTCCCACTGAAAACTGAAATTGCAAATCCACATTCTAGGAAGGTCACATGGTAGAAAACCCGAGACTTACTATCACAAGCAACGTAGGAATTTTCCAGGATCAGGAAAAACAGGATGCATGCTGATAATTTCAGTGGAAAACCAACACTTCCCATTGTACCTGCATAGAGGAAGCACATCGTTAACAGACTACAGAGCCCATCTCTTTCTCCCACACGTAGTTTGTACAGACTTGAGTAGGGGTTTGGACTAAAAGATCTCTGAGGTCCCGTCCAGTCCTAAGATTTTATGTTCTGTGTTCTACAGGTTACTGAAGCAGGTCAACTGAGGAGGCTGGCCTTCTGGGATCTAGCAACTCCTGAGTTTCTCCCTACTACTTACCAGCCCAAACAATATCTTGCATGCTAACTATGCTAAACATTAATTAATTCCCTTTCAAAGGAGGTAGAGTAGACTTGTTCAACGTGTCACTCTCCTAACATCTTCAGTTCTAATTTGCCTAAAGGTTAAGATCCAACAATGGCAGTCCTCGACTTAAGACCACAACTGGCCCCCAAATTTCCGTTGCTGAACAAGACGGCTAAGTGAGTTTCGCTCAGGTTTTGCGACCTTCCTTGCCGCCGTTGTTGAGTGAATCCGTGCAGTTGTTAAGTCAATCTGGCTAGTGACCGTGTTGCTAGTTTAACCACTGCAGCGACTCACTTACCAACGGGAGAAAAAATGGTTGCAAAATTGGGCCAAACTCGCTTAAACACCGTCTTGCTTAGCAACATTGGGGGTGTGTAAGATGAGGGCTGCCTGCACTGGATTTTAACCTTCGGGCAAATTGCCTTCTGACTTTGCTTGTCAGAAGGTCGCAAAAGGGGGATCACATAACCCTGGGACACTGAAACTGTCACAAATAGGAGTCAGTTGCCAAGTGTCCGAATTTGATCACGTGACCCTGGGGATGCCGCAGTGGGAGGGAAAAACTGTCATAAGTCACTTTTTTCAGTGCTGTCGTAACTTCGAACAGTCACTAAATGAACGATTGTAAGCCGAGGACTACCTGTACTACAAGACCACAGGTTGGGAAACATTGCTATGTACGTGTTATGTATCTCATTAGCAGGATAGATCTGAGCATGTTGAATCCCTAAGGTTAATGAAACTGCAGAAGCTGCATTTGGCAAGTGGAAAGAGTGAATAAAGCCGTCTAAGAGCTGACGCTGGCAATGGTGCTGCCAGGATGCATAATAAATCTTGATGGGTGGGGAAGAGCCTTCCCAAACAGAAGGTGTGAATGCCTGCAGAAACATGGCCTATTTTAAACCATCAATGGAGGGGGGGTGTCATGTGACCTCCTGCAGGCATGCAGTGGGCTGTACTGGAAAGTTTAGTTTCCGGAAGCTTCCATATATATATATATATATATATGACATTATAATGAATGCAGCGCCTTAAAAACACTGACATTTTGAGATGTCCTTTCAAATGGAGAGTTCTAGACCAGGGGTCCCCAATCCCTGGGCCACGGGCCACTACCAGGCCGTGACCTGTTCAAAACCGGGCTGCGGCAGAACTGGGCAAGCGTATGTGCACAAAGCTCCACTTGCACGAGCGGAGGGCACTTGATCTCGCGCATAAAACTCCATTCGCATGAATGGAGCTTTGTGGACGAGCACAGGGGCCCTCTGCGCAAGTGGCCTCTGCTCGCTGAGTGAAGCTTCATGCATGAGCGCAAAGTGTCCGTCACTTGCACGAGCGGAGCTTTGTGTGCGAGCTCAAGCAGCCTCTGCTCGTGTGCATGACTGGATGGTGCGCACACACACCGCTTGCACAAATGGAGCCTTGCACGAGTGCGTATGAACCTGCCATTCATTGGGCTGCCAAGCTGGAAAGGTTGGGGACCGCTGCTCTAGACTGCCGCTTGTTTAGCTTACTCCTAATTCTGACTTTGCTCAGGGGTAAATAGTAAAGATTATAATGTACAGAACCGGATTTACCCAATGGAGATAAAACCTCCTAAGACTGCTAATCTTATAAGAAGCTTGGAAGATACCACAGGCTCCCCAGATCGACCTCCTGCACAAGGGCAGTGCTACATATTGATTGACTGATTATAAATTTGATTTATAACCTGGCTTTCAGACAGGAGCTCAACACTGTGGCAGTGATGCTCCTTCCACCTGTTTTCCTACATAACCACAACCTGGTTAGGTCAAGAGAGAGGGACTGGCCTCCAGTCACTCACTGAGCTTCTGTGGCTGAGAAGGAACTAGAATCTACATCCCCATATTCCTGATCCAGCAGTTCACCACTACCTCACTTTCGGTTTCGGGCTGACAAAGAGTGGCTGGGGTCAGGGGTAGGCAACCTTGGCTCTTTTATGACTCGTGGACTTCAACTCCCAGAATTCCTGAGCCAGCATGGTTCAGAAGGGAAACCTCTCCATTTCTCCTCAGCGTGGCTGGCTCAGGAATTCTGGGAGTTGAAGTCCACGAGTCATAAAAGAGCCAAGGTTGCCTACCCCTGGGCTAGGCTAACCCAAAGTCATGTAGTGAGTTGTCAAGGCTGAGACTAAACCAAAATCGGGGTCTCTCTGCTCCTAATCCAATATCTGAACCCCTACACTACACATCTGCTTCAGAAAATCAGCGGGAATCTGCCAATCTCTATGACTCCTGACCTAGCTTGCAACAAGGATGTTCTGTGAAGTCCTTGAAAACAAGGCAGACAGAGAATAGTTGGAAATGTGTGGGACTTCACATCCAAGCTGAAAAAAACGTGTGGCTTCCCTTGGGTTCAAACTCTACCACTGGTAGGATTTCTCCGTGTTTTGCTTACCTGCTCTGCTTGGCTCTTTCTGGCGTTGAAGTTTTGGGGAACTGCTTCTTTTCGGGAGTGTCTGTTGGACTTCGGAAACACGGCTTTTATTATAGGCTTGCTCCTCCCAGAAGGAAGCAGTGGGTAGGCAGGAAAATTGGACACACCTTCAAAGACAAGAGGCGTTGGGCCATGCACACAGGGACTTGTCTATTGCTGACTTGTTTACCTATTTTTCATACCAGGAGGAACTCATCTGCATAGCCAACCAATTAAGTAGAATTAGTTGGCTGATAGATCATCGGGCTTTGTAAGTAGAAGGCCAGTGGCCCGATCTTGAATTACGTTTGATTAAACAAATAACAGAGTTGAAAGGGCCTACGGAGGGCTTCTAGTCCAACCTCCCTGTTCAACTGCTTTGTCTTCGCCCATCTAAAGACCCTGAACACAGGCAGCCCTCGACTTACAACAATTCCTTCAGTGACCGTTCAAAGTTACAAGGGCACTGAAAAATGTGACTTGTGACCGTTTTTCACACTTACGACCATTGTAGCATCCCCATGATCACGTGATCCAAATTCAGACGCCTGGCAACTGGTTCATACTTATGACAGCTGCTGTGTCCCAGGATCATGTGTGTCATTTTTTTTTGCAACCTTCTGGCAAGCAAAGTCAACGGGGAAGCCAGATCCACTTGCCAGTTGGGTTACTAACTTATCAACTGCAGTGATTCACTTAACAACTGTGGCAAGAAAGGTTGTAAAATGGAGCAAAACTCACTAACAAATGTCTCACTTAACAACAGAAATTTGGGGTTCAGTTGTGGTCATAAGTCGAGGATTACCTGTAACAGTTGGAAGGGACTTCACCCTTCTAAGGACCCTAAATACAGGTAGTTCTCAACTTAAGACTTAAGGACAGCCAAGAAGATCATAGGAAGCTGTCTCCCTGGTATTCAGGATGCTGCTTAGAAGCGCTTATATGTGCTTAGAGCTCAAAGAATTGTTAGAGACCCCACACATCCACTTTACGGTCTGTTTCTGTTGCTCCCCTCTGGGAGGAGGTTTCGAAGTATTTATAGCAGGACTACCCTATTCTGTAATAGCTTTGTTCCCTATGCCATCCGTCTGGTAAACTCGCAAGATTCGTTTTTCTCGCCATGCACATGTATACATAACCTGAACTAGACTGTGTTATCTCTCTGTATCATATAATATATGTGGGTATATGCATAATTCTGTATTTATTTATTTTTGTCATATTTATGTAGTGTATATCGGAGGTGGTGACCTTTGAGAGCTGAATGCAATGAAATTTCATTTTAATATATGCCGATTAGTGTACATTCAAAGTGACAATAAAGTTATTATTCTATTCTATTCTGTTCTGTTCTGTTCTGTTCTGTTCTATTCAATTACAACAGTTCATTTAGTGACCATTCAAAGTTACAGCGGCAATGCAAAAAGTGACTGATGACCATTTTTCACACTTATGACCGTTGCAGTATCTCTGCAGTCATGTGATTTACATTTGGATGTTTGACAACTGGTTCATATTTATGACGATTGCAGTGACCCAGGGTCATGCGATCACCTTTTGCGACCTTCTGACAAGCAAAGTCAATGAGGAAGCCAGATTCACCTAACATCCGCGTTACTAATTTAACAACTGCAGGGATTCACTTAACAAAGGTGGCAAGGAAAGTCATAAAATGGAGCAAATGTTGCTGAACAAATTTCTCAGCTAGCAATGTAAGTTCTGGGCTCAGTTGTGGTTGTTAAGTCGAGGCCAGCAGGGAATGCTGGAAGCTGTGGAACTGACACATTTGCAGAGTTTCTGCTTGGACAATTCCAGTATTTGCTGATCAAGGAACTAAGGAGAGGGTGTAAATATCTCCTGTCATTCCTTTTTCTTCCCTGATCCTTATTTCTACTTAAAAGCCAGGGGTAGGGGTGCTATTCTGGTTTTATTTTTCTTTGATAATAATAATAATAATAAAGTTGGAAGGGACCTTGAAGGTCATCTAGTCCAACCCCCTGCTCAGGCAGGAAACCCTATACCATTTCGGACAAATGGCTGTCCAGTCTCTTCTTAAAAACTTCCAGTGTTGGAGCATTCACAGCTTCTGTAGGCAGGTTGTTCCACTGGTTAATTATTCTAACTGTCCGAAAATTTCTCCTTAGTTCTAGGTTGCTTCTCTCCTTGACTAGTTTCCATCCGTTGCTTCTTGTCCTGCCTTCAGGCGCTTTGGAGAATAGCTTGCCTCCCTCTTCTTTGGGGCAGCCCCTGAGATATTGGAAGACTGCTGTCATGTCACCCCTTGCCCTTCTCTTCATTAAACTAAAGGTAAAGGTAAAGGTTCCCCCGCACATGCATGCTAGTCGTTTCCGAGTCTAGGGGCCGGTACTCATCTCCGTTTCAAAGCCGAAGAGCCAGCGCTTGTCCGAGGACGTCTCCGTGGTCATGTGGCCGGCATGACTAGACGCCAAACGCGCACGGAACGCTGTTACCTTCCCACCAGAGTGGTCCCTATTTTTCTACTTGCCTTTTTACGTGCTTTTGAACTGCTAGGTTGGCAGAAGCTGGGACGAGTAACAGGCGCTCACTCTGCTACGTGGCACTCGGGATTCGACCCGCCAAACTGCCGACCTTCTGATTGACAAGCTCAGCGTCCTAACCCGCTGAGCCACCGCGTCCCTTCTTCATTAAACTAGACATACCCAATTCCAGCAGCCGTTCCTTATATGTTTTAGCCTCCAGTTCCCAATCATATTTGATAAAGATAAAGGTGTCCCCTTTCCAGTCATGTCCAACTCTAGCGGGCTGTGCTCATCTCTGTTTTTTTTAAACAAGGGAGCCAACATTGTCTGAAGACGTTACCATGCTCATGGGGCCGGCATGGTTATTCACCGAGGCACACAGAACACTGTTACTTTCCCACCAAAGTGGTACCTATTTATCTATTCACATTTGCATGCTTTCAAATTGCTTAGGAGGGCAGGAGCTGAGGCAAGTAATGGGGGCTCACCCCATCAAGCAGTGCTCAAGTCTCAAACCCAGACTGTTAGCTTTCCAGCTGACAAGCTCAGTGTCACACTGGGCCATCGTGCCCCTTCTTTTCTTTGATATTCAGGAATTGGACACTCGTGATCAGTGGAACAGGTTCTTAGGCCAGTGTTGCTCTACCTTGGCACCTTGAAGATGAGCGGACTTCAACTCCCAGAATTCCCCAGCCTTTTCCCCAGGTTAAGCGGTTACAGAAAGCAGAAAGGTGGCCAGACAGGCTGATCAGATTTCCAAGAAAGCATTTGAGGGACAAAATCCAAATGCTCCTCTTCTTCCGATTAAAGGCAGTCCTCAACTTAAAACCGGTCACTTAGCAATTGTTCAAAGTTATGACAGACCTTGAAAAAGGAACTTAAGGCCCGGATTTGAAGTTCCAATATTTGCTGCCTTCATGACTGCATTTTTGGCTCTCAGCAACCAGCCCGCATTTACGGGTTTTTGCAATGCCCCGTGGTTATGTGGCAGCAATTTCCATTTTTCCTAGAAAAGTGTACACTTTTTTCTGGTTTCCTAGTTTACTTCAGTTTCTGGCCAAAAATGCTCCAAAATGATTAATGGGTTCAGTTAATGACTGTGGCATTTGCTTAACGACCACAGTGTTCGCTTTAAAACTGCCATGTTCACTTAGCGACTGCCACAAAAAAAGGTCATAACATCAGGCACATGATGACCTGCTTTATGACTTACAAAGGAAATAGCAAGCTCAACTACGGTAATAATTTGAGGACTATGTATATTTAATAAGAGTGCAGTCCAGGGAAGTTTGCACAGCCAAATATTGCTTATAATATAACTATAATTGTATAGATGATTGGGGGACTGGAGGCTAAAACATATAGGGAACGGTTGCTGGAATTGGGTATGTGTAGTTTAACAAAGAGAAGGGTGAGGGGTGACATGATAGCAGTGTTCCAATATCTCAGGGGCTGCCACAGAGAAGAGGGAGTCAAGCTATTCTCCAAAGCACCTGAAAGCAGGACAAGAAGCAACGGATGGAAACTAGTCAAGGTGAGAATCAACCTAGAACTAAGGAGAAATTTCCTGATAGAACAATTAACCAGTGGAACAGCCTGCCTCCAGAAGTGGTGAATGCTCCAACACTGGAAGTTTTTAAGAAGAGACTGGCCAGCCATTTGTCTGAAATGGTATAGGGTTTCCTGCCTGAGCAGGGGGTTGGACTAGATGACCTCCAAGGTCCCTTCCAACTTCTTCTTCTTCTTCTTCTTCTTCTTCTTCTTCTTCTTCTTCTTCTTCTTATTATTATTATTATTATTATTATTATTATTATTATTATTATTATTATTATTTTCTGGCATAATTCCTTGAATTTCCTATCCGTTCAACCCCTGTTAATTGAGGGCCTAGTTTGGGACTTTCTGGATTCCCCAAAAATTTAAAGCGCTTCACTAAATTTCAGGTGCAGCCTCCTTCCCTTGCTTTTTTGAGCATTTGAGAATCAACAGAAATTCTAATATTGTTTATTTAAATAAAGAATGGAACAGAGAAACCTCAGGGCATCCACCACAAAGCGTAGTGACTACTACTCTTCTTTAATTTCTTGGAATTTATGAGAAGAAACCTGCAACTCCTGCCTTTGTTTCTCACACAACAATCATGGGTGGGAGAGCAGCTTGCTTCTGATGTGAAATGGTGGTGAAGTGCTTGGCAAACAGCCAGACCTATGATCAATGATAATTACAGGGACTAATTTTTAGTGCTAAGATGTAGATGCTGGAACTAGTTTTATGTGCCTCAATTCACTCTGGCATCTTACAAAGAAGGTGCCCTCTCTGCAATGTCTTTCCACATATTCCACGGAAAGCAAACTTCCAGGTTACTTAACACAGCCTCTTCCGAAATCGAATCATATTACTCATCAGTCTCTAAATTAAAGCGATTAAACTGAAGCTATGTTCTCACTTGCACTGAACCGGGAAATGTTATTTTTTTTCTGTCAAGTATCCATGATGTGGCCATCAGCTTGTTCCTATCCAGGAAGGAGATAAGCTGAAAGCTGCCCTTCGATCAAAGTGGTGTACAGGTCGTCCTGAAATGGCAACAGTTCACTTAGTGACTGTTTGAAGTTACGACAACATTGAAAAAGAAGATTGTTCTTCACACTTATGACTGTGGCAGCACCCCCATGGTCACATGATCAGTGTCCCCATGTGAGAACCTATCGCAACCTTCTGACAAAACAAAGTCAGTGGGGAAGCCAGGTTCAGCGAACAACCATGTTACAAGCTTAACAATTGCAGTGACCCGCTTAACAAATCTGGCAAGAAAGATCGTAAAAGGAGGCAAAGCTCACGTAACAACCGTCTCGCTTAGCAACAGAAATTTTGGTCTCAACGGTGGTCAGAAATTGAGGAGTACCTGTGCTCCCCCTTAAACCAGCAGCATCCAAAGGCAGTTGTGAAAAATGTGAAAAATACATTATGCGGTACCAGCTATTATACCAGAGTTATGTCAAGGGATTAGTAATAGGTTAGGGTTTGAAGGAGCATTCCCTGATACCCCCAATTCCCAGTTAGCCTTGATTTCCACCTTTTTGCTGTCGTCTTCCTAAACTGGAGCACACTTATTTATTTATCATGTATTTATTACATTATTGCATTTATTGGCTGCCCACCTTACCACAGGACAACTCTGGGCAGCCTACAATGTTAAAAAAGATACAAAAACGGAGGAGCAATACAAAGATACAAATATTATTTATTTAAAGCCTTTACAGGGAGTCCTTGACTTACGACCAGCAGTTTAATGACCACTTGAGAGTTGCCGCTGCCTTGAAAAGGGTGCCTCATGACTCATAAAACATTTCCAGATGTCATAAAATATCACAGCCCAGCCATATTCACCGTGACCACATTTCAGGCACTTGGCATCCGGCTCACAATTACCACAATTACCTGTGGTCGCATGCTCACGGTTTGCAACTTCTTTTGCTGCTTTCTGGCAAAAATGCCCATTCGGAAGAACAGGGTCCGACTTACACATCCATGTGATTTGCTTATCCATCACCATAAAAACGGTTGTAAAACTGGATCCAGTCACGTGGATGCATCAAATATACACCGCCCTGAGTCCTTCGGGAGAAGGGTGGTATATAAATCAAATAAATATAAATATAAATATAAATTTGTGACCATCATAACTTACATTTGAAATTCTGTCCCAATTGCCATCATAGGTGGACTGCAATATATATACGTGTGTGTGTGTGTGTGTGTGTGTGTGTCTGTGTGTAGTCTTTGATTTACAATAGTTCATTTAGTGACCATTCGAAGTCGTAATGGCACTGAAAAAGGGCTTATGACCGTTTTTCACACTTGCAACCATTCACAGCATCCCTGTGGTCACATGATCAAAATTCAGCCACTTGGCAACTGACTCATATTTATGACGGTTGCAGTGTCCTGGGGTCATGCAATCCCCTTTTGCGACCTTCTGACGAGCAAAGCCAATGGGGAAACCAGCTTCACTTAACAACCGTGTTACTGACTTAACAACTGCAGCGATTGGCTTAACAACTGTAGCAAGAAAGGTCATAAAATGGGGCAAAATTCTCTTGACAACTCTCGCTGAGCAACAGAAACTTCGGGCTCAGTTGTGTCATACGTAGAGCATATAAATTATATAAATTCAATATCTGACATCCTTTTATCATGAGCAATCAATCGCCATTGCTTTGCTGAGAGCAAGGTCTGTCACACAATGAAGATTGCCCTCAAGGATTGGAGCTGGCAAGTGTTTGCCACTATGGCAAACAGCCAAAGAAAGTTACATAAATCAGTCTGAGATCCAGAGAAAGCCACTGTCACAGGCCCAGGAGATAAAAATAGATTTGCTAAGATAAGCCATTCTAGTAGTCCCACAGCTGTATTTGCACAACAGATTGTCTGCTTCCTGAAGTTTTCAATTTTTCAGGGACTCCTTGACAAGCTAGGTTCTCAAACATGCTGAGTCTCAAAACACAATCTAAATGCTGAAGTGGCCAAGCTTAACAACCCTGACTTGCAAATGCAACTTTTAAATCAAAAAGGTTGGAATTGGATTGGTCAGTACCCTTGCTGATGCAACAAAACAGCAAAAGGGAAGAAAAGTGAAATAAATTAACTTGGGTTGGACTCTTAATGCAGAGAGTCAAGATTTGCTTAGCTTAATTTCGGATTTGTTCCACTAGCCAAAGATTTGGCAAGCTTTCCTCTGGAACAGACAATATTTAAACTCAGTTATGGTAGCTGAATGTTCATTTGCACTGTAAACAGCCACAGGTTGTTTAACTTTGGCAACACAGAGAAGATTAGGAATTGAATAAATAAATGGGAAGATTCTTGTTTGCATCTGAAGAAAACTAAGGAGGAACTAATTGTTCTAATAATTACAGAACATCCACTTTTTAATCCACTTAGGCATTATAAAACAGGAATAAATATGCAATAGTTAGAATATATCTTCCTTATAATAGTGTTGCTGAGAAAAAACAGTGTCCAAAATAAGCAAATAATGTAATTCTTTCACTACTTTTCTACTGAATCAACTAGATTTACCCAACCAAGCATTCTCCAGATGTGGACAACCATCCTTATAATTCCGAATCAGTGGCCCTAGGCTGGTTCTTATGGTCATTATAAGTCTACCATGTATATAGCTCTTGCAGACCCCACAGATGGGAAGGAAGGAAGGAAGGAAGGAAGGAAGGAAGGAAGGAAGGAAGGAAGGAAGGAAGGAAGGAAGGAAGGAAGGAAGGAAGGAAGGAAAATTGGCCATTAGTTGAAGCCTAAGAGTTGCCCATCTTTTTGCTATCCTTCAGTGACTTTCAGATCACCTATTTTCATTGCCACATAGCTCTGTTTAGAGCTGCCTACAAAACCATCTACGACAGGGGTCTCCCTTTTATGACTTGTGGACTTCAACTCCCAGAATTCCACAAGTCCACAAGTCATAAAAGGGCCAAGTTTGAAGACCCCTGATCTACGAAGACACCACATTTAGACACCGGTAGCTGGAGAAAAAAGAGAATAAATACGGAAAGATGGCCTGAACATCTGCAAAAAGCTACCTGCTGTTTGAATCTGCTGCTTTACAATAGAACAATTTTTATCAGCAAATGTTTATCATTAAGTTCTGGGGAGTGGGGGGGAGGAAATAGGGAGGAAAACAAAATAAACCATCCATCAAATCACTCTGAAAAATCCAGGGTGCCTGGAGGTTTTTAGTTGCAAACATCATTAATTCCTGCAGGGATGGAGTGGAGCTACCTGCTGATTAAAGATTTGGGAAGCAGAGGCCTCAGCTCATGGGAGACAGAAAAGTAATCCTGTTTTGTTTTGTTTTCAGTTCTCATTTAATTTTATGAAAGAGAGAGGACATTTCTTTAAAAGAGGAATTCTGGCGAACTTCTTAGGAACGTGCTACTCTTGAAATCTTGCGTGGTGAAGGGAGAGGTGTGAATGTTCCGCCTTTTTATTGCAGCATCATCTTTCTAGCTGTCCCCACTTTGCCCCCCTTCCATGGACTCCTAAGGGAAGATAACCATGAAAGAAGGAAATGATAAACCTGGGGAAGTTGTTTAGTTGTCCAGGGGCTGGTTTCAGGTGGGGAAATAAGGACTGCCAAGGAGGCTTGGAAAGGAAGAAACAAGAGTGACAAAAATTAGAAGCACCAACAGGAAATGCTCTGCCACTTCCAATAATGAAATATGTTCAAAAGCACCACCAGGAGAAATTCAAATTTTATTCTCGGGCATGCTGAAAATGTGAGCTTTCCCCTATTGCACTTCAGTATAACATAAACGCGGGGTATGATGGGTTAGTGGTTAAAGATGCTGAACTTTGTCAGCTGGAAAACTGATAGCCTGGGTTTGAGACCCAAGCACGGCATGACAGGGTGAGCTCCTGCTACCTGCCTCAGCTCCTGCCCACCTAACAGTTTGAAAGCACGCACATGCAAGTAGATAAATAGGTACCATTTCTGTGGGAAGGTAGCAGGTCACCCCATCATGCGCCTCAGCGTATTCAGGTAGTCTTCGACTTATGATCATAATTGAATCCAAAATTCTAATACTAAGTGAAACATTTATTAAGTGAGTTTGGCCCCATCTGACAACTTTACTTGCCACCGTTGTTAAGTGAATCGCGGCAGTTGGTTAAGTTAGCAACACGGCTGTGAAGTGAATCTTCCTTCTCCATTGTCAGAAGGTCGCAAAAGGGGATCTCGTGAATCCTGGACACTGCAACCATCATAAATATGAGTCAGTTGCTAAGCATTTTGATCATGTGTCCATGAGGATGTGGCAAAGGTTGTGTGAAAAACAGTCATATGTCACTTTTTTCAGTGATGTTGTAACTTTGAATGGTCACTAAATGAAATGTTGTAAGTCAAGCACTACCTGTAGTCATGCTGGCCACATGATCACAGAGAACGCTGGCTCCCTCAGCGAAGGAACGGAGATGAGCACATATACACACACACACACCAAAGTCAGACATGACAGCAGAAGGGAAATTTTTAACTGCATAGCAGTGGTTCTCAACCTGCGAACCACTGAGAGAGGCGCAATGTCATCACAAGGGGTCTGCAAAGGCTTGAATCAATGTTTTGATTTGAAACTTGAGTTAAGTCTTGGGGGTCCGTGGCCACAAAAATTATTTAAAGAGAGTCCGTGGTGAAGAAAAGGTTGACAACCATCGCTTTGTAGCATAAACTTCGGCAACACCATTTTCCTGCTAGGTGTCTGTGAATTTGCCTCCATCTCATTCCCAGCCCAGGCAAGAGACAGGCTGAAGTCATCCTTAACAGTCCAGTGGTGTTTTCCCCTCGAATCCATCTGCACCTGATCACGATTGCAAAGTGTGCAAAATGTGTCATGCGTTGCCATCAGTTGTGGCAGACGTAAAAGCAAGTGAAAAGTGGCAGTTTAGGACCAGGCAGCTTCTCTCAGGCTGATGCAGGCACCCTCCCACCAGGACTGCTTCATTGGCAACCGCATTGCCTCCCTAAACTATAAAGCACAATTGTGCACGTAGTAAAGGAAACCACTCGCTGTGGTCTTGCCAAAGCAGTATAAAGCACTACCAACACTTCACATAACTTTGATATTATCCTTCTGTTGTTGCAGCCTAGGATTGCATCGGCTTTTGCATGCTGCTGGCTCACATTTAAATGGTTGTCCACTAGGATTCCCAGATTCCTCTCACAGTTGAGCCAGGCACCACCTGTTATTCTACACCAGTGCATTTGTTTTTTCTTGTCTAAGCATAAAACCTTATTTCTCACCACTGAGTTGCATTTGGTTAGACAGCACCCAGTGTTCACGTTTGCCAAGATCCTTCTGGATCTTGAGCCTACCTCCTAAAGTGTTGGCTATTCCCACCAGCCTGGTGTCATCTGCAAGTTCCCCTTCTATCCCCTCCTCGAAATTGTTTACGAAGATGTTGAAGAGAACTGAGCCTTGTGGTCCCCCACTGCATGCTTCCTTCCATGTAAATGTATTTTTCATTGAGGACTACACATTGAGTGTGGTTGGTCAGTCACTTACGAATCCATCTGGTGGTGATACTGTCTATCCCACATTTTAAACACCTGGTGGTGATGGTATCTATTTATTTTTATAACATTTATTGGCCGCCCATCTTCCCATAGGCTACCTCTGGGCAGCTTACAGTCATTAAAACATGTCCATGCATATTGTATGCATTAAAACATAAATAAAGATCAAAGATTAAAATCTAAGGGCAGGTGGGAAGGGCAGCCTAACAATAAGATTTGGCCTGTATTTGGGCCTTGCAAGGTATTCTAAAATACTTAACAAATACTTAACATATATCTCCCTTGCCTCTCAGCTAACAAAGTGAGAAAGAGCCTGTGGCCTAGAGGTTAAACAACTGCCTAATGTGCAATCGGCACAGGTTCAAATCTCAGAAGGGTATGGCTGACTGATGAGAACAAATGAGTTTGAAATGGCCATATCAGTCTCCCTTTAATTCTTTGTTAGCAATCCAAAAAAATTACACAAATAATGAGTTGTCACAGTTGTGACTACAGCCTGTGGATGGCCTTAGGTTAGGCTGATACAGGCAATAGGATTTGGCCCATATTTGGGCCTTGCAAGGTATTCTAAAATACTTAACATAGATAGATAGATAGATAGATAGATAGATAGATAGATAGATAGATAGATAGATAGATAGATAGATAGATAGATAGATAGATAGATAGATAATATATATATTTATATATATATATTCCCCAAGGTCAAACCATCATGGTCTGGGTTGAAAGTGTTGACAGGAGCTTAATCAGAATCTGGATGTAAATCTAAACCAATTGAAAACTGGAATTGGCCGTCTGCAAAATGAAAATAATTTTATAAGTGTTTACTGGCTAGATTTGATAATCCGCTTTGTAAATAACAAATATTAAGATGCCTCCCTCCTATTGAAGCTCATAAATTTCCTGAGGCAAAAACAATCAGCCAGTGGAACAGCTTGCCTTCAGACGTTGTGGTTGCTCCAACACTGGAGGTTGTCAGGAAGAGATTGGACAGGGAGTTGTCCAGAATGGTATAAGGTCTCCTGCTTGAACAGGGGTTTGACTAGAAGATCTCCAAGGTCCCTTCCAACTCTGTTATTCTGTGACCTGATCTGTATAATGGGCTTCTGCCAACTTAGCAGTTCGAAAGCACGTAAAAATGCAAGTAGAAAAATAGGGACCACTACGGTGGGAAGGTAACAACGTTCCGTGCGCCTTTAGCGTCTAGTCATGCCGGCCACATGACCACGGAGACGTCCTTGGACAAGCGCTGGCTCTTCGGCTTTGAAACAGAGATGAGCACTGGCCCCTAGAGTCGGAAACGACTAGCACGCATGTGCGGGGGAACCTTTACCTTTACCTTTACCTTCCCCCTGAACTCACTTGTCACCTTCTAGAATATAACTTTAAAATATTATTTTCTTGCCTACCAATGAGTTCAACCCATTAACGTTACCAGCTGTAATTTTTTTAACTGGACAGTAGTTAAGATAGCTCTTAGAAACCATCATGCCCATAGTCCTCGACTTACAACCTGTTATGTATCCAGGTGAAGAGAACACATACACACTTACATAGCAGTCACCACCAGGGGGCATTGAACTATAACTGTTTTGGCGGGAACCCAGGTTTCAGCGGGAAACAGTGGTTCAAACCGATTGGCCGGCTGCTCACCTGGCCAGGTATGAAAGGAGGGCAGGTAACCCCTATTCCCCGGTACAGTCACTTCCACCGAATAAAGATCTGCCATGCTGTACTCATCGTCTCGGCGTCCTTCCTGCTCTCCAGAACCCACAACACAACACAACCGTTAATTTCATGACCATTCAAAGTTACAAACTGCGCTGAAAAAAGCGACTTCTGACTGTTTTTCACACTTACAACCCTTACAGCTTCCTCATGGTAATGTGATGATCAAAATTCAGACTCTTGGTAACTGCTGAAAGGACGGTGTTGTAGCCTGGAGATAGATGGTGTCGTATCCCTCCTCCTCTGTTGAGAGAGGGCTGTTCAATTTTGACATAGATGTCCCCTTTGAACCCTCTTTCAAACCAGCGGTCCTCTCGGTCCAAAATGTGGACTTTGCTGTCTTCAAAAGAGTGGCCTTTGTCTTCTGGATGCAGAGGGACTGCTAAATGTTGTCCTGATGTGGACAAGATGGGTTTGTTCTCCTGTGTTGATGAAGTGGTTGTTTTGTTTCCCCAATGTACAGATCTGCACACGGCTCACTGCATTGCATTGCGTACACCCCGTTGCTCAGTTTGTGTCTGGGTGTTTTATCCTTGGGGTTGGCAAGCTCCTACCTTAGTGTATTCGTAGGTTTGAAGTGTGCATGTATGTTGTGTTGACTGAAAATCCTTCCTGAGCTTTTTTGATATTTCTGCAACGTATGGAATGACAACGTTGCTTTATTATTTTCTTCTTTGTCTGTCACGGAGGAGCTCCTGCTGGGTGTTTTTTTTTTTGGGATAGCCACACTGCAATGTCGTGTGGTCGCACAGAGAGACGGACACTTGAGCTGGGTAGTACTTCTTTATTTGATCAGGAATGAAGCTGAGGCAAAGGGGTTTACCTGGCGTCTCTTTATACCTGCCCAGGTGAATCGCAGCCAATAGATTCAAACCTGGGCTTCCCGCCAGTGCAGGTGGCCAATGGATTTAAACCCTGGCTTCCCGCCAGAGCTGACCATGCCCTGTCAACGACTTGCTCTATTCAGGCTTTCCCGCCAAAAGCGGTTATAGCCTGGAGCTGTCCAGCCCCCTGCTGTGCTGACATTCCGTGTATGCTTTAAGAGCATACACTACACACACGTTCTGAGGGCTTCCTCGATGTGTTTTAGTGTTGTTGTTGTTGTTTTCTTTCCCATCTTTGTTAGTAAGTTGCCTCGTGAAAAAGCACCTTTGCTATTACTATGACCTGGATGACTGAGGATCTCCATAGACATCTAAGGAGCTTCTTCAGTTCTGACTGAAGTCAGAAGCTTCTTGGACGAGAAGCGAAAGGCCTTCAAGGAAAAACAAAGTCCAGTTGCCTTTTGAATGGGAGTAAATTCCACTGTCTATATATATATATATATATATATATATATATATATATATATATATATATATATATATATATATATATATATATATATATATATATATATATATATATATATATATATATATATATATATATATATATATATATGCTTCATAGAAGTGGGGATGGTGGTGGGGGGTGGTGACACAGACTTTAAATTTCACATTATCTTTTGCACATTATCTTCTTACTTCTGTTGTCACCTCTCATTTCCAGAATGCTGTGCAGTGCAGCACAAATGCTAGCTGACAGGGAGGGAGTCTCCGTGTCTACCCACAAGGCCAAGTTGCTTCGTGCATTATTAATTTCTGTGGTAAGTTGAGCTCCTCATAATTTATCTGTATGTTAATTACATTCGTGGGAAAGAGCCAACATACGAAAGTCGCTATGGGGCAAAGCTGACAACGTGGATTTTCTGTAGGTTAGCAATCTGCTGTCATTCTTGGAAGGGAAGTTTTTAAATTAGATAGAAAGATGAGCTGTTGGCAGGAATCCATCAACCAGGTAGGAGCAGAGAGGACCCTTTTACCATACTGAGCATGTCCATCTTTTATCATCTCTGAAAGACAATCAGCCTTTTAGAACAAGGCTAACTGCAATTCTCGGAAACTAATTCCTCTTCCGATATATACAGACACCCAAAACAAAACAATGCCGGTCTCCTGATGCTGTGTCCCAGCACACAAAAGAGTACAAAACACAAGAGTTGGGGTAAATCAATAAGAAACATTACCTAATGCACTGATGATGTTCCCTATTTAGATACTGAAAGGTCTGCAAGCAAAACAATTAAGCTCAGAGAGCCCCAAATGACTCCACAATCCATCATTTTCCTGTCTACCTCCATGACGGATCTTCTGAGCAATCACAACTCTATGCAGAGCTGATATAGTTTTTATTTATTTGTATCCTGCCTTTGTTGTTGTTGTTGTTGTTGTTGTTGTTATTATTATTATTATTATTATTATTATTATTATTATTATTATTATTACAAATAACTCAAGGCAACAAACATATCCAACACTCCTTCCCCCTCCTATTTTCCCCACAACGACAACTCTATGAGGTGACTTGGGCTGAAAGAGAATGACAGGCCCAAGGTCACCCAGCTGGCTTTAATGGCTAAGGCAGGACTAGAACTCACAATCTTCTTGGTGACTAGCCCAAAGTCACTCAGGCAGTTTTCATGCCTAAGGGAGGAGTAGAACTCACTGTCTCCCAGTGATTGGCCCAAAGTCACCCAGCTGGCTTTTATGGCTAAGGCAGAACTAGAACTCACAATCTCCTGGTGATTGACCCAAAGTCACTCAGCTGGTTTTCATGCCTAAGGGAACTCACTGTCTCCTGCTCTCTAGCCTGACGCTTTAACCACAAGACCAAACTGATTCATAGTATGTTTCAGAGTTCTAGCACAATCACTGACTTGTGAGGTTCTGTTGATGGATGATGCAAAGTATTCATGATGTCTACTATTCTGAGGTGAATTCCTTCCAAAACTGCTCCAGAAGACAGTTCTGTTATCACACAGCAACTTGGAATGAAATAGCTGCTTTAGGAAAGTATCCAAACCCTGGCAAAATGTTTTTAAACTATGGCAACTTCAAGTCCCAGAATCCCCCAGCCAGCAGGTCCTCATTTTGCATGCATTAGCTATGGGAAAGCTTGTTGTTTTGTTGTTAGCTGCGAAGTCGTGTCCGACCCATTGCGACCCTATGGACAACGTTCCTCCAGGCCTTCCTGTCCTCTACCATCTTCTGGAGTCCATTAAAGCTCACGCCTACTGCTTCAGTGCCCAGTGGGAAAGCTTAGGAACTGGCAGATGTGATCTCAGAACCACTGAACTATATCTTTCAAAGATCCTGGAGCACTGGGGAACTACCAGAGGACTGGAAAAGAGCTGATATATCTCCCATCTTCAAAAAAGGAAAACAAATGGATCCAGGAAACTACAGACCTATCAGCCTGACCTCAATACCTGGGAAGATCTTGGAAAAGATAAGCAATGAATCAGTGAGCACCTAGAGGCAAACAAAGTCATTACCAAAAGCCAACATGGGTTTGTCAAAAACAGATCATGCCAGAGAAATCTTATTGCGTTCTTTGACCAGGTGACAAAATTAGTGGACCAGAGGAATGCTGTGGATGTAATTTGCCTGGACTTCAGTAAGGCATTTGATAAAGTAGACCACAACCTACTACTTGATAAGATAGAAAAATGTGGGTTAGACAGCATCACCACCAGATGGATTCGTAGCTGGCTGACAGGCCGTACTCAGCGTGTGGTCCTCAATGGAACCGCATCTACAGGGAGGGAAGTGTGTAGTGGGGTGCCCCAGGGCTCTGTTCTGGGCCCAGTGCTCTTCAATATCTTCATCAATTATTTGGATGAGGGGATAGATGGGGAACTCATCAAATTTGCAGGCGACACCAAGCTGGCAGGAATAGCCAACACTCCAGAGGATAGGCTTAAGGTACAGAAGGATCTTGACAGACTTGAACATTGAGCACTATCTAACAAAAGGAATTCAATGGTGAAAAAGTAAGGTTCTACATTTAGGCAAGAAAAACCAAATGCACAGGTATAGTATAGGTGGTACCTTGCTCAATAGTAGAAACTGTGAGAGGGATCCTAGTAGACAATCACTTAAATATAAGCCAGCAGGGTGCTGCAGCTGCCAAAAAAGCCAACACAGTTCTAAGCTGCATTAACAGAGGGACAAAATCAAGATCACAAGAAGTGTTAATACCACTTTACAATGCCTTGGTAAGGCCACATTTGGAATACTGCATCCAGTTTTGGTCACCACAATGTAAAAAAGTTGTTGAGACTTTTGAAAGAATACAGAGAAGAGCAACAAAGATGATTAAGGGGCTGGAGGCTAAAAGATATAAGGAATGGTTGCTGGAATTGGGTATGTCTAGTTTAATGAAGAGAAGGACGAGGGGGTGACATAATAGCAGTGTTCCAATATCTCAGGGGCTGCCACAAAGGAGTCAAGCTATTTTCCAAAGCGCCTGAAGGCAGGACAAGAAGCAACGGATGGAAACTAACCAAAGAGAGAAGCAACCTAGAACTAAGGAGAAATTTCTTGACAGTTAGAAAAATTATTTATTTATTTTATTTATTTTAATTCCATTTATATCCCGCCCTTTTCCGAAGACTCAGGGCGGCTTACAAGCTTAGCAGTAGCCTTCATTCTATGTATATGCCTGCTTTAAACAGATTAAACAATTAAACAGAGGAACAACCTGCCTCCAGAAGCTGTGAATGCTCCAGCACTGGAAGATTTAAGAAGAAATTGGACAGCATTTGTCTGAAATGATATAGGGTTTCCTGCCTGAGCAGGGGGTTGGACTACTTCCGCGGTAGGTAAAATGAGGACCCAGATTGTTGGGGGCAATTAAGCTGACTTTGTAATAATGCCGCTGGGGGGGGGGTGTGAAAGCCCTAATAAGCAGGCATATACATAGAATGAAGGCTACTGCTAAGCTTGTAAGCCGCCCTGAGTCTTCGGAGAAGGGCGGGATATAAATGGAATTAAAATAAAAAAAATAAAAATAAATTATTGTTATTGTTATATCAGCCAGAGAACTTACAGGTCTCAATTTTCATTCAGTAAATAAATCGCCTGAATCACACGAACCTTTCTAGTCAATAGCTCCCCCTGCTTGTAAAAGCGTTGTGGTGCAAGCTTTTGCACACAATTTCCCAAAATACCTGGCTGCAGTTCTTTGCATCTCAGCCAAAGATGCAAAAATAAAGATGCGTAGTTATGCTGTTCTGTGACCATAATAAAAATTGATTGAGTAAAGATGTTTAGCTGGCTGGGTGGGGTTCACTGACCGTAGAATTGTGTTAGTTGAAGTCTACACACCTTGCTGAGGTTGTGTGGGAGAAAATTAGTTCTTAGATGAGTGGAATTGATTAAATCAAGTTGATATATAGAGATATAAAGCCATCGTTTGCTACCTTCTTAGAACAATTCCATAGATTTGCAATGGGAAATGCTTTTCTTTTTTGGCATTCCCAAGCTGCCCCCTCCTCTTGATTTATGGGGGACGCTTTGATCTCTGTTGTATTGTTTTATTGCTTTAATCTCCCTTTTATGGGTAGTCCAAGACTTGCAACCACAATTAAGCCCAAAATTGCTAAGCAAGGCAGGTGTTAAGTGAGTTAGGGTTAGGGTTAGGGTTGTTAAATTGTTAAGCCAATCTGGCTTCAGAGGATCACAGGACTCTGGCAGCTGTCATAAATACATTACCAGGTGTCCAAATTTTGATCATGTGACTATGGGAATGCTGCAACTGTCATAAGTGTAAAAAACAGTGATATTTTTTTTGAGTGCTGCTGTATCTTCGGTCACTAAACGAATGGTTGTAAGTCAAGGACTACCTGTATAAATTGGTTGAACAAACAAAGCAACTCTGAAGGAAGACATACCTGTAAAGTAACCCGAGTTCCATTACCTTTAGTAACCTGAGATCTTTTTTCTATGAATATGCATGTTTACGCCATCTGTTGCTTATGCCTCTTCCATCTTTCTGGAATATGAGTGGATCTCTTTGTTGGTTGGGGGGGTGTCTCTCTCGATATTCTTTGAGGGAATCCCACCAGCATGTGCTGCCTAATAAACACTGCAAAAGGCCTTATTTGCTTTGGGTCCCATGTTCGATTCCACAGATGCGAATCGTTGCTTTGGGGTATATTCACAGGATTGTATACAGGTCGTCCTCAACTTACACCAGTTCATTTAGTGACTGAAGGAGGAAAAAGTTGACTTATGACTGTTTTTCACACTTAAGGAAGACAGCTGTAGCATCCCTGTGGTCATGTGATCAAAATTCAGACGCTTGGTAACTGGCACGTATTTATGACCGTTGTGGTGTCCCTGGGTCTTGCGATTGCCTTTGGAGACCCTCTGACAAGCAAAGTCAACGGGCAAGTCAATTCACATTACTAAATTAACAACTATGTGGTCTCTAAGAGTTGAAAACAATTTTAGAGAGGATTCCAGATATGGCTAACCGATAGGTCCCATCTCCGTCACTATGGACAGTCCTAGCTGGAGACATGGAAAGTCAACATTTTCCATCCCTGCTCTTGGTCCTCTAAAGGGAGTGAACTAAACTTGACTAACTTTTGCCTGAAATTTATCAGAACAAACTGGTATTTAGAAAATATTTTGCCAGAAAGTTCTAATGCACTAAGCCACAGCTGGCTGGGGAATTCTGGGAGCTGAAGTCCACACATCTTCAAATTCCCCAGATTGAAAAACAATGCACTAAGCCAGGAGCCCCCAACCTTTTGGGCACCAGGGACCGGTTTCATGGACAGAGGTTTTTCCGAGGACTGGAGGGGGTGTGGTTTTGGGTGCTGCCTTCATCCCGCAGATGAGGCTTTGCTTGCTTCCATGGCCCAGTTTCTGACATGCTGTGGCCTGGTGCTGATCCATGGACTGGGCGGGGGACCCCTGCACTAAGCATTTGTTTTTGGTGTCAAGGACACAATACATGTCAAACAGTGGTGGGAGTCCATTCTGGGCCTGGGCAACAAAAATTAGCTACCGGTTCTGCCGAAGTGGTGTGAACCGGCTGAATCCCACCACTGATGTCAAACTAGTATTTGCGTATCCAAACCAAGACATTTTTATTTATTTATTTTTTATTTTAATTCCATTTATATCCCGCCCTTCTCCGAAGACTCAGGGCGGCTTACAAGCTTAGCAGTAGCCTTCATTCTATGTATATGCCTGCTTATTAGGGCTTTCACACACACCCCAAGCGGCATTATTACAAAGTCAGCTTAATTGCCCCCAACAATCTGGGTCCTCATTTTACCTACCTCGGAAGGATGGAAGGCTGAGTCAACCTTGAGCCTGGTGGGATGCGAACCTGCACTAATTGCAGGCAGCTGGTGTTACTTAAGGAGGCATTAGCCCACTGCTCCACCAAGGCTCCACCAAAACATGAAGATATGCGTCAACAAATGCTCTGCCCGTTGACATCTGCCTACTAGGCATCTTATGGCTACGTAAGGTTGGGGGAGGCCAGCTAAAGCAAGATAGTAGAAGTTGCCCTTTCTCACATCATTTCCCCCCACTCCGGTCACATACGTTCCAAGTTAATGACCCATCCAACCCATGACTAAGTTGGTTATTAACTACTCATGAACGTTCTTCAGAAGAACGGTCCAAAAAGGTTATTTCACTTTATTCCTCCATCTGGGGTACGTCTGGAGCTTATACGGCATCATGGAGGCAAAATCACCAACCTTCACGTCTAAAAAGGCGGCCATCAGCAATGCGGCAGACATTTTGGTCATCTGTTTTTACTTCCTTGCGGTCATTGGCACTGGCCTTTGGGTACGTAGAAGTCCCTTTCTTCCTGGCATGTGACGCTGGGCTGAAATTGCTCTGCAAGTAGTGGGGCATTTAGTTTGTAAAAAGTGCAGGTGGTGCTCGACTTACAGCCATTCATTTAGGGACCATTCAAAGCTACGGTGTCACTGAAAAAGAGACTGAAGACTGGTTTTCGCACTTTTGACCCTTGCAGCATTACTGCGGTCACACGATCAACATTTAAATGCTTGGCAACGGGCATGTACTTATGACAGTTGCACTATCACCATTTGTAACCTTCCCAGCTGGCTTCTGAGAAGCAAAGTCAGTTTTGCTTAACAACTGCATGATTCACTTAACAACTGCAGCAATTCGCTTAACAAGTGTGGCAAAACAAAGTTGTAAATTGGGACAAACTTAACAACTGTTAAGCCATGCAAATTTCGGTCTCAGTTGTGGTCGTAAGTCAAGGACTACTTTACTTGTACTGCTGGGGTTCCTTGCTAGGCAAAATTTCAGATGAGGTTCAAAGGGTCTCTTAATTTCCCTAAAAATGAATTGTTTTAGACTCACAATACTGGAAACAGTAAGATTTTCTTCCAGGGTGTGGATTCCCTCCAGATTGAAAACCGGATCCAAATTTGCTGATAGATAGGAAGGGAAATCTAAATCAAGATCAACTGCTTTCAGGGAAGTATGAAAAAGATTTTGAGATTCTCTATTTTATCTCAGTATCTTTAATTTTTTTGCAAGGGTTTATAGGCCAAGGAAGTCTGTATACCCTGGTATCCTTTATTTCTTAGAAGGGGTGAAGCTGAGGAATTGTCAGAATCCATTTATATCATATTCATAAATGTATGTTTAAAACGTTATTCCATGGATCCTGCCATCTCCCGAGGAGGAGGGAATGAATGTGTATTGAGCCTGTATTAGGCATTTCAAAGGAAAAGAGAAGCCTTTTGAACTGGGGGAACAAAAGGGGGGGTTAGGGTAGGAGCATCTGGCTTGTGTCACGGAAGAGAGCAATAAACATAAAAGGTCCTAAGTTCCTTTTTCCCACGAGAGGGATGATACGAGGTGAACGATGGGGGACTGACCAAATGGGGTTAAGGGGGGGGGGGTGAACCGGGAACTCTTTATAAGGGTTTAGTTTGTAGAACAATATTAAGTCCTGTCTTGTATTCCTACAACCAAGCATGTCATAGTAAAGATCCTTTTGGACTAAGATTTGGCTCCAAGAGTTTTGTCTTCCAAAGACGTGGTTTGGGGTGGGTCCTGACATTAATCATCGAATAAAATAGCACTCCTGCTGCTTATTTAGACAGGAGAAGGGGGGGGAAGCTTCAATATGGCTTCCTCTTCTCACCAGAATCAGGTGAAGTCTGACAGCACCCTTCCCTACTGATAAATCTTATTAAAAAGCATACGTATTTCTTTTGTGAGCTGTAACTCAGAAAATGCAGGTGCATCTTGATTCATACCAACTTTTTAAATGCTCCTTTGATTCTAAGGTACTAATTATCTTGACCCGTACCAATTGGGTTTCAGGCCCGGGTACAGCACGGAGACGGCATTGGTCGCGCTGATGAATGATCTCTGGCGGGCTCGGGACAGGGGTTGTTCCTCTGTCCTAGTCCTATTAGATCTCTCAGCAGCTTTTGATACCATCGACCATGGTATCCTACTGCGACGTCTCAGGGGGTTGGGAGTGGGGGGCACTGTTCTACGGTGGTTCTCCTCCTACCTCTTGGGCCGTTCGCAGTCGGTGTTGACGGGAGGGCAGAGGTCCGCCCCGAGGTCTCTCGTTTGTGGAGTTCCTCAGGGGTCGGTCCTCTCTCCCCTCCTGTTCAATATCTATATGAAGCCGCTGGGTGAGATCATTCATGGTTTTGGGGTGGGGTATCATCAGTACGCCGATGATACCCAACTTTTTCTTTCCACCCCAAACCAGCTCAGTGATGCCCTCGACATGATGTCCCGTTGCCTGGAGGCGGTTCGGGTTTGGATGGGGAGAAACAGGCTCCGACTCAATCCTGCCAAGACTGAGTGGCTGTGCGTACAGGCATCTCGAGTGAATCATCCTATTCCACCTTTAATGATGGGGGGTGAGGTGTTACCCCCCGTCGATAGGGCTCGCAACTTGGGTGTCCTCCTGGATTCGCGGCTCAGTTTTGAAGATCATATAGGAACTGTGACCAGGGGGGCTTTTGCCCAGGTTCGCCTGGTGCGCCAGTTGCGGCCCTATCTGGACCGGGATGCCTTGCCCACAGTCACTCATGCGCTCGTGACCTCCCAGTTAGACTACTGTAACGCTCTCTACATGGGGCTGCCCTTGAGGACCACTCGGAGGCTTCAACTGGTGCAGAATGCGGCCGCGCGAGTTGTGATGGGGGCTCCCCGATACTCCCATGTAACACCTCTACTCCGCGAGCTGCATTGGCTTCCGGTTGCCCTTCGGGTGAGATTCAAGGTGCTGGTGATGACCTATAAAGCCCTAAATGGCTTGGGTCCGGGATATCTGAGGGAACACCTGCTGCCGGCATCAAGTTCCCTTCGTCCTGTGCGCTCCCACAGGGAAGGCCTTCTCAGGGTGCCGCTGGCAAAGGATTGCCGGAGGGCGACACCCAGGGGGAGGGCCTTCTCTGTGGGCACGCCTGCCCTTTGGAACCAGTTACCCGTAGAGCTCAGGACTGCCCCAGATTTTCGTTCATTCCGCGGGGACCTGAAGACCTGGCTCTTTGAGTTTTCCAGCCAGGACTGAGAACTTTTAATTTTTAACCTATTGCTATTGGGTTTTTATTTAGAGTTAAGGGTTTTAGATTTTAATTAAGGATAATTTAATTTATTTTAATTTGTTATTAACTTTTATATTGTTATATTGTTTTAATCGCCTTGTGAACCGCCCTGGGTCCTACGGAAGAAGGGCGGTATATAAGTTTAATTAATAAATAAATAATAAATAAATAAATAATTATTTCAATCTGTTTCTATTATAATGGTACGAATGTATTTTTTTCCCCTAATACTGCCATTCCCTTTTTATTTTTATTCGTTGGAATAATGTTCCATTTATAAATTGGAAGAAATAAACTTTTTAAACTACCCAGGGAATCATCTTTTATTTGGGCAACTCAATAAAGTGCACCAGAATTTAGAAATCAAATATTGTTTAACAAGGGCATTTTTAATTAGCAAAACAACTGACTGAGTTACCAAAATTACCATCCAGTGCAAATAAAAGTGCATATAATCTGTTCAAGGGGCAAGGTGTCTAACCCAAATCCCTTGGATTTATATAACATTAAGTCAGTTGTGAAAAGACAAAGCACTTAAACACAGACAGTGCTGGGTACAAATGAGACATGGCCACTGCTTGTGCAGTCCTTTTCCACAAAATCCTCTGCCCAAATGCAAGCTGGCAGGCTGACTCAAATGCATGTTTATTAGGCTTTTTTAATCCAGGCTGTTAGTGTCTTGTCTTTTTAAATTTCTGACCTTATTGCTGTAGGGGGTTAATTATTCTCCTCAGTTACACAGTTCAGGAATGTACTGGGAACTGGTAATGAGTAAAATTGAAGAAATGAGTGACTGAACTGTCTGTTCTTTAAAGAATTACATTCTGCTCCCAGGCACTTTCTTCTAGTTTAGTCTAGAAATTACCTCTTTTGATACAGATTAAATGGGATTAAATGATTATGTACCTCATATGTGTCAAGCTGAATCATATTAGCATCTTTTACCTGGCTTTATTTCAGGGCATGGGTTAAAAAAAAGTCAAGGTAGCAGCGCAACAGTGCAATTAAAGCTCGACCTGCACTGCATGTAAAAAAAAAAGAAGAAGCAGCTTTGATCACACTGTCACACCCGCCATCTTGACTTTTTTGACCGTGCCCCTCAACATACCCTTCCTTTACTGTATTTACAGCAGTGTTTTTCTTCAGCCTTGGCCCTTTTAAGATCGCTGGCTGGGGAATTCTGGGAGTTGAAGTCCACAGGTCTTAAAGTTGACCCCCGATTTGGAGTGTTTTGTCAACCTTCCTATTGTAAACAGGGAAGTGGGGCAGAAAGGATCTGCAAGGGGCTTCAACATGGAGGGATGCTGACCTCAGAGGGCAGGTCTGGATTCAGCTAGAGCAGGGCTTTTCAACCAGTGGTACGGGTACCACCTGTGGTACATTGGCACCTGGCAGGTGGTACGCGGCCATCCTAGAAAAGTGGTAGTGGGGGAGGGGAATGAGCTGAACTGGTGGCAGCACCGCCCAAGCCTTAGCGAGAGACAGCTGGAGCTGCAGGGCTGTCAGGGCTCAGCAGAAGCGCCAGGATCAGCACCAGGCTCCAGCTGGACTTTGGCGCTGATCCTGGAGCTTCTGCTGAGCCCAGAAGAAGCGCCGATCAGCTGGAATGTTGCAGCATCTCCAGGGTCTTGTGATTTACATTCAGATGCTTGGCAACTGATTCATATTTATGACGGTCACAGTGTCCCAGGGTGACCAAAAACTGCTGCAACCACCCAGCAGATGGGGGGGGGAATAAAAACCAAACACCCACTCCCCCACCCCCGCTGCCAATCCTCAACAAAGGTCACAACTATGAAAACCTCAGACAGGAGGAAGAGTGCCGCCGGGCGGGCAGGCAGGTGTCTTGCTTGGCTGTGGCTTGGGGGGCACTTTTTTCAGTGCCATTGTAACTTTGAGTAGTCACTAAGCAAACTGTTGTAAGTCGAGGACTACCTGTACTTCATCACTTTTTTCCTTTTTTTTTGGTCATCACGTTTTTGACCCCTTGCTAGGCAACTGGTGGTACTCGGATGTTGCCATATCCTAAAAGTGGTACAATGGGTGAAAAGGTTGAAAGGCTCTGAGCTAGAGGACCATTTGGGGACTTGATTTTGCTTTCTTCACTGTGATACCCCTATTATAGCACTCAAATGACTTCTGTCAGTCCTTAGAGATTAGAGGTTCTAAGGATCACAGAAAGAAAAGCAGGGCTGCACAGGGAAACCGTGATGCAGGAAACCCAGATACTTGTGGTTTATTCCATAAACGATGCTTAAGACAACTGCAGTAGGTTGTGTTATGTGACTGAGATAATAAATCCTCATCTCTTTCTCTTTCTCTTGTGGTTCGCAGTCCATGCGCCGGATCAATCGAGGGACAGTGGGGGGATATTTCTTGGCTGGAAGGAAGATGTTGTGGTGGCCGGTGAGTGACCAAAACAGAGAGGGGGGAGAGAAGACAAGAGACCCCAATCAACTAAGGGATGGAACGGAGGGCACTCTTCTTTAGAATAAGCAGTGATGGCAAACCTTTTAGAGACCGAGTGCCCAAACTGCAACCCAAAACCCATTTATGTATCATCGGGTGCTGGGTGGGTGTGGCCCATTGGGTGGGTGTGGCTGCAGTGGTAACGGCAGACTGGGTGGGACTAAAAAGTTCAATCAATCAATTCCAACTTTGTGAGATCTTTTTGAAATGGATTGATTGATGGAACCTTTTTTTTTGGCACACGGCGGCGGAGGCCTAAAGTGAAAAGGTTTTATAAAACCCAGCTGAAGGCCTAGGACTAGGGTGACGGCACGCGTGCCCACAGAAAGGGCTCTGCGTGCCCCCCTGTGACACGCGTGCCATAGGTTCGTCACCACAGGAATAGGGGATGCAGCAAAGTAAAGTTATAGGAGGGAGAAGGAAAATCAAGTGGCTTATTTGGGACGGAGAGCGATATGAAAGAGCATGGCGATTGGACTAGATGACCTCTATGGTCACCCAATCATAGGATACTATGATAGTGTGAGGTGTTCTCACGAGTGAATCGTTAAAGGAGCTTCCAAGCAAAAAGCATCACGCAGAGATGCAATCATGTTAGCTTTATTCATGATAGATCAAAGAGAAAGAAATATTTGGCATGAAAGCATTCATGCCTGCATGTGAGAGAGAAATAAAATAAAAGAAAACAAGCTAGCATTACATGACTAAAATAGAGGTTAGGAGTAGAGATAGAACTGGAGAATAGAACTGGAACAAGAGTTAGAATTAGAACAAAGAGCAGCCCCTCGTGCAGAGGTATTTATGGGGGGTCTTGGCCCCTCCTTGACCATAAAACTCTCTCGCCAATGGGGCTGTGGGTCCGAGACCCTTGGCTCATCAGTGGAAGCAAAGAAGCCTCTTTGCCTCCATCTGATGATCCTTTTGGGGAACTGCCAATGGCTGGCACTAAACATCTAACACATAGTGCGACAGGGGTAGGAGTGGAAGAAAAGCGACTTAAGTTACTGGATGAATTGGGAGACAAGAGTCAAGACGACAGGACCAGGTAGATTTGGAAAGTCAATATGCTTTTTTTTAAATAAAAAAAAGAAAATATGGTGGCTGTGTTCACAGATTGGAGCCTCTCTCTTTGCCAGCAACATTGGCAGCGGGCATTTTGTAGGACTGGCAGGCACCGGAGCAGCGAATGGCCTGGCCGTGGCAGGATTTGAGTGGAATGTAAGTAGCAGAGAGACAAGATTGGGGGGGGGGGTTTCCCAGTGCGAGGGTGGGCAACTATGGCCCCTTTACAACTTGTGGGTTTCAACTCCCAGCATGCTGGCTCAGGAATTCTGGGAATTGAAGTGTACAGGTCATAAAAGGGACATAGTTGCTCAGCCTTGCCAAAGGGGTAGAGCAAGATCACCATCATTTGCTGAGCAGAAAGCACCAGAGCAGTTTGATTAGTAGTCCCTGATTTCCCCCTCCCCACCAGCAGAGAAAAAAGGAGTATCTGCAGGGTGGGGGGGGATCAACAACGGCAAGATGCCCCCCCCCCCACAATTGTGCAATGATGCACACTAAGAAGAAGCAGGAGTTTGATAATACAATATGAACGACATCTTGTCTTTTTTTGACTCCCTCCCCCACCCACAGCTCTGCTGCTGTTGGAGCAATTTTTATTTTGTCCATCTACACAGATAATCAGATAATCACCAGTTTCATTTCTGCCTGTCACTAGCTGCAGATTAATCATTCAGAAGCTTTGATGAGGATTTTGGGAGGGGAAAGAAAAAAATGGAATCTCGACCTTAATTAATTCTCACTCCATTTTTCTTTTCTTTCTTTTTTAGGCTATATTTTTTGTTCTTCTCCTTGGATGGTTCTTTGTTCCAGTTTACCTCTCTGCTGAGGTACTGATTTCTCCTCTCAGTCGCACATTTATTCGTTTCCTTGCCTGTGGCATTTTTAATCTTCCCAAAAAATTCAGGGCAGCTCCATCATTCTCTCCACCCTCCCTACTTTTTCTTCACATCAGCCTTGCGAGGTAGGTTAAGCTGAGAGAAACGTGTTCTGTACCAGCCTGCTACCGGCCCTGCAGAAAAGGCAGGGACAACCCCTTTTACAAGAAGGCAAGAGGCTGGAATTACGCCTGCCAAATTTATTGCTACAAAAACAAACAGAAGAAGACACGAACCAAGAAACAGGAGCTCTTCAAGCGGTTGCCTTCAGCAAACCAGCCCTCCCATGCATTCCCCCTTAAATACAGTTCAGGGCGTGGCTTCTCTCTGCCTCCTTCCGAGGAGCCCCATTGCCTTCCTCTGTTTACTCCTGATTGACTGCCTCCTGCGTCGGGCGTCCTTGAACAGGGCCAGCTGTGGGTCATCTTCATCCACGCTGTCAGGCTCACACAGCTGGGTCTGCGTCGTGACCAGATGAGAGGGGCCTGGCTGGGGGCTCTCATCAAGCTGTCCAATCCCCTCCGCAAGCTCTTCAACACCCCCCTCCTCCTCCTCTGAGTCGTCCGACCCAACTGCCGAACCCACAGGCTGACCCTGAATCACAACAAAACGGTGCAGCCAAATTTCCAGAGTCAGCTTGCCGAAGGCCAGTCTCCTCCTGATTCTTAATTGAAGCAAACAGGATCCATTCCTATTCTTTTTTCTGCAACACAAAAAATAAAGGGCTGGGGAAAATTTGCACTGCTCCCTGACCCATTAGCTGAGGAAGGGGCCTGGCCTTTAGTACCTTTCAAAGGAGAGGCAGGCCTGGTGACAGAGAAGGCAGGTCTCTTGTCACCCTGACTGTGCCAATCCGAGCATGCCAACCTTGTCAAATCGTCTTGAAATACAGAAGGTCCCTGAGGATGGGCTCCAGCACAAGTCCGAAAGCTTGGAAGACAAAATCTCTGGGCCCAGTGACCGACCCAGATTGGATCCTGCAAAAATTCTTATGCTTTGAAAGCCTTGCCGAACACTTGAGTTGTGGATTAAACACTCCGACCTTTGGGGGAATCTTCTGTTATTATGGAAAGAAAAGAACCAGCTGGGTGTAATGATCAAGGCTGGCCTAGAAAGCAGGAGATAGTGAATACTAGTTCCACCATAGCCATGAAAGTTGGCTGGGTGACTTTGGGCCAATCATCAGGAGATGGTGAGTTCTAGTCTTGCCTTAGGCATGAAAGCTGGCTAGGTGACTTTGGGCCTATCGCCAGGAGATGAGTTCTAGTCCCACCTTAGGCATGAAAGCCATCTGGGTGACTTTGGGCCAATCATTCTCTCTCAGCCCAATCTACCTTACAGGGTTGTTGTTGTGAGAAAAATGGGAGGAAGAAGTAGTATTAGGTATGTTTGCTGCCTTGAGTTACTTTATGGTAACTTTATATTACCTATAAAGTAATAATGGTGGAATAAAAGTCTAATCAACAAATAATAAGTAACCGTAACATGCCCTCTGCTTTCCCCCCCCTTTGCAGGTCATCACAATGCCCCAGTACCTGAAGAAACGTTTTGGAGGCCAACGAATCCGTCTCTACCTCTCCATCCTCTCTATTTTCATGTACATCTTCACCAAAATATCAGTAGGTCCTTTCTCCAAACATCCGGGATACAGTGATGGGGAGAGGGAACATTTGGAAATAAAAATCTGCTGCTTTCGCCTATTTAGGAAGGCTGGTATAAATGCTCTTGTGGCTTTTAAACTCTAGCTCGGGGGTCCTCAAACGTGGCCATTTTATGCCTTGTGGACTTCAACTCCCAGAATTCCTCAGCCAGTGTGCCTGGCTGAGGAATTCTGGGAGTTGAAGTCCACAAGGCATAAAAGGGCCACGTTTGTAGATCCTTGTTCCAGCTAATCTGCGCCTCTTCCTGGTAACCTTTCTGCTTCTCTCACCTGCAGGTGGACATGTTTTCTGGGGCTGTGTTCATCCAGCAGGCCTTGGGCTGGAATATTTATCTAGCTGTCATAGCGCTTCTGATCATAACCACCATTTATACCATGACAGGTGACTGGGCTCTTGGGCTAGGAATGAATTGGGTACATTGATAATAATGTAGGCAGGGCCATGTACTGGCCACTTCCAAGCGATGGTGCATTTCTTCATTCCTCACAAAGGGTGATACCTCCCCAGCATGCGCCGAGGTGGCAGTGCCGACATGGCATGGGCCGGTCCCTCGCTGTTTCCAGATGGCCTTGTGGAGCTAAGACTGAATGTATTTCAGCATAGATGACCACCACGAAATTGTACATTGGCTCCTGGCCAGCCTGGGCCGGGGCCAAGACAGCGGGGGCCGTTCCCTTACTGTTTCCAGGATGGCTTCGCGGGCCACATGAAACCACTTCGCGGGCCGCATCCGGCCCCCGGGCCTTGTGTTTGAGTGGTGGCTAGAAGTTTGCATCTTAGATTTAGAATTCTGGGAGTTGAAGTCCACAAGTCATAAAAGGGCCAAGTTTGAAGAGCCCTGCTTTAAAGGGTGCTCACTTGCCTAAACCAGGTGCAGATAATGCAGAGCCAGTTGTATAAGGAACCAATGCATCATCATCATCATCCTACCTGCATATGTGTCTCCATCTTACTTTCAGGAGGATTGGCAGCCTTGATGTACACTGACACAGTCCAGACTTTTGTCATGATTGGAGGCGCTTTCGTCCTGATGGGGTTTGGTGAGTAGGATGTTGAGGATACAAAGACTGGGTTTCTTCTGTCATCTCAAACTGCAGAAGGCGGATTCCGGTAGCCCACAAATACAAGAAAGCCCAATGGAAGTAGCTGTAGGTAGTCCTTACTTACAACCAGTTGCATAGCCACTGCTCAAGGAAGGGCGGGGGGCGGGTTCAACCTATTCTCCAAAGCACCTGAAGGCAGGACAAGAAGCAACAGATGGAAACTAATCAAGGAGAGGAGCAACCTAGAATTAAGGAGAAATTTCCTGATAGTGAGAACAATTAATCAGTGAATGGCCTCCTTCAGAAGTTGTTTGTACTCCAACACTAGAGGTTTCTAAGCAGGGACTGGACAACCATTTGTCCAAAATAGTCTAGGGTCCCTTGCTCAAGCAGGGGTAGGCAACCTTGGCTCTTTTATGACTCGTGGACTTCAACTCCCAGAATTCCTGAGCCAGCCATGCTGAGGAGAAATGGAGAGATTTCCAACCTGAGCCATGCTGGTTCAGGAATTCTGGGAGTTGAAGTCCACGAGTCATAAAAGAGCCAAGGTTGCCTACCCCTGGACTAGCAGATTCCAATGTCCCTTCCAACTCTATTATTATTATTATTATTATTATTATTATTATTATTATTATTATTCAAAGTTAAAAGGGACTCTGAAAAACCAACCCAGCTTCAGAGTTCCAACATCCAGGCGCCCTCCCCTTGCAATCACATGACTGCATTGAGGGCTGTATGCAGCACTCCACGGTCATGTGACTGCGATTTACAACATTTTTACCAGGAACCAGGATTTACTTCTGGCTCCTGGCAAAACCACCCCACAGCAAGTAATGGGTTTGCTTAATGACTGCAACGTTCACTTAACAGTCACACTCTACAACCGCTGTGTTCAAACCCGGTTGAGTCTCTGTTTTACAACCGCCATGACTTGCGAACATAATTGCAGGTTCAGTTATAGCCATACCTCGAGAACTACTTGCATAGGCCAAACTGAAGTCCTGATCCATCCCAATTTATAATGTCTACTCTATAATAGTATTGGTGCAGTGACCAGCCTTGGTGGAGCAGCGGGCTAATGCCTCCTTAAGTAACACCAGCTGCTTTTATGACTCAGCCTTCCATCCTTCTGAGGTAGGTAAAATGAGGACCCAGATTGTTGGGGGCAATTAAGCTGACTTTGTAATAATGCCGCTTGGGGTGTGTGTGTGAAAGCCCTAATAAGCAGGCATATACATAGAATGAAGGCTACTGCTAAGTTTGTAAAGCCGCCCTGAGTCTTCGGAGAAGGGCGGGATATAAATGGAATTAAAATAAAATAAATAAAATAAATATAAAGCCCAGCAGTCAATAGGAGAAGCAAATTGCTCTGCTAAAAATCCGATTCTAACTTTTTGAGCGAATGTTAGAATAATTAGCCCTTTGAGATACAGTATATTGCATTGATTGGGCAAAAGATTAGAATGGAAGCAGCTCAGCCTCAAATCCCAGAAAGAAAAAATGAAGAGCAAAAGCCTCCATCTTTAAAGTCTTCTGAAGGAATTCAACTCACAACAGAACAAAAAATAGAGAAATAATAGCTGGATCCCAAAGACCCAAGGAAAAAGTGGAACCAGAGTTACCTTTTGCAGTAGCCATTTAATCCAGAATCACATAATTTTACTCACTAATTCACTGTAGAGGGAGTTCACATTACATTATAGCAGCCATTTGTGATGCTCTGGCATTTTTATTAAATGTGACGCTCTGAAATTTTTGTCATTACAGGGCAGCGATGGTGGGAATCCTCATAAAGCAAATCCCAATTTTTTAAGGACAAAAAAATAATGCCATTTCCACATTCTATCTTTTGTGTATTTTTTTTAAAAAAAGAGGCATGATTTGAACCAGAGATAAATCAGATCAGTAAACTTTTCACAACTGACCCTTATTTACCTTGTGATGAACATAGTTATATAAGCCTTTTGATTTTGCACCTGTAATGACATTCTGGCCACTGCCATTTTTTTGCAATTACATATTCATTAGTTAAATTATTCAGGTTCAACTGATCCTATAAATCTAAAACAGGGGCCTTCAAACTTGGCCCTTTTATGACTTGTGGACTTCAATTCCCAGAATTCCTCAGCCAGGCATGCTGGCTGAGGAATTCTGGGAGTTGAAGTCCACAAGTCATAAAAGGGCCAAGTTTGAAGGCCCCTGATCTAAAACAAAGGTTAACTTTCCAAAAATTGTAACCAAAAAAAACTCCTGCTACCCTGGTTTGCAATTTCATTGCACAGGGAAAAAATCAGAGGGAGGGAAGAGATCTCCAAACTGGGAAACAGGAAGTATAATGTAGGATGCAAACATCTTGAATAAAAATGCAACTTCAGTTCCAGCGTGACTGTGACTCTTCCCATACAGCCTTCAGTGAAGTCGGAGGTTATCAAGGATTATTTGACAAATATATGGAGGCTATATATAGGCTATATATATACTTACAGTGAGAGACACACTTAGAAATATTCGTACCTTGAATTCTATATAACCCCCCAACTTTATATATAGATAGTCCTCAACTTACAACTGAAATGTTGGCCTGCTGGTCGTGCTGGTCATTAAATGGGTCCACACAAGAATGTCCCTGACTTTACAACCTTTATTGCAGCAGTCATTAAGTGAATCACTCCCTTTTTCACGTCCCTATTCAGGGTATCACTGCGGTCATTAAGAAAACAAGGTGGGCCTTAAGCAAATCTATCATCCGCAGTGGGCGTTTTTCGCCAGAAACCAGAAATAAATGCCTGTTTCCTACAAAGAAGATGTTGTCAATTACAGTCATGTGACTGTGAGACACTGCTACACACAGACAAGCACCTAAAAAGGGATCCCGTGTTCATGGGGTTTGGAGTGGGGAGCGGCTGTCAGAACTACACATTCAGATTGTAAGTAGTCCTGGGAAGGTTTGTCATAGCTTCGAATAGTCACTAAGCGACCGGGCATAAGTTGAGGACTACTTATATACTCAACCTATGTTTTGCAAGGCCAAGCATGTTGAGAGGGATAGCTTTCCTTGACTGTTAGGGTGCTCTTCCATGAAGAAAAAACACAGCTGCTTTAAAAATCATTGAATAATAGGAATGTACTTCTATGCTTCCCTTTTCTTGGTTGATCCTGAAAACTTAAGTGACAGGTGTCTGAAAGTCAAGTCAAGGCAATTGGACTGATTTTCTTGTTGGTTTGAGACTTTTCACTGCTCATCGAAGCAGCTTCATCAGTCAGAGCAAGTTAGTTAGGCAGAGAGCAGTGGGGGGATTCAGCCAGTTCACACCAGTTCAGCAAAACCGGTAGCTAATTTTTGGTTGCCCAGCCCCAGAATGGATTTCCGGAAGAGGCATCCAGACGGAGAACCGGTTGTTTACCTATTTGAATCCCACCTCGGGCAGAGAGTCGTTGGAATGTACCAACTCCACCTGCACCAACCTCAGGGGTTTGTTCCCCCAAAGTGTGTGGCAATATGTTGATGACAATAAGTCCAGTTGCCAAGACTCAACTTTCAGGCAACTTTACCTGGATGACTGAGAATCTTCACGACTTAAGTGATAGGTGTTAACTCTAGAAAGAGTACAGAGAAGAGCAACAAAGATGATTGGGGGACTGGAGGCTTATAGGGAATGGTTGCTGGAATTGGGTATGTGTAGTTTAATGAAGAGAAGGGTGAGGGGTGACATGATAGCAGTGTTCCAATATCTCAGGGGCTGCCCCAAAGGAGAGGGAGTCAAGCTATTCTCCAAAGCACCTGAAAGCAGGACAAGAAGCAACGGATGGAAACTAGTCAAGGAGAGAAGCAACCTAGAACTAAGGAGAAACCTCCTGACAGAACAATTAACCAGTGGAACAACCTGCCTCCAGAAGTGGTGAATGCTCCAACACTGGAAGTTTTTAAGAAGAGACTGGACAGCCATTTGTCTGAAATGGTATAGGGTTTCCTGCCTTAGCAGGGGGTTGGACTAGATGACCTCCAAGGTCCCTTCCAACATTATTATTATTATTATTATTATTATTATTATTATTATTATTATTATTATTATTATTATTATTATTATTATTATTATTACCTTTAAGAGGATGATCAGATCACAGAATGAAGGTACCAAACAAAGGAAGCCTCCCTATGTACCTAAACTACAACTTCCAGCACGACTGATGGAAAATAACGTTGGGAGTTGTAATTTAGCAACTTTCTACCTCTGATATGATTCTGAGGCTACGTACCCTCCAATGAGGGCTTTAAACTAGTGTAAAGAACTACAAGTTTTCTTCTCTTTCTTCCAAGTTCCATCCAGAAGTTAGACAAACATACTGCAGCCCATATGTTTTCAGTTCAGAAGAGCCGATGGGAAATAAAAATATTTCCTTCCGTACCATTTATCAGAATCGAATCCTGCCCGTGGAAAAATTCTTCCGCAGATGCCTGGTGGAAAAGGGAAGCTCCTATTTAATGTAGTGAGATTCAAAGAGAATTCTCTGTAGTGGCATCCAGGGGTGTCCATCTAAGTCTCAACCATTCTTAAAGAATTGTCCATGTGCCATCTAGTGCAATCCCATGCTAAGGCCAAATTTGTAATCAAAATATCCCATTGAAGAACGTACTTTGTGACCATCTAGTTGTTCAACCTCATAAATCGTACCTGAAGAGTACGAGGATACCCCCCCCCCCGCAGAGCAGAAATGAAGATGACATCGATGTTTTACAGCAAACCTTCCCATTTGCATCCCATGTAGGTCATAGTACAGAGGTGCCTGGCTGGGAAGAACTTGACCCATGTCAAAGCTGGCTGCATCCTTTGTGGGTACCTCAAACTACTACCCATGTTCCTCATGGTTATGCCTGGCATGATTAGCCGGATCCTGTATCCAGGTAAACCTCTGAGACGGTGTGGTTGGAATGCAGATATCAGAAGGAAAATGTGAAATGGCTGATCTAAGTGAACCAAAGAACAATCTCAGACGTTATTGGAGGGAACTAAATTAAAGGGGTGGATTTAAAGATCTTTGGCCCCCAACTCAACCAAGAGAATCCTTCTCCAACTTTGGCAGAGTCCAGGTAGCTGTGAATGCAACCTCTTGTAACCAAGTTGATCTAGATGCTGCAAAACAAAATCATCTGTAACATGTATTAATTTAATTTCAAGTAAGGAAACTTATCTAGTTACATTAGAGGCAGTACGGATTTTTGTGATGTTCTCAGTCCTGGTTTGCTTATTGCTTACGAGCACTACTTTTTTCCCTCCCAGCCTGCTTGTAGAAGAGACTTGAAAGACATTCCAATTAAAGTTCAACAGGTGCTTTATTCTCAGCGGCTTTAATCCAAAAATAATCTTCTTAAACTTTTGCAAAGAAAAAAAGAAAAAAAATCTGATCTAGAGACACTCTCTCTTCATTTAAGTAAAAACGGGTCTAATAAAATCTAGGAGCCTCCGCAGTATAAATATTCACAACTGAACGGCCATTCCCTCAGATGGAGACAGTTATAGTTTATTTCTTTACCATACCAAAGTATGTAGCGCGAGAATAATGATTACTGTATTAACAGTATTGTGCGGAGAACTATTATGAAGAAAGTAGAGTTTCCTGCTTGGGCGGGGCGGGGCGGGGAGGTTAGACTAGATGGCCCACAAGGTCCCTTCCAACTCTGTTATTCTAATTCTCATTCTAAAAAAAGTTATGGTACCACCAGCCAGAGTGATTTGCTGTATGTGCAGGATTCTTAAAAGAGGCTATGAAAGAACTCAGCTCAAGCGTAAGAACCAAACATTAGTTTAACGCTACCCAATTTTGCAATTTAGCAGTATTCTCTGTTGATCTGCATATACCATGGGTCGGCAACCCGCGGCTCCGGAGCCACATGCAGCTCTTTGAGCCATCTCCTGCGGCTCCCAGTCGCCCGGTGCGCGTGCACCTCTTCGAACGGGCAGTGGTGCGCGCGCACCTCTCCAAATGGAGAGTGGCACTGCCCGTTCCGAGAGGTGCGCACGGACCTTTCCAAAGGGCGGAGGTGCGCGCGCACCTCTCCCAAACCGCCGCCGTCCCGTTTGCACAGCTGCCACGTTCGTCCAAACGGGACGGCGGCGGCTTGGGAGAGGTGCGCGCACACCTCTCCCAAGCCTCCGCCGTCCCTTTCGGAGACCTGCCGCGTTCGTCAAACATGGATGAACGCGGCAGCTGTGCAAACGGGACGGCGGCGGCTTGGGAGGTGTGCGCGCACCTCTCCCAAGCTGCCGCCGATCCTTTCGGAGACCTGCCGCTTTCGTCAAACATGGACGAAAGCGGCAGCTGTGCAAACGCGCGCACCTCTCCCAAACCGCTGCCGTCCCGTTTGCACAGCTGCCGCGTTCGTCCATGTTTGACGAACGCGGCAGGTCTCCGAACGGGACGGCGCTCACCTCTCCAAAGGGGAGACCCATCGCCGCGCAGGTGCCTCCCATTTTGCGCATGCACAAAATGTTTTTTGCGCATGCGCGTGAGTGGACGCACACGTGCGCACTTTTTGCGGCTCCCACTTTTTTGTTTGTGTGATGGAACCGGTTCTGAGTGGCTCTTTTCCTTTTTCCGGTTGCCGACCCCTGGCATATACAGTCAATCCACATTATGGAGGCTTTCTTCAGAAATAACTAGGATTAGTCAGCTAGCTCTCTAGGGCTCAGTCAACACCCTCAAATTTCCCTCTGCTCTGGATGAATCAGATTCTACCTCTGTGACCCCCCCCTCCCCAAAGTATAAATCAGGAGGGCTTTGGGAGGTCCTGGGAATCGATGAGACAGTCAGCACGGTCAGGACCTCCCTGTGAATTTGCTCTTTGTTTTATTAGCAAGGCACGTGATTTGTTTAATTTCCAAGCATGTAAAGAGATTCTGGCAATACAGCACTTAACACAGCAAGTAAACAGGCTGGATTCCTTTTCCTGTTGCCCTCTAGCCTTGTGATAAGTGGTAGTCAGGGCTTTTTTTCTCATAGAACGCTCAGAACGGAGTTCCGGTACCTTTTTTGGATGGAACCTTGTAGGGTAGGCAAGGCGGGTTATATGAAGTGACAATCACTGAAGTCTGGGCAGCTAACCAGCCCATGGACACTAGACCAGGGGTAGGCAACCTCGGCTCTTTTATGACTCGTGGATTTCAACTCCCAGAATTCCTGAGTCGGCATATTCTGGGAGTTGAAGTCCATGAGTCATAAAAGAGCTGAGGTTGCCTACCCCTGGTCTAGACTCTAGTGATTAAGACAGCAGGCTAGAAATCAGGAGACGGTGAGTTCTAGTCAGTGGTGGGATTCAAATATGTGAGCAACCGGTTCTCTCTGTGGATGCCACTTCCGGAAGTCCATTCTGGGCCTGGGCAACAAAAAATTAGCTACCGGCTCTGCCGAAGTTGTGCGAACCGGCGGACTCCCACCCCTGGTTCTAGTCTTGCCTTAGCCATGAAAGCCAGCCAAAGCCCCCAATTCAGCCCAACCCACCTCGCAGGGTTTTTGTTGCTGTGGGGAAAATCAAAGGAGGAAGGTGTGTGTTGGATATGTTCGCTGCCTTGAGTTTTTTTGTATAAAAAGAATAAACAAATCAGAATGCAGCTGCGCGAGTTCTTTTGGGGGTCTCCCGATACTCCCATATTACACCTCTGGTCCGTGAGCTGCATTGGCTTCCACTTGCCTTCCGGGTGAAATTCAAGGTGCTGGTGATGACATACAAAGCCCTACATGGCATAGGTCCGGATTACCTACGGGAGCACCTACTGCCGGCGTCAACCTCCCTCCGTCCTGTACGTTCCCACAGAGAGGGCCTCCTCAGGGTACCACCGGTCAGAGAATGTCGGCTGGTGACCCCCAGGGGGAGAGCATTCTCGGTGGGTGCACCAATCCTTTGGAACCGCTTACCGGCTGAACTCCGGATGGCCCCCGACCTTCGCTCCTTCCGGCGTGATCTAAAAACTTATCTATTCGAACAAGCCGGCCTGGCCTGATGGGTTTGGGTTTTAACATTATTTTAACTAACCTACTACATTGGGCACAATCATTTAACTTTAAATCTTGTATCCTGTATTCTTATTTTTATTGCCCTGTACACCGCCCTGAGTCCTTCGGGAGAAGGGCGGTATATAAATCAAATAAATAAATAAATAAATAAATAAATAAAATCTTTAAAATCTCCAGTGATGGAGCGCCCATGATTTCTGGAGGAAAAGCTTTTCCACTGGTTAATTGTCCTCACTGTTTGGAACTTTCTCCTTAATTCCAGGTTGCTTCTCTCTTTGATCAGTTTCCAACCACTGTTTCTCGTCCTTCCTTCTGGTGCTCTGGAGAACAACGTGACCCCCTCTTCTTTGTGGCAGCCCCTCAGACACTGGAATACTGCTATCATATCTCCCCTATTTCTTCTTTACTTTTACACTAGCCAAAGCCAAGTCCCGCAGCCGTTCTTTGTATGTTTTAGTCTCCAGGCCTTTGATCATCTTAGTTGCTCTTCTCTGAATTTTTCCCAAACTCTCTTTTTTGTGATAGCGTGACCAAAATTTGGCTGCAGCATTCCAGGTGTGGTCTTACTAGGGTTTTATAAAGCGGTACGAATACTTCACGTGATCTTGATTCTGTGCCTCTGTTTATACCACCCAGGATTGTATTAGCCTTTTTGGTTGCTGCTGCACACGGCTGGCTCATAGTCAAGTGATCGTCCACTAGGACTCCAAGGTCCCTCTCACAGATACTGTTTTTAAACCTGGTCTTGCCCAGGCTTGTACCTTTGATTTTTCCTGCCTAAATGTAAAACTTTGCTTTTCTCCATACTGAAACTCATTTTGTTGGATGGGGCCCATCAAGTTGGTCAAGATTTTTTGGGGGATTCTGAGTTTGTCTTCTGCGGTGTTGGCTACTCCTGTCAGTTTGGTGTCATCTGCAAATTTGATGAGTTCCTCTTCAATTCGCTCATCTAAGTCATTGATGAAGATATTGAAGAGTCCTGGGCCTAAGACGGAACCTTGTGGTGCCCCACTGCTTACTTCTCTCCATGTAGTGCCATTGAGGACTACTCATTGAGTACAGTTTGCCAGCCAGCTACAGATCCATCTGGTGGTGACGTTGTCTATTCCACCTTTTTCTACCTTACCAAGGAATAGGTTTTGGTCTACTTTATCAGATGCCTTACTGAAATCTTGATTGATGATAAATAAAGATGAGAAAGGTTATCATACATCCCTTGATTGATGATTGGTAAAAGATATTAATCTTGATAGACAGACAGACTGATTCTTCTTAAAACAGAAATTTCTTTAATGTACAATATTTATATCAAAAGAGTCCAAATGCTATTGTTTTTCTACTATGAAAATAGTATTACTTCTCTAAGGAGCCAAGGAGTAGATTGCTTCCTGTCTGTGCAGGGGGTTGGACTAGATGACCTCCAATAATAATAATAATAATAATAATAATAATAATAATAATAATAATAATAATAATAATAATAATAATAATAATAATAATAATAATAATAATAATAATAGTTGTTGTTGTTGTTGTTATTAATCTCCTACAGAAAAGATCCCAAAACCTTCCTCCCTTCTCCTCCCCAGTTAATTTAAGAACCTAGCACCTCACAAATTTAGAAGTGAGTTATTTAGATGGTGAAAACAAACACTTCTTGGCACCCAGCAGAAACAGTATATGGCGTACACATCCTTTGTCATACACATGTATGTGCACATGTATATGTTAATGCAGTGTTGTTACCTGCAAGAGAATCATTCTTCTTCTTCTTCTTCTTCTTCTTCTTCTTCTTCTTCTTCTTCTTCTTCTTCTTCTTCTTCTTCTTCTTCTTCTTCTTCTTCTTCTTCTTCTTCTTCTTCTTCTTCTTCTTCTTCTTCTTCTCAGATGAAGTAGCCTGCGTCGTTCCAGATGAATGCAAGCAAATATGTGGTACAGAAGTTGGGTGTTCTAACATTGCCTATCCAAAACTGGTTGTGTCTCTCATGCCAAATGGTAAGAAGATTATTTCCTTCCTGACCCCCAATGCACTCACTTTAGCCAAAGTTGGTGGGGGTGGCAAGGGCTTGTAACAACTCCATGGTTCAAGGGTTACCTGCAGAATCAACGGCTTGGCCATCTAGTTGGGACCATCAACAATAATGGAGAGGTTTGACCAGTCCTACTACAGATAGCAGGGATTGGATTTGGGACTCTACCATTAAATTAGGGGTCCCAGCTCTATTGTGAATTTAGCCAGCTGTATGACCCAAGTGATGCTGAACGCTGGAATTCATCCCTTCTTCCTCCCCATTATGTTTTATTATGACAGGCCTTCGGGGCTTGATGCTAGCAGTGATGCTGGCAGCCCTCATGAGCTCCCTGGCATCCATCTTCAACAGCAGCGGCACCCTCTTCACCATGGACATCTACAAACGCTTGAGGCCACAAGCCAATAAGAGGGAGCTGTTGATTGTGGGCCGGTGAGAAAGAGATCTGGGACACCCCAAATCCATGTACACTCTTCCCTTGCTATGAAAAACCAAACTCTGGCATCTTGTTAGTCTTCCTCCATTTGGTGCCCTACAGATGTGTTGTGACTCTACTGTCATTCTAGCCAGATGGGGGAAGATTGGTGATACCAACACAAGGGATGGCAACATTTTCAAAGAGTGAGGGGAGTTGTACACTGATGTGGGCACCAAAACACTATTCATCGTTGATTCATTCATTCATTCATTCATTCAATTAATATTTTCATCCATTCATTCATTTTCATTCAATCATTCATTGCAAGAAGTTAATATTCTCACTTGGAATCTACAAGACGTAATGCACACTCCTTGAAATCTTGCAAGGTCTGGCAAATTCGTGAGATCTTAGCCATTATTTCCTTCAGTTTTGGAAGCTGGTCAGCATCATCAAGGATTGTGAATGATGCACACTGGCACCATACCACTGCAAAACAATACAAGGTTCCCAAAATTTGTCCACTTCTTTGCTATTTTTGCCATCCTGCAGGCCATGTCAACTGCATTAGAAACGTGAATCTTAGAACTCACTTGAACCACGAGATAAGTAAATGTTACGTGGCAGTGAGTACACCCGTGAAAATCCTCTCCCACCCTCAATTAAACCCCACTTTGTAAGCTGGTCCCTGTATCCCAGCCAAGGGATAGATTTCCTCTTTGCTGTTTCTCTCTACAGGGTGTGGATCTTGCTGCTTGTGGGCATCAGCATTGCGTGGATCCCTGTGGTACAGGTTGCCCAAGGTGGACAGCTCTTTGACTACATCCAGTCCATCAGCAGTTATCTGGCCCCACCCATTGCTGTCATTTTTCTCCTTGGAGTCTTTGTCAAAAGGCTTAATGAGCAGGTGAGCAGGTTAAAAGAAAAAGACACAACCACCCACATTGACAAACGTACTCCACATAAGGAGTGGGATCCACGGAGGGGAACCACAAATACTCCAAACAGAGGAAATAAGAGTACCAGAATTTTAAGCCCAGTTGGAATGGTGGCATCTAGACCACCTAAGCCAATTTGGACTTCCTAGAAGATAGTCAAATAAGACACCATTCAGAGGTTTCAGATACTGGGAAGTTGAAAAATATTATATCCCTAAGAAGGCAGAAGAAAACCACTTCTGTCAAGTGCCAAAGTCATCAGGACATGGGCTGAATAGAAAAGAATAGAGCTGGAAGGGACCTTGGAGGTCTTCTAGTCCAGCCCTCTGCTCAAGCGAGAGAACCTATAACATCTCAGATAAGTGACTGTCTAGCCCAGGGGTAGGCAACCTCGGCTCTTTTATGACTCATGGACTTCAACTCCCAGAATATGCCGACTCAGGAATTCTGGGAGTTGAAGTCCATGAGTCATAAAAGAGCCGAGGTTGCCTACCCCTGCTCTAGCCTCTTCTTAAAAACCTCCAGTGATGGAGCGCCCACGATTTCTGGAGGCAAGCTGTTCCACTGGTTAATTGTCCTCACTGTCAGGAAGTTTCTCCTTAATTCCAGGTTGCTTCTCTCTTTGGTCAGTTTCCAACCATTGTTTCTTGTCGTGGCCTCTGTTGCTTTGGAGAATAATTTGACCCCCTCTTCTTTGTGGCAGCCCCTCAAATACTGGAAAACTGCTGTCATGTCTCCCCTATTTCTTCTTTTCTTTAGACTAGCCAAACCCAAGTCCTCTAGCCATTCTTCATATGTTTTAGTCTCCAAGCCTTTGATCATCTTAGTTGCTCTTCTCTGAATTTTTTCCAAGCTCTCAACATCCTTTTTGTGGTACGGTGACCAAAATTGGCTGCAGTATTCCAGGTGTGGTCTCACTAGGGTTTCATAAAGCGGTACTAATGCTTTGTGTGATCTTGATTCTATGCCTCTTGTTTATACAACCCAGGATTGTATTAGCTTTTTTTGGCTGCTGCTGCACACGGCTGGCTCGTGGTCAAGGGATTGTCCACTAGGACTCCACGGCCAACTGTTGAAGTCAACTGTCTCATGATATATACAGCCTTGGGGATGGGAAAACCTTGGCCTGCTAACGTGGAGAACCAGAGATGAAGGAAGTCAGTGTCGCACACACGTCTAAACCTTTTAACAGTCAGGCTTTCCCCAAATTTCGCAACGGTCTCTCAGTTTTAGGGGACAGGGAAGGAGTGCAGGAGTGAAGTGTCCCTGATACAAGGGGAAAGCTCTTTCTTGTTCGTTCCTCATCCTCCCTGTTCCTCTTCAGGGTGCCTTCTGGGGCATGATGGGAGGACTAGCCATAGGCATGGCCCGAATGATCCCAGAATTCGTCCACGGAACAGGGAGCTGTCTCTTTCCAAGCACCTGCCCTCGCCTGATCTGTGGCGTCCACTACCTTTACTTCGCCATGATCCTATTCTTGGCTACAGCTGCCATTGCTGTGGGGGTCTCGCTCTGCACTTCTCCGATTCCTGACAAACATGTAAGTACAGGGGGAGTTGGGGGAAGGGGGAGGAGGAGGAAAATAATGCCAGCGCATTGAAATGCAGGTAGTCCTCGACGTTTTTTATTATTATTTAAAAGTTTTTTTTATTTTTTCCAACTCTCCCCCATACATCTCAAGAAATATACCGTAATATTTTATCAAGTATTAAGGTACATTGTTTTTACATTCTAATCTACCAAATACTCTTTTTTTTTATTGAAAAGTTTTACAAAATTTAATAATAAAAGCCCCCCCCCTCAACCCTCCCCCCTTCCCTCCCCCCCCAGACTTCCCAAAGCAGAATACAGGGTGTTATATATAACAATCTTATGCAAACATATGCTAAATATCTATTAAAACGTTAACAAACCTTCCACTCTTTAACTCCCTTATAACAAAACTAAAATAGTTATAATAACACATCTATAATTGTTAAGAATTATTCATAAGCTATTTGAAATAATACCAAATACTCTTAACAACATAAATACCTACACGTAAATTTTGTTTTGTGTTTTTATATATATATATTCAATTTTATTTTCCCATTTCTTCCACAAACAAGTCAACAAATATATCGCCATACATAAATACATACACGTAAGTTTGGGTGCTGCTCGTCCATTTCCCCTTTCACTGTATCCACCCTCCTTCTCTCTCTTCCCTCTTCTCTACTTTCTTTCTCCCTTTCTCCTTTCTTTCCTACTTCCCTCTTCTTCCTCTCCTCTTTCCTTCACCACTCCCCTCCCGTTTCTCCCCACTTCTCCTCCTCTTTCCCTCTAACCTTCCTACTTCCTTCCCCCCTCCTCTACTCTCTTCCCTCTAGTCCTCGACTTACGACCACGATTGGCACCAAAATTTCCACTGCTAAGCAAGTCGGTTGTTAAGTGACTCAGGTCTGATTTTACAATCTTTTTTTTTTGCCACGGTTGCTAAGCGAATCCCCCCCAGTTGTTCTCATGTGGTTGTTAAGCGAATCTGGCTTCCCCCATTGACTTTGCTTGTTGGAAGTCGGTCGGGAAGGTTGCAAATGGCGATGGCAGGAGACTTCAATTGTCATAAAAATGCAGGCTTGGTTGTCAAGAGCCAGAATTACATGGCTGTGGGTGTTGGACACAAAAATAGACACAAATTGAAATCCACTCTGTTTTGAGTTGCAAATAGAAAAGAAGTTTATTAGACTTCACAACAAAGTCTAAAAAGTAACGGTTTGCAAAAGTGGGCCCTGGTTTTCTGGGACACACGTTCTTTCAGGGCCCTAAGCTGGTCCACAAACCTCTTTACTGGCAACTGAATTATTTACCAGTTGTTCTTCATAGGCACTAACAGGGATGCCAAAGAAAATTAGAGATGGTGATTATCAGGGAACAGACGCGGAATCGCTCACCTCCCTCACTCAGAAATGGATCGCTTGACAATTGAATGCAGTCACTTACAGAGCCAAACTAATCTTTTCCAGTTGGTTGCCCATCTTGAGTTGGGCAACAGTTCCCTGGATCCCCTTCCCCACCCAGGGTCATTCTGTTTCACCATTTGTGCATCTCAAAACTTCCGTTCTGCCAACCCAGCTGCATCGCCTGGTATTCAGCCTGAGGCACAGTAAGGAGATACGGGTCGACCTGGATACGGAAGAGGAGGAAGCAAAACAACGACAGCGGCAAGCAGAGAATGCAGCCACCAAGAACGGAAGACCAGAGTTGGTCCTAGAAATGGATGGTGAGGGGACGTTGTGTGTTTATTTATTTGGCTTATATTTCTCCTTCATTCAGGAGCGCAAAGCAGAGCCCTTTTGGTGTAGTGGTTGAAGTGTGCTGGCCTAGAATCCAGGAGACGGATGCATTCTAGTCCTGCCTTAGGCAGGAAAGCCAGCCGGGTGAGTTTGGCCAATCACCAGGAGACTGAGAGTTCTAGTCCCGCCTTAGACATCAAAGCTGGCTGGGTGCCTTTGGGCCAATCACTCTTTATCAGTTCAACCCACCTCACAGGGTTGTTGTTGTTGTGGGGGGGGAAAAGAGGAAGAAGTATTATTGCCAAATTGAGTTACTTACAAAGTACTTTTATTACTTTTTAAAGTACCTTTATTACTTATATGGTAATAAAGGCAGGATAAAAATTAAATAAATAAAATAGGAGTCCTTTTTCCTTTGAGGTAGGCTAGGTGGGAGAGCATGACTGGTACAAAAATCACCTACTGAGGGTAGACCTGAATCTGGGTCTCCTCAATGCCAGCCCAACCCCCAAAACACTACACCACACTAGTTCTTACATGGTATTATTTGGGAAGCAAGATGCAGCCTTTCTAAAATACACATCCAAACAATTCTAGCGTGTCCCCAAATCATCAAATTTTCTTCGTGTGTATGTGTATGAGAGAGACTTTCCTTTTGAGTTTGCCCTTGTCACAATTTCACAATCATCACAATGTTTTGAGAGAACTCTAAGCTCAGACGCCTGTTCCCTCTCCACCCAGATCCCAAAACAATGACCTCCTGTGGCCAGCTCCGTCAAGGCCTGGCCTGGTTTTGTGGAATGAATTCCGGCAGCCCAAAGGAGCCAGAACTGAACCCAGAAGAGAAGGACAAGGATCTCCAGCCTCTGGCAGGCATCGCAAAGCACACGCTGTGGAAACAGGTGGTCAACACCAATGCTATGATCATGATGGCTCTGGCCATATTCATGTGGGGCTACTATGCCTGAGGATCCTCAACAGCTCAATAGAATACGTTACTCACCAACCCCTCCAGCTACATCCCATCAACCCATCAGCCCCAGAGGAACAACAGGAGCAAAAAGATGGAATCAGAAATAGGAGGGACTTCACAACTGTCTTCTGAGTCACCTGCCATCATCCAAGTCCCAAAGATCTAACTACGGCATCCAAGTCAACATTCATCAAAACTCATCACAACTAACTCTTTGGAAGATCATTTTAAGTTGTATTACATCGTGAAAGAGACAAGCCACTCAAAACTGTTGACAGCTGGAATTGAGGAGAAACTCATCCTTCTTCTTAAGTGTGGAGATGACTAGGAATGTTCAGTTTTCACAGTCTTAGAAACCACGTCAGGCAGGAAACACCAAGGCCACATGCTAAATTCCTATTAAACTGATTTATTGGTTGTGCCTATGCATGGGAATCTAGTCAACTACTGGTTAGCACCATTTTGGTGCTAGATAAGGGTTAACGGATTCAAGAAGGGTTAAACTCACTCTTCAACATTGCTTCATATTCCATCTCATCCCTTACAAACTTTTGGAAAAGGGAGAGAGAGAGAGAGGGAGAGACAGAAAAAAAACCTGTATATTCAGAATAGGGAAGAAATTAAACGAATCATAGCATCTGTCTATACTAGACAGGAGACAAGGGAACAGACACGAAAGAAAGTGGTTATACTTCTCTTTGGGGTACAAAATCAAATTTGTGAGTTAAAAATCTATGTAAATAAAAAGAAGACTTCCCCATAGTGAACAAGGCACGTATTGGATACCGGCTTGGAAAGGCAAAATCAAGGAGTACACGTAGTCCTCATTTAGCAACTCAGACGGTGACCATTTGCAGTTACAATAGGGGTGCAAAAGTAACTTTGCAACCGAGCATTTATGACCTTTGCAGGTCTGTAAAGCAAAGAAAAGCTGAGGTGAGATCATAAGCACAGTTGTAATTCATTTAACAGCCACTCCAATTAACGACCAAGTTGTCAGTCCCTACCGTGGTTGCTAAATGAGGATTACCTATACAATTAAATACACATTTCCTAGTCTTGCAGTGATGCTATGAAGGGGTGTGTGTGTGTGTGTGTGTGTGTGTGTGTGTGTATAAAAACCCCCACCCCATCAGAGCACACCTCCACCCACAGAACACACCCCCTCTGGCAGTTTAAAAAAGAGGAACAAACAGCCACTACCACACACTTCTCCCAGAAGAACGAAGCTGAAGCCACCAGCCTGAGGATGACGGATGAGATTTCGTCGAAACATTGCTCTTATACCTTCAATTCTACGTGGGAAAAAACCCGAATGACCAAAGATCTACATACAAACACCCGCGAAAACCTCAGAAAACATATATATATCCCATCCGTCATCCTCAGGCTTGTGGCTTCAGCTTCCTTCTTCTGGGAGAAGCATGTGGGAGAAGCATATATATATATATATACATATATATTAGCTTTAACACCCCCCCAAAGGAAAATATGTAAACACTCATCACATTTTTTAAAAAAAATAATTGGAAAGAAATGAAATCTTATGTTGTCAGTACCTCATCTTTATTTTACAGTTAAGGAGTGGTAAACTGAGGCAAGGCAAATCCAAATCTACGGTTGATTTCGTAAAAGGAAACCAGGGCCCCCACCTTTTCTATGATTGAATAAATCAGGTTCTTGGCATAAAAATTCTTCCAGAATCAGAATCAGAGCATTTTCTTCTCAGCGCTGAGCCATTCCATCCGCCATTCCTCGGAGCCCAGGAGGTTCCGACTGGTTACCCACCCAGCGGATGTCAGTCCTTGGAAGCAGAAGGGAACCCAAAGTGAACAGAAAGCATTGGGTATATCTGTAAACGCTGCACCCTAACCTTGGTTTCGATCTTTCTGGGCAAGGTACAAGAGGTACAAGTGTAAAGAGCATTAGAAATTCAAAAACCGCAGCAGTCCTCATTTACCCATTGCGACAGGATCTGCCACTCGGTCGCAAAGTGACTAGATTGTTAACTGAAAAAAACCATGTGACTACCTTCGAATTACAATGCAAGATTGTCTGTGGAGATTCTCAGTCATGCAGGTCATGGCTGTTCCAAAAGTGTTTTTTCAAAAGGCAACTGGACTTTGTTTTGCTCTGAGGATGTTTCGTTTCTCATCCAAGAAGCTTCTTCAGCTCTGACCTTGGATGAGAAGCAAAAGGTCCTGAAGAAAAAAAAACGAAGCCCAGTTGCCTTCTGAAAAAGCACTTTTGGGACAACGGGAGTTTGTCATTTCTGGCTGTGGCCATTAAGCGGATCACCACAGGTTGTGAAGTACAACGTCAGACTGTGACTTGTGACTTCTGCCAGCTTCTCCGTTGACTTTGTCAGGAGCCAGCAGTGAAGGTCACAAATGACATTCACGTGAACCCAAGGATGCCTGCAATTTTGAGGACCCATCGTAACTCTCCTTGCTCCACACTGTCAGTCACCGAACAAAAGGTGAGTTAAGTGAGGACTTCCTATATCTGGTTTAATTTTTTAAAAAAAAATTGGGCAAAGCTGTGACTGACACTCAGAAGCACTCCCAGAGGTGCTGGGAAAAGCTTTGAACAAGGATGATTTCATATCTTCAAAGGACTCTGGAATCTTTTGTTGCTCTTTAGGGCTGCATTCATGAGTTTCTCTCAACCCTGGCTACTTGAAGATGCGTGGACTTCAACTCCCAGAATTCCGTGATGGCTGAGGAACTATGGGGGGTGAAGTCCACACAACTTCCAAGTGGCCAAGGTTGAGAAAAACTGATTTAAATCTTTCCCTTTTAGTCAGTGTGGCAGTGTGACCTCAGAGGTCATGTACGACACCTTTGTGGCTACTGGAGGCTACTCTGATCACCTGCTAAAAGCTGATGGCATCATTTCCCACTGTTTTGATGTGGAAAACACACGAGAGCTACCAAAACAGGCATTATCCTAATTAAAGAGCAAACACCCCCTCAAACTCCCATTGATCATGGTTCCATCCACATGAACATGACCCTATCCTCTTGTGACCCTCAGCCCTCTCCCCTCCCCAACATGAGTGGTCCCTGGCCATCAATAAAATGCCAAGGCTACTGCTAAGCTTGTAAGCCACCCTGAGTCTTCGGAGAAGGGCGGGATATAAATGGAATTAAAATAAAATAAATAAATAAATAAATATACAGTTATACAATTGAACTGTGTAACTGAACATCAAAAAAGCATTTAAAGGTGTGTAGACTGACTTCGTGGGCAGAGGCTTTTGAAAAGTGAGATTTGAGCTAGCTTGGTGCTGAATCCAGGATTTAAATGAAATTTAAATTTCCACCACGCACCTGCCAGGAATTTGGGAAATATCCTATCTAAGAACTGATGCATTTCAGAATTTAGCCTGGGATCCTCTTGACCGGATTCTGAAAAGCAGAAAAAGGAAGAGAAAAAAAACATGAGGAAGAACTTGCGCGGCAGATTTGTGCTTGGCACAAAGGAGAGAAAAGGAGAAAAATCGCACGCTGGGGGGGGCAGGGAGAAACCCTTTGTAAATGGAAGAGAAGCAAAGTTATTCTCCTTGAATCCCTGGAAGTATAAATGCAAAGGAGATTAATTCACAGACAAGGTCCAAGTTGGCTTGTCGGGAACTGTACAACTTTTTCCAAACGCTGAAGGAGAGAGAATGAGAACATAAGCAGGACGTTTACAGGCCAGTCCCCAACCTATGGCCACCACTGAACCCAACATTTCTGTCGCTAAGCAAGACGGCAGAGTTAAGTGACTTTTGCCCTATTTTATGACCTTTCTTGCCACACTTGTTAAGGGAATCCCTGCAGCTGTTAAGTCGGCAACACGGTTGTTAAACGAATCTGGCTTCCCTGTTGATTTTGCTTGTTAGAAGGTCACCAAAGGTGACCCCAGGACAATGCGACCATCATAAATACGAGCCAGTTGCCAAGCATCCAAATCCTGATCATGTGACTGTGGGGATGCTGCAACGGTTGTAAGCCTGGAAAACGGTCGTAAGTCACTCTTTTCAGTGCCGTTGTAACTTCAAACAGTCCTAAAGGAATGGTTGTAAGTCAAGGACTATCTTTACCAACCACTACAAGTATCATCATTCTATGAGGAGCAACCTCCCTCTTCTCCCTGCCCCAAAGCCTTTGGGGTAGCCTGAGGTAAATGGCCACCTCCATCTCCCAATCCCTTCAGTCTCCCATAGGCCCCACCTGCCTCGAAAAGGCCTACCGGACAGCAGTTGTGTCGGTTGCAAGGAATACAATTGACCTGAGGAAGGCAGTGCAAACACCTTGGCTGTCATTTGCAAGCCTCTTCTCAACTGATTAGATCTGAGGCAGGCAGCTGAAAACATCTCACTGGCAGAGGGCTGTGGGGAAATACGAGGATACAACTGCAGTGGGCCATGCTGTGCATCTCACACTATGCACAGGTGATTGTTGTTAAGGCAACAATCATAGTTACAGCGGAACACTACCACCACCCCAAAAAAAGCTCCAGGCTCCATTACAGTTGCATGTCAAGGACTATCTGTAATGTGGTGGAATAAACCCCTCAAAAGCTACTTATGAGCCAATCCCCAAGTAATGGCCACTATAGTTGTTCACCTTTACAACCAACACTGTAGCTTCCCTGCCTGTTTTCCCCCATTCCCCCCCACCCCCAGGTTCCCATAGGCCTTCCCCACTGGGTTCCCACAGGCCTTAGGCCTGATTCCCACCCCATCAGGCCTCACACCCTCCTCCTCCTCCTCCTCCTCACTTACCTTTTGTAGAGCTCCGGTGCTTTCGACAGCGCTGGAATAGATGGCTTCATTGTGTGGGCCTGTGGCTTGATTCAGGAAGTGACCACCACGCTCCCAGCAGCCGCAGGAAATTTGAATAGCTGGGAACATGGCTGCTACTTCCAGAATCACACCATAATGGCCGAGAATCGCACCATAATGGCCGAGCGACAAAGCGTCCCGTTCTGCTTTGCTAACACAGCCTGCACAGCGCTGAGGAAAGCTCCAGGCTCCATTACGGTTGTATGTCGAGGACTACCTGTAATGTGCTGGAGTAAAAGGGATGCCCACCGTCACAGACAATGGGGACCACCAAGAGATGTCCTTCTCAGTCCCTTCTAATGAGACATGCCAGAAAAGAACCCGTGATGTGAATTTCCAGTCTCACCAAGTTATGACGCATTTCCCCCCCACACACACACACACACACACTCCCCCGTTCACAATTCGGTTCTTCCTCCAAATTCACTCCCCGGGTCATCACCTTTACATAATCGATGCTGCAAATTCAGGAGGGACCCTCTTTCCAAGGCACAGGTTTCCACATCTTCACAGAGTAAGGCCTCTAGAAGAAGGGCGTGGGTGTAGGCTTTAATCACATCCACACTGTCTGCTTGCCGATGGAGCAGGATGGAGATCAGCCCTGCAGACGAGGAGAGAAGTCAACGCACAGGCAGGCATGGGAAGGTTCTGGATGGGCTCCCTCTCGCGAACACTTCAGATCCAGATCAATATGATTCTGGATCAAAGTCCAGAAAAGAAAAGTGAAATGGACAGCTCATCTTGAATAAAGGTCAAAACACTGTTGAGCTCTGAAAGACAACCTATATATTCCTCGCTATACAGGAAGTCCTCAATTTACAGCCCTGGTGGCGCAGTGGTTACAATGCAGTACTGCAGGCTACTTCTGCTGACTGCCGGCTGCCGGCAGTTCGAGTCTCACCAGGCTCAAGGTCGAGTCGGCCTTCCGTCCTTCCGAGGTCAGTAAAATGAGGACCCAGATTGTTGGGGGGCAATAGGCTGACTCTGTGAACCGCTTAGAGGGGGCTGTAAAGCACTGCGAAGGTGGTATATAAGTCTAAGTGCTATTGCTATTGCTTACGGTCACCTTTCTATTCTCAAACAAGATAGTTGTTAAAGTGAGTTTCGCCCCATTTTATGGCCTTCCTTGCCAGGCTTGTTAAGTGAGTCACTGCAGATGTTAAGTTAAATAACTTAGTTGTTAACTGAGTCTGGCTTTCCCATTGACTTTGCTTGTCGGAAGGTTGCAGGAAGTGATCACATGACCCCAGGACACTGCAACCGTCATAAATAAGAGTCAGTTGCCAAGCATCTGAATTTTTACCATGTGATCATGGGAATGCTGCAACTGTTGTTAGGGTGAAAAAACGGTCCTAAATCTAAATGATCTGTTCTAAGTCAAGGACTACTTGTAGTTTATATCTCAAAATAAATTGTGGGGCCAACAACCCCAAAGATCAAATCTCCAAATATAATCATAATTCATCTGTGTGTCAAGGAATAAGAACAATACAAAATCGGCAATTAAAAATTAGGAAAGCATGCAAAGAGTATATAATCTTTCTTCGTTTGCGTTGGGACTTCAATTCCCAACCAGTGTGCCTGAGGAACGTCTGTAGATTACATGTAGTCCTCGACTTACAACCATTTGTTTAGTGACCATTCAAAGCTACAACATCACTGACAAAAGTGAGTTATGACCGTTTTTCATATTTAACACCATTGTAGTATCCCCTGGTCACCTAATCAAAATTTGGCTGGCAACTGGCTCGTATTTATGATGGTTGCAGTGTCCCAGGGTCATGTGATCACCTTTTGTGACCTTCTGACAAGCAAAGTCAATGGGGGAGCCGGATCCGCTTAACAACTGAGTTGCTAACTTAATAACTCTAGTGATTCACTTAATAACTGTGGCAGGAAAAGTCATAAAACGGGGCAAAACTCACAACTGTCTTGCTTAACGACCACAATTTGGGGCTCAATTGTGGTCGTAAGTCAAGGACTACCTGTATTACTAACTATAACATGTATCTCTTCTGGAAGCCCAGGATGAACTCAAAGATCTCCACCCAAGGACTCCATGAGGTTGGTTGGACTGAGACCTTCTGACAAGCAAAGTCAATGGGGGAGCCGGATCCGCTTAACAACTGAGTTGCTAACTTAATAACTCTAGTGATTCACTTAATAACTGTGGCAGGAAAAGTCATAAAACGGGGCAAAACTCACAACTGTCTTGCTTAACGACCACAATTTGGGGCTCAATTGTGGTCGTAAGTCAAGGACTACCTGTATTACTAACTATAACATGTATCTCTTCTGGAAGCCCAGGATGAACTCAAAGATCTCCACCCAAGGACTCCATGAGGTTGGTTGGACTGAGAAACGATGATTGGTCCAAAGTAAAGCAAACGTCCCGTGGGGCCTTGAACTCGGGTCTCCCTTATCCCAGCTCAGGACTGCCCAGCACACCACACCTATCCTCCATGCCAGAAATTCCTTGTCCTACAAGAAATTATGGTCGGTTAACTTCACATCTTCCTACAACACGATCGTACACCCACCTGCTGGTCGGTTGAAGAAAATTAAGTAATATGAAGCATTGCCTTCTAGAGCTTTCTGGAAGTCAGCAACCCTGATGGGGGTTGGAGAAAAACATACAAATAAGGAAAAGTTAAAGAAAGATGCTTTGAGGCTGGGAGGGCCCTCTTCTCAGTCTCCCAAAGAATATTTTCAGCGCTGAGAAAAATGTTTGCATTTTCAACGCCAGTTAAGAGTAGCCATGTTTCTTGGCATTTCTCAATTCCCGTAAAATAGGCTCCATTTGCTGTATTTGTTCACAGCTCAGATCAAGGATAAAACTCAACTCAAAAAAGGCTAAATCATGCATTCGGCTTTCTCAGAATAATGGAGGAAACTCACCTGGAGGTCACTGTATGAAGAGGAGTCCCAAGAGTTATCCTGAGCTGCTGACGAAACCCTACATTGAAAAAAAAATTATGAGTCATAACCCTTGATTCAAAGAACGCTGACTGAACATGAGGTGGAAGTCTTGGCTAAGTGGTAAAGCATGAACTCCATCACTACCAAAGTAGCTACTCACCCGTGCCCAAAAAAACCTTCATGGTTTCCATCAAAAAGTAGATCACGGTTGCAAAACATTTGGTGACCACTAGATGGTAGCACGGCGGCACAAAAACCCTCACGCTTTGCTGCCATCTAGTGATTCTTGCAGCTCAGATCTGGTGAGTCTACCCTGTGTATTCCATGAGTTGGCAAATCCCCACCCACGATCCTCATCCGGAGTGGTAGACCGGCTTATTGGCAAATGAGAACTTGAACAAAGCTATTTCTTACCAAAATCAGATCGAAGTAAACCTCAGACAAACTCTTGGCACTCCTAGGAGAAGAACTGGAACACAGTCCCATGCCTGACACACCATTTTTAAAGCCATCCCTTCACTAAGGGCTACTCTATTACCAACACAAACATTGGACATGATACTATAAGGTGCCTGGGATCACGAGACCTCAGATACCTAGCAGAAGGGGTTCCTGAGGGTTGATAGCAGCAGGGCCAGGAACTTCTTCCCACTTCAAGTAATGCTGCAAGACCAGATGGAGCCGGGCACGGTTAAGGGTCTCCATGCAAACTGCCCGCACTGCTTGGTAGTTGGCGTAGAGATGGAGGACGGTGAAGAGAGCATAGAAGGCATAGGTGAGGCTGAAGGAAAGAGAAGGAGAATTGAGAAGATTTCCCATCCCTAATTTTATTTTTCCCATCTCTCCCCGTTCCCTCCTTCCCTCACCATTCCATTCCTTTATTCTTTGTATAGTATTCCTTCACAATCAGCCTGGCCTACACACACACACACACACACAGAGAGAGAGAGACAGACAGACAGACAGACAGACAGACAGACAGACAGACAGAGACAGAGACAGAGAGAGAGAGAGACAGACAGAAAGAGAGAGAAACAGAGACAGGAGACAGAGAGAAAGACAGACAAACAGAGACAGAGAGACAGAGAGAAAGAGAGAGAAAGAGAGACAGACAGACAGAGACAGAGAGACAGACCGACAGACAGACAGAAAGAAAGAGAGAAACAGAGACAGGAGACAGAGAGAGAGAGAGAGAGAGAGAGAGAGAGAGAGAGACAGGGAGAGACAGGGAGAGACAGGGAGAGAGAGAAGAGAGAGAATGAAAAAAACAGCATATAACTCACGGGAGATTGTCCACCACAAGAGGAATCAGGAAGAGACTGAAGAGAAGGCCAGCTAGGTTCACTAGTGTCTCCTACAGGATGGGAGAAATTTAGAAGAAAGTTGGTTCAGACTAGAAGTCCTTCGTGATCTCCACTTGGCCATGTCAAGGGCTGGGTGTCGCTTCTTTGATCCCTCATCTCACCTGGCTTCCATCTTTGGCTGATACATCGGCCATGTTGTCCCGGCGGGCCTGGTGCATGGTGAGAGCCGCACGGGTGGCCCCTCCAGCCACACCCACAATGCACTGACACCAAGAGAACAGAGCAGGAGAGAAAGGTGCTTGTAACTGTCACCTTCTCCACCACCGGCCCTTTAGATTCAGTCTCCCCATTCTAGAGACCTCCGTCTGTTGCTTTTACTCCAATTTAATACAGGTAGTCCTCAACTTACAATAGTTCATTCAGTGACTGTTCAAAGTTACAGCAGCAGTGAAAAAAGTGACTTGTGATGGTTTTTCACACTTACATTCACTGCAGCCTCCCCTTGGTCACGTGATCAAAATTCGGATGCTTGGCAACTGGTTCGTATTTATGACGGGTGCAGTGTCCTGGGGTCATGTGACTTTCTGACGAGCAAAGTCAACGAGGAAGCCAGATTCCCTTAACAACCATGCCACTAAATTAACAACTGCGGTGATTCACTTAGCAACTATGACAAGAAAGGTCACAAAACGAGGCAAAACTCACTTCATGGATGTTTCGCTAAGCGACATAAAAGTGGGGCTCAATTGAGGTCGTAAGCTGAGGACTACCTGTATGGCCATCTCCCCTTCTCTGCACTCTTGCTTTTCACCTTAAAAAAGCCACTGGTGCAGACAATGAGCGTGAAGCATGCTGGGAAAGCTGGCGCCACGATCTCCATGAAGATGGCCACGTCGTTGAGCACATCAGCAAAGAGCCTAAATGGTGGTATTGAAAAAAAGTCGCTCAAAAGTCGAAATAAACCAGCCCACCCCAAGCGTACCTTTTGGGTACAATGCCTGGCTGTGATCATGTATGAATGTGTACCTAAAACTGGGCATGAGATCTATTAATTAGAAGTCAAAACTGAAGGAAAGGCCTTATCTCCCTTTACCTCCATTGCTTAGCATCACAATCCAGTTTGCTCCTGGAAAAGACAAGAGAAAACAAGCAAAAAAGTAACAGGGTTTAAAAATCAAGTTTAGGTGTGATCGAACATCACAGGAATGCTTCAGATTCACATCCCCACTTATCCTGGGTATAGGGTTTCCTGCCTGAGCAGGGGGTTGGACTAGAAAACCGCCAAGTTCCCAAGTCTATTATTATTATTATTATTATTATTATTATTATTATTATTATTATTATTATTATTATTATTATTATTATTATTATTATTATTAAATTTTTATTCATTAAGCATGAACCTCAGTCAACTGAACACTCAAACTGACTGGCACTAATGGTTGACACGGGTTGCTGCCAGCATCCTAGGTATCAACCAGGTATCTCCTTAAAATGTAAGATGTTCCGAGTAGTGCAGTTTTTTGTAGCTTTGCTGGAGTTATTGCAGGAAGCTGCAATTTCTTGATGTATTTTGCAAAGTTTTATTATTTTTATTATTATTTTTATTAGTAGTAGTAGTAGTATTGTTAGTAGTAGTATTATTAGTATCATCATCATCATCATCAAGTTGGAAGGGACCTTGGAGGTCATCTAGTCCAAACCCCCTGCTCAGGCAGGAAACCCTATGCCATTTCAGACAAATGGCTGTTCAATCTCTTCTTGAAAGCCTCCAGTGTTGGAGCATGCACAACTTCTGGAGGCAGGTTGTTCCACTGATTAATTGTTCTGACTGTCAGGAAATTTCTCCTTAGTTCTTGGTTGCTTCTCTCCTTGACTAGTTTCCATCATCATCATCATCATCCAGCAAATTTCCTGGATTGATTTAGACCCATCACTAGGTCTCAGCCCCCCTCCCAGGATGTGGGTGAAGGTGTCACAAAGGGAAGATGCTTGAATCATAGATGCCAGTTTGATTTATTTTATTTTATTTTTTTTGGGGGGGGGTGAGGGGGGAAAGTGAGCAATAAATGAAATACAGATAGCCCCATCCAAGATGAGGAGAGAAGGACTCACCCCTTGCTCCAAGCGAAAGCGATTCGGCCCAACATTCCTGTGCCATCTGTCACAGAAGAGAGATGAATGGTTGGCATGGCAACACAGGGCAGAGTATGAAAATGCAAAAGTAACACGAGGAGAGATTTTTGAGACCAGGCCTACTAGATCTAGAGGAGAAGAAAGTGGGAGGAGCTTAAACACAGGATGACCTGAAACTGGGACCAAGGTGGCTTCAGGGACTCCAGGCCCAACTAAAACACAGATTCCATGCAAGCAGCTTAATTGTTTATATACCACAGCCAACCGTTAGGCTTCCTCGAACTTAAGGAACAATTATTTGAAGGAATTGAGATCTAATCAGCCACCATACCCAGCATATTTATAAATAGACACAGATGCAACTTTTGCATGCAAGAGGCCAAATGTTCACAGTACTTTATGTGCTTTGCATAAAGTATCATGGATCCAGACTTACATCTACGAGAATATAGCAGTAGAAATCAATTTAATCAATAAAATAATAAAATAATCATCACGTAAATGGCACAATAACCCCAGAGTTGCTTCAAAAGGGAGATGGGTGGCAGATAAATCTAATCATTTGTTGTCGACAGGCAAATTATGCAATGACCGACTTCTGGATTTAACATTTGTGAAGGATGAACTATTTACGACATCAAACATCTTCACTGAACTTAAGCTGAATTCACAAGTTGCGCTGCCTCGTAATGAAATCACACAAGAATTAAAACAAACCACGATGAATGTTGGAGAAGCCATTACACTAATTTTGGGTTGAGTTTAGATTCAAGGAAGCTGGAAGGAAGAGTTATTAAACTTCAGCCTTGGGAGCCCATGACTTTGGGTGAGGATTAAGAGGGACAAAGAGGTGAAGCTCTCCGGGCCGGGCCGGGGTGGGTGGGGGGTGGGGGTGTGTCTGGTGGCACAAGAAATAGGACTTGTCAACAGAAGCAGCACCAGAATACAAGCGAGGAAGCTGGTGGACAAAGGCCCTCCACCATGAAAAGAGAAGACCAAGAGAAATTCAAGCAAGGCCTACCTTTCAGAATCCACGTGACGGCGGCAGCTGCGACGGTGGAGGTCTCATCCCCGACCCCCACCCCCTTCAGCACTGCCTGGGTGGCCAGTGTCCCTGTGATGCTGCTTGCAAAGGCCTGCAGGTTGATGGGGGATGCAGAGGAAAAGAGAAAGGGTAACAGTTGGAACAGGATAAGGAGACTTCTGGGCCCAGTTCATCACCAGAATAACAGAATAACAGACTCCCTGCTCTTCAGACCAGTGGTTGTCCCATCTCTTTTTTAAAAAAAATGTCTAAAGATGGAACACCCACAACTTCTGAAGGCAAGCCGCTCCACTGATTAATTGTCCTCCCAGTCAGGAAATTTCTCCTTAGTTAGTTTCCATCCGTCGCTTCGCGTTCTGCCTTCGTCACCCGGGGCTCCTCTTAGCTCACAGACACCCCCCCAAACCCACGCCCCCAAAGATCCCATCAAAACAAGCCCCCTGTTCAAAAAGTGGCTCTTCTACAGATCCCAAGACCAGAGAAGCAGCCTTTCTGCATGAGAAGACAAGGAAGGTTTGAGCTTCAAGGATCCCTCTCTCTCACCTGGATGGTGTCCCAGAACTGGTAGGCAAGGTAGTCCGTGCTAACACTCTCAGGATAACCTTGGGGCAGGAAGATGGACTGCAGGAAAGAGAATGGGTGAGCACCTTCTTCCTTCGGAGCCACCCATGGATCCCCTCTCATTGTTGCCCATCTGCTTGCATTCTCCTCCCCAATGAAGCGCTTTACTGATTAATTTCTTGTACTTGGTGCTCTCTAGCTCACCTGCCATTGGCCCAGCAAGGGCCCTCACAAATCCTACAGCCCACGCAAGTCCAAGAGGAAAGGGTGTCTCAACTCACCAGCACCCATTTTTTTAGATGGGGAGGACCCCTGGCCATAGTCATCAAGATTGTAAAATAATTATTTGACTCACAGTTGTGCAGCCTGAGAACTTGGGACTTGAATGAATGAATGAACCTTTATTGTCAAAGTGCAACCATGTATACATTGAGATTGGCTGAGCCTCCCTTCGTGCCCCCACCACCACAACTCACAGTGACAACAAACCCACCGTCTTGTTACACCATGTGAACTAATTGCACAACACACCGGCCTCGCAAGTCAATCATACATAAAGTTATTTCCCGTTCAAAAGCCTAACAGCCCACGGATAAAAGCTGTTTTTCAGCCTGTTGGTACGGCTGGCTATACTCCTATATCTCCTACCCGATGGTAGGAGAGTAAAGAGATACGGTCCAGGGTGTGAGTCATCCCTGAGAATCTTCCTCACTCTTCCAAGGCAACGAGCCCTGGCGAGGTCATCCAGTGGTGTCAGCGGACAGCCCACAATGTCTTGTGCTGTGCTCACCACCCTCTGTAATGCTTTCCTATCCGCGGCTGTCAGACCAGCATACCAAACCACAATACCATACGAGAGGACGCTCTCTATAGTAGACTGGTAAAAGAGGGTCATAAGCCGTTGTTCTACCCTTCCGCAAGACCCTGAGAAAGTGAAGCCTCTGTTGGGCCTTTCTGGCCACCTCACTTCTGAAAGCAATGACTTGCCTTTCACTCACAGACCTCTTAAAAAAGTTGTCAAATTGTAAGATTCTTTGGAGGGCCGTGAGAAAATTATTAGAAGTATGGCTGGGGAGAATCAGATCTACTGAATCTATTTTTAATCATCATTTGTGCATCCCTCACGGTCAAGTAGCTCCCTAAGCTCTAAAAAAGGGGGTCTTCAAACTTGGCCCTTTTATGACTTGTGGACTTCAACTCTCAGAATTCCTCAGCCAGCATGCCTGGCTGAGGAATTCTGGGAGTTGAAGTCCACAAGTCACAAAAGGGCCAAGTCTGAAGACCCCTGCTCTAAACCAAGGTTTCCAAACCTCGGCAACTTTAAAGACGTGTGGACTTCAACTCCCAGAATTCCCCAGCCAGCATGGAAATTGAAGTCCATGTGTCTTAAAAGCTGCCAAGGTTGGGAAACTCTGATCTAAACCTTTTTAAAACCAGAACAGTTTACTCACCATGAAGATATGATGAAATGAATTAAGGTGCCAGTCTTTAGGGATGTCTGTCACAGAGCTTAGCTTTCCATTCGGCAAGGCCTGGTAACGCCGAGCAAATCGAGAGCCATAACTTTCCGTGCAAAGTGTCTGAATCTCCAAGTCAGTCATGATTGTGCCTGAACTTTTAAAGATATGCAGCCTTAATCAAGTGCCACTGTAGCTCAAAAAAAAAGTGATCTTTGCCTAACTAGATCATGCAAGACAATAGTTTTCAAGATCCGCTCCAAGACAGGCAAGCAATCACTCAAGCAATCCGGAAAGTTTGCATAAATATACGAGGGCAATTCGGAAATAAACCTCTGTTTGGTTATCAATTGCAGACACTCGCAGATACAGAACTTTTATTATACACGCTAGAAAACTACATTACATTACTTTTCAACATAATTGCCATTCAAATTGAAGCACTTTATCATAACATCTTAAGAGGTTTGAAATTCCTTCTACAAAAAAAAAAATCTCCCGCCTGGGAATGAAGCCACCCTGTAACAGCATCCTGAAGTGCATTGTCATTGTCAAAGCAGTGCGACGCAAGCCACTGTTTGGTGTGCCTGAAGAGGGGGTAGTTGGTCAGCGCCAAATCTGAGCTATGGAGGGGTGTGTGTGTGATCAAAAACATCCCAAAGGAACTGCTTCAAAGGTTCTTGGGTGCATCTAGCGGTGTGCGGGCGAGCAGATATCGAGAACTGACCGACTTCACCGACCTTTTTGTCAACTTCCTGCACGAGTTCAGCGCTGACTAGAGATGGGCGGCCACTCCTTGCCTCATCGTGCATGTCAGTTCGTCCATCTTTAAACATGCGACATCACTGACGTACGACACCTTCACTCATCACGTTTGGACCGTAAACATTGCACAGTTCCCGATGAATCGCAGCTGCCGAAAGTTTTTTCGCACACACGGAATCGTATTACTGCATGCACTTCACATTGGGCAGGATTTTCTATGGCAGAGTTCATCTTCCATTGATCTCCAGAGGACGAGTCAACTGCAACACAAGCTTCTCCTTCCACTCCTCACTGCCTGCTGAACTATTGCGCACGGCGCCATAGGACAGGCGTCGCTACCTCGCCTATTTCTTGGACATGCTCAAATGGAGGTTTATTGCCTAATTGCCCTCGTACATAAACATATCTACATACCCACATATATAGTGTGCGCGTGTCTATATATTTGTTTTTATTTACTTTTTAATATTGGTTAGGCATATAGAGTCAGAGATGAGTGGCCATATAAATCAAATAAATAAATAAAAGTTAAAAATTTGCTGCTTGTGGTCAATCCACCCAAAAGCCTTTAATTGGATAGTTTTCTACCTATTTAATGGTAGAAATGGTATGCTCCTGGCTGCACCCATTTTTTACAACAGGGAAGGAGAAGTGAGAAAATAAGTAGAACAGTGTTTCTAAATCTCAGCAATCTTAAGATGTATGGACTTCAATTCCCAGAAATCCCTAGCCTGGCTGGAGAATATTTTAAAGTTGCTGAAGTAATAATAATAATAATAATAATAATAATAATAATAATAATAATAATAATAATAATAATAATAATAATAATAATAATAATAATAATAATAATAATAATAATAATGTTGGAAGGGACCTTGAAGGTCATCTAGCCCAACCCCCTGCTCAGGCAGGAAACAAATGGACAAATGGCTGTCCAGTCTCTTCTTAAATATTTCCAGTATTGGAGCATTCACCGCTTCTGGAGGCAGGTTGTTCCACTGGTTAATAGTTCTAACTGTCAGGAAGTTTCTCCTGAACAGCATGTGCTTGTGTTGTGTTCACCGTTGGTCATATTATCAGAGAACTGCTAGAAGTTGTACTTTAGCCACCCCTGCAGGGATGCAGGGAAGCTGCTGTTGCTGGGATGCTGCTGCTGATGCTGGGCAGAGGCTGCTCCTGCCCAGGGTTAGCGCCCATGAAAGAAAGACACAGAGATCTCTCGGGGAAAGGGCCCCGCTGCTCCTGGGATGCACCCTGGATGCTGGACACTCAACCACGAGGAGCAGTGGACCTTGTTTATTTATAGCAAAAGCAACCAATCACATTTTATTGTTATTCAAATAGACCAATCATGGTTACACATGTGTTCTTCTAAACTATCCTAAAGGGACATAGGTGTTAGAGGTAGATTCAAATACAGTAATGACCAATCATTTGCAGGAGACGTCAGAATTTACCTTAAATTGAATAGCCAATGGTGTGGAGGAATACTGTGACCATGCCCCTATCTGGCTGCAGCCAAATGGCCTCTCCTAGGTTCCTTTGTTTTCTGGGTTTATGGCTTACTTCCTTGCACATGGTTCACTGACCTTATCTGGCTGTAGCCAAATGGCCTCTCTGGGTTTATGGCTTACTTCCTTGCATATGGTTCACTGAAGACTTTCCATGGTAGAAAAGTACTAGCCAGAAAAGTACTAGCCAGCTACATGTATAGGAACAGAGATCATGGTTATTCCAACATCTCCTCCGTTTTTGTTTTAAATGCAGAATCTGTATGTTCCGCCTCAAAGTTGAGGAGGGATGGGTTCTTTAGAGACGCACCTTCGGGAGAGTCAAGAGGCAAGCGAGCCCAAAAGGCATTTTTATTTTCCTCTTTTAGGAGACAAAGGAGTCTCTAGTTCAAATTGAGCATTAGGCTCTTCTGAATCCTCCTGGGGAAGGGATTGATACTTACTGTACCATAAAGAATTAATTTGTTTAACAGCTCTCTGTTCAGCTATCAAAGAAATAGTGTTAGTAATACTTTTGATAAAGATAGGATACTGTTAGTAATACTTTTGATAGGATACTGTTAGTAATACTTTGATAAAGATAGGCAAGACACAAGGTAAAATGATACATCCTAATACAATCATACCAATAAAAGCTACAATAGCTTGTAAACCAGGTAGTTTGGGAAACCAGGAGCCAAATAATTCCTGAAAGTTGAAACCATTTCAAGTTTGGACAGGAACATGAGCTACAGAGTTCACATAGATGATGATGGTAGACTCGTTGTTAACAACAGGTTGTTCCTTCTGGGTCCATGCGATGGGGCAAAAACAGTGTGAAAAGAGTCATTTTTGACTGGAAGCAATGTCAAAGGTGTGAGTCATTGTAAAGAACGGGATGGGATAGCTGGTGAAGTGGAGTTGACGTCTGGGGTAGGTTTTCAGATGGAATTGTGTTTTAGTGGCATCAGTCAGTGGTGTGAGAACAAAGCTGAAAAAAGTCACAAACCATGCTGTCATCTTTAATGGGTCCTGCAGTTGTGTTTGTGGAGGCATGATATGGACGAACGTGGCGACCTGGGATCCACAGCACTTTGTCTGGCAGTTGAACAGCTGCGTAGCCTCTTCCCCAAGTGAGAAGGTCTGCAGGGCCTTTCCAAGTTAGCTCTGGAAGTTGGCGATACCACACTTTGGGTTTAGGCTGATCTGCAACTAGAGATGAAAAATGCCGCTCTGCGGCTGTGGTTAAGGGATGGCCAGTCAAGTTTGAAAAGTTCAGAGTGTAGAGGCAAAGGTTAAGAGTTTCTTGCAATGCTGGGAGGTTGGGGCTTCGTTTTCCCCCGTTCTGATTTTTATAACGATCTAATGCATGTTTCAAGGTTTGGTTAGCCCTTTCCACCAAGGCTTGGCCTTGGCTATTATATGGAATTCCAAATTTGTGTGTTATTTGCCAATGATGACAAAATTCTGCCATGGCTTGACTGCTGTAGGCAGGGCCATTGTCTGTTTTGAGTTCTTTTGGACATCCCAGCACTGCAAAGGTCCGAATACAATGATTAATTACATGTTTAGTGGCTTCACCCCTTTGGGGGGTGGCCATGATGAATCCTGAGAAGGTGTCAATTGAAACATGCAAATACTTCCATGGGGCAAATGGTGCATATTGTGTGACATCCATTTGCCAAATTTGGCAAGGCTCCAATCCCCTTGGATTAACACCCATAGGGATTGCAGTTGCTTGTTTGCTGCATGTAGGGCACTGCTGGCGAATTGCAATTGCTTCTGCAGCGGTGATGCCAAACTGCTTCTGCAAAGCTTTGGAATTTTGATGGAAATATGAATGACTTTCCCAGGGGGTGAGGGGTTGCAAGGAACAGGCCGAGGGTCCGGAGGCAGCCTGATCTGCAAAATTGTTTAGGCTAGTGCTGATTAAGGGAGGGAAATTCTCCCAGATATCACCTTCTATCAATGTGTCCTGCACACAGACACAAAAACATCAAAAACAAAAAAAAAAACAAAAACAAAAAACAACTCCACAAAAAGATCAGAGTAATTACTATTGGGTGATGTTTAACTAAAAACTCAAAAATTTTCAAAAACTTGTCCAACAATTAATCTCTCCTCTTACGAGTAAAAAAAAATTGCAAGCTGAAACTGCAAGAGTGGGCATCAAGTTTCACATCCACCCCCCTTTCTCAGACTGGAATTCTAAGCAGAGAAAAAAAAATGGTTAAAAGGACCAGCCACCCCCCCCTCTTCTGGCTGTCTCTCCCTTTCTCACTCTTAAAGTAACAGGGCGGGGTTGGGGGGGGGGTAAAAGAAACTTTACAAAAATCTCACCACTAAAAAAATAGTTTGCTCTCCTTACATGCATTTTCTCTCACACATCATCCATGGCTTTTACAACAATAAAATCTGCAGTTTTGAGGGCTAACACACTCACATTTACATATCAGCAAATTAACTCATTCACTTCCATTCTGACTGCTTGCATAAACAAATTCACATACAAAAATTTCATTTCATACTTTCTCCAGACAAACCATTCATTGTTAAATAAGGCCTTTTTGTTTGGTGTTATCAGAGAGGATTTTGACCCTCTTCCAAGTCTTGGAAATAACACAGAACAACACAGACAGACATATATACACAGATACTATTAAAACAACATTTATTTAAAACAGAACAAAACACACATATAAAACAACAGAACAAAACACACATATCAATTTGGGGTTTTAGGCCAAAACAATAATCCAAAGAGCTAGATAAAAAAAAAGATAGAAGAAAAACTTGATTTTATTTCTTTGATTTTTCTTTTCTTTAGGTTTACAACAGCAACTACTTTCCTATTCAATTTAGCTTGGCTCGGAGCCTGTTATGGGAAGCTAGATCTCAGACAGGTCCAGGCAGTTGAAATCAACAGGCGCGCCCCTGGACTTTACTGAGAACAGCTCGCCCCAAGAGGCTCTTTCAAGCCCCACATAAGCCAATTTTAACAGGAGTTCATATCGGGCATATTCATTGTCTATTTGCCTTGTATTTTCTTAACAGATTCTGGCTGGGCCTGAGGGGCTCAGCCGCAGCTGAGGTTCCTCATAAGGAGGGGGAGCCGGAGAAACTGAAAAGGCTTAATGAAAAAGAGAATCAGTGAAAAGTTCAGAGGGGTTAGAAGCATTAAGAGGAAAAGAAATGTCAGCCTTTGTTGTCGGGCTGGCTGACTGCCCCCCCCTCTAGATTCCCTGCTGGGAACCAGAAGAGGCGTGGCCAAACAGCACGCGATAATTTGGAGTCAGAGGAGTATAAACAGGTTGTACAAAAGTGACAGGATAGGCAGCACAAGCTTCTAAATCCTCTGGATCTAATATCTCGGAGGCATGAGCTGCAAGCATAGAGTGAACAAAAGGTGCCCCTTGAGTGGGGCTGGGAGGTGGAGGAGGGAGATTTGAAGAAGGAGGAGGGGGGAAGGGAGGAGGTTTAGAAATGGTAATGGCAACAAGCTCAGAGGCTTTTTCCTCTTTGTCAGAGGGAGAGACAGGCACAGCAGGGCAAAGAGAAGAGGTAGGAGGAAGATTCTCCGGAGGCACAGCAATAGGAGGAAGTTTCTCTGATTTTTCATAGGGTGGGGGCGGCACGGAGAAGGCCAATGTTTCGCCCGCCCCTCCTATCTGGTTAAAACATGCGTAGTGGAGAGTTAAACATTCCATTATGATGCTCCACAAGTTTAAATTTTTTAATTTGGTCCATGTAGCCAATTTGAGTGATCCCTTTTCACGATATTTTGGGCATTGTTCCCACACATTGCCTGTTTTAAAAGCAGCCAATTTCCTGCCATTATCAATTAATTCCCTCAACTCCTGCAGATACGCTGTCTGCTGTTGAGAGAATTTTCCACCCATACTCACGAAAATTCCTGCGTCTAGCAACGGACGAGGATGAGTCGCGGCCACCGTCGGGCGAATGAGTATGGATGGCTGAAGACGTATTCCACAGAATCACGTCGGGGTCACCATTTGCAGGGATGCAGGGAAGCTGCTGTTGCTGGGATGCTGCTGCTGATGCTGGGCAGAGGCTGCTCCTGCCCAGGGTTAGCGCCCATGAAAGAAAGACACAGAGATCTCTCGGGGAAAGGGCCCCGCTGCTCCTGGGATGCACCCTGGATGCTGGACACTCAACCACGAGGAGCAGTGGACCTTGTTTATTTATAGCAAAAGCAACCAATCACATTTTATTGTTATTCAAATAGACCAATCATGGTTACACATGTGTTCTTCTAAACTATCCTAAAGGGACATAGGTGTTAGAGGTAGATTCAAATACAGTAATGACCAATCATTTGCAGGAGACGTCAGAATTTACCTTAAATTGAATAGCCAATGGTGTGGAGGAATACTGTGACCATGCCCCTATCTGGCTGCAGCCAAATGGCCTCTCCTAGGTTCCTTTGTTTTCTGGGTTTATGGCTTACTTCCTTGCACATGGTTCACTGACCTTATCTGGCTGTAGCCAAATGGCCTCTCTGGGTTTATGGCTTACTTCCTTGCATATGGTTCACTGAAGACTTTCCATGGTAGAAAAGTACTAGCCAGAAAAGTACTAGCCAGCTACATGTATAGGAACAGAGATCATGGTTATTCCAACACACCCCTAAAAGATCACTTAGTCTACAGGTAGTGCACAAACAAAGGGCCAATGCAACAATTAATAAACCTTTATTGTCAAAGTACAACATGTGTACATTGAGATTAGCTGAGCCCCCCCCCCGTGCTCTCTCCCCCCCCCAACACACAGTGACAACAAACCCTCCATCCTACCACACCATATGAACCAACTACACCACACACCGGCCTCCCAAGTCAATTCTGCATAAGATTATGTCCCACTCAACACAATCAGGCGTTTCCAGCATCTGTTTTTTCAACACACACGCATCCTCTGTCAACAAGCACGCTTTTGTGAAAACTCAGGCTTTAACTACCCACCCGAATGTGGTGGAAAGATGTCCCATATACTGACTCTGTAAACTGCTTAGAGAGGGCTGCAAAGCACCATCAAGCCGTATATAAATCTAAGCGCTATTGCGATCTTTAGAACTCCATTTAAGTAAAAACATTTTAAGGACGTGTCTCTAAAGGTTTCATCCAGCCATTCTAAATCTATTTATCTAATCATGAGACCCACTGACTTCAATAAATGTAAAGAAGCGCACAGTAAAATGCGTTCAAATATACTGCTTGCAACAGCTTCCTCCACCCCCTAAGCCCGTGAAAGCTTTGCACGTTAAATGTCGGTTTCCCAAAGAATCGTGAAAGACAAGAAGCGAAAGACCTTTGCAGAAAGGATGATGACGACAGTCCGCGTCTTTCCTGCCTGGATTGGCGTTGGGAACCCAGCTTTATAGCCAAACCGCCCGGTTCCCTTTCCCTAAGGAGACATTTAGCCACGTCTTTAAGGCAGAAATGTATCCGCAAAAGCGTCTCCAGCGGGCAGCGACTGTAAACGCTGCTTTCGTCCAGCAGGGGGAACCAAAGAAAACGGCCAAATTGCAAACCCGGCTTCATTTCATTGTCGCGCCTTCTTCTTTTAGAGATCTCTGGGAAATGTAGTCGTCTGCCCATCCGTTTAGTTTAGGTTTAGGAATTCTGGGAGTTGAAGTCCACAAGTCATAAAAGGGCCAAGTTTGAAGACCCCTTATTTAGGTTTAGGTCTAAGTTTGGTTTAGTTGAAAAACTTCCAATTACAACTTCACATTTCTCTATAAAAAATTTTTTCATAGCTACAGATGTGTTTGACGGATCAAGATTGAGAGTAAAGGAAGAAAAAAAAACCTGTTAAAGTGAATGCATGAAACATCCCTAATAGACACTTACAGCAAAGAAAAATATTGCCGCTTCGCATTTAAAATATTTGAGTGCCTTTGAGGATCTCAGAAATTCCCAGATGAAATAAGCCTAATATATAAAAAAAAATCTAATAAACATCAGTTAAGTGAACAGTGGAGCAAACCGAAATTGAAGTACTACAAAAATGAGCTAGAAACTATATGCTCATTAGAAAAAGTTGTTGATCCTGGTATTCAGGCACCTTTTTCTGATTTTTCTGATATATATATATTTAAAGTATAAAATCTTCGAACACCGGGATGGATAAAACAGTCGTTTATTGCTGAAAGATCATAATAAGGGGACAGTAAGACCGGATTGCAAGGGAAGCGATGTGAGACAGTCAGAACAATCGCAATTGGCTAGAGCAGGGGTAGGCAACCTCGGCTCTTTTATGACTCATGGACTTCAACTCCCAGAATTCCTCAGTCAGCATAGGTTGCCTACCCCTGGGCTAGAGCAAGGTCCATCACACGGCCGAGCGCGGAACCAAACAGGCTTACCAACAGTTTTTCAAACCTTCAATGTTTTTTCTCTGATGACACTGGCAGAGGACCAGCGAAAGCTTAGATTAGGTAGATATACTTTAAACAGTTACTTTTTATTGCTTATTATGATCTTTCAGCAATAAACGACTGTTTTTTATCCATCCCAGTGTTCGAAGGTTTCCTCTTCGCTAACATTTAAGCCATTGGGCTGATGTAGTGCTGGTGCTGGAGCAGGCTTTGTTCAAATCTCCCTTCATCCATCAAAATTCACTGGGTGACATTAAGAAAATTGTGTTTTTGTTTTTTTGTAGCTAAACCTCTCTCACGGGGTTATTGTGGCAGAGAAATATAGGGAGTGAGTGTCCCAGGATAATGTTGCAGGGTCCAATCTGGGTCCGTCGCTGGGACCAGAGGTTTAGTCTTCCAAGCTTTCGGACTTGTGCTAGAGCCCTTCCTTAGGGAACTTCTAACGGAATGTCTAACATATATACGTTTCCTTAGGATGGGCTCCAGCAGGAATCCGAATCCAGATTGGATTCTGCAAAAATAAGGAGCGCTCCGTATGCAGCTTCTGAACGAATTCAGGCTATATACATAAAATGAATGAATGCTGTCATCTTATTCCAGAGCGCTAGTAGACCTTGCTCTTCTTCCCTACCTCAAGTTTAGCACTGCTATTCTAAACAAAACACCTACACACACACACACACACACACACACACACACAAATTATCTCACTCACTAGGCCTCTCTATGGTCTTCAGGAATTGTTGTTGTTAGTTGCAAAGTCGTGTCCGAACCACCGCAACCCCATGGACAACGTTCCTCCAGGCCTTCCTGTCCTCTACCAACCTCTGGAGTCCCTTTAAGCTCACGCCTACTGCTTCAGTGACTCCATCCAGCCACCTCCTTCTCTGTCGTCCCCTTCTCTTGCCCTCAGCCTTTCCCAGCATTAGGCTCTTCTCCAGTGAGTCCTTCCTTCTCATTAGGTGGCCAAAGTATTTGAGCTTTAGCTTCAGGATCTGGCCTTCTAAAGAGCAGTCAGGGTTGATCTCTAGGACTGACCGGTTTGATCGCCTTGCAGTCCAAGGGACTCGCAGGAGTCTTCTCCAGCACCATAGTTCAAAGGCTTCAATTCTTGGGCGCTCAGCCTTTCTTATGGTCCAACTTTCACTGCCATACATTGCAACTGGGAAGACCATTCTTCAGGAATGGCTCCCCTTAAATACCTTGCCATCTTTCCCTTACCCAAACAGCTAGTGTGGTTAAGAGGGGTTCTTACCCCCAGAAATTGCAGCAGATACCCATGCCTCTAAATGTTGTTCTAGAACAGGGGTAGGCAACCTTGGCTCTTGTATGACTTGTGGTCTTCAATATCCAGAATTCCTGAACCAGCCATGCTGACTCAGATATTCTGGGAGTTGAAGTCCACAAGTCATAAAGGAGACAAGGTTGCCTACTCCTGTTCTAGAACATGATGCCCCATCTCCCTGCTTCTGAGTCAAGGATAGCTCCTGGCCTTCTGGATTTCATAAAAATTTGGTCCTAGAAGGATTTGGTGATTGTATGTTTTAAGAGTTCCTTGTGCCAGGAATATTAATTATAATTTTTGTATTGTACTTCTGTCATTGCATGTTAATAAATAACTGTATTGGCTGCAAATACTGGTCTTCTGCTCCACACAGAGTTGCCCTAGCTAAAGCTGTTTATAGTTTTGTAAAAAAAAAAAATCTCCAATGAGCAGAACACGGTGCACCAATAAAACACAGATACTTAGGTTCAGAGGAACAGAGAGGAATCTTGCAGGAGCAGAGCACCTCTGCATTTATTTTCAAAACACTCAAGCAGTTCTTGAAATTCTTAAAAAATAGAAATGCCATTTTCAAGAGGGGGCATTAGAACTGCATGACTGCTCCCAGCAGCCAGCAGCCAGCGATTGAAGATCCTGTGTTAAATCTGCAAAACACTAGGAAGAGAAACCACCAAATCCCAAGGCAAGTTGGAGAACCTCTTCAGGAAAGGCTAAAAGGAAGGAAAGAGCAATGGAGCAAGTTCTTCAGTATCCAGGGAAAGGATCCAACGTTACCCAAAAGAAAACCTGTGAGCAGTCTCAGAAGGGTTCCCAGCAGGGAGGAGGGGGGTACTTTGGGGGAAGGGATCCACTTGAACAAGGACCTCAGGAATACCTTAGATGGCTATGAAGGGATCCCCAGACTGGAGCCAACGCAAAAGCTGGAACAAGTTCTGGTGGATCTAAGGCTGATCTTGAAAAAGATAAACCACGAGACACACCCACTCACCCACCCCCGGCAGTCCATGGACGGGAGGGCAAGTTAGGGGAAACGGGGCCAGCTGCTCAGCTGATGTAGATCCGGTGGAAGTCATTGGCACCAAAAGCAGCATTGCACTTGGGGCATTTCCGCTGACGGGTGTCGTAGCGCGTCTTGACGCAGTCGAAGCAGAAGACGTGGAAGCATTTGGTGAGCACGGCGTCCTTCTTGCGCGTGTTGCAGCAGGGACAGGTGAGCTTAGCCTGAGGATGTGCACAGAGCACCGTGTGAGGGGCTGGGGCATCAGCGAGAGCTTCCCTTAATTTACAAGCCTCCTCCTCCTCCTCCTCCTGCTCTCCTCACCTTGTACTCCTTGATCTCCTCCTGGAGGATCTCATCAGCGTCTGCATACACCTCCACTTTGCGCTGTTTTTCCAGTTTGCGGCGAAGGCGAGATATGTCCTCCTGGGAACAGCGGGCACATCAATGAGTCACTAACAAGCTCCGGGATGGAAACCCCCCCACACACACACACACTGATAAACCATGGCTGCCTCCTCAGAAGTATCTCCCTGAAGCCATGAGATCCAACGGCCTGTTTTACCTGTCATGGCCTTCCCCTTTCCCCTTGCACCTGAGCTCTTTTGAGGTTGAAAGACTCCTTCTCCTTGGCCGCCCTGTTCTCGGCCATGAAGGTCTGGATCTCCTTCAGTTTCGTCTGCACGTGCTCCAGCTGCACCTTCAGGTCTTCTGCCAGCTGGGCCGCCTCCACCGCCTGCAAGCAGAACACGGCGTCCAAACCCGACCCGCGCCAACATCTAAACGATGCTCCCCCCCCATTGTCCCTGCTTGTGAAAGCTCCCAGGGAGAGTCCTGTCAATCAGAGCCCGATTTCTAGGCTTGTGCTTCCCCCCCTACTTTTTTTTAAAAAAAACCTAATTAGGAATTTAACGGGTGCATCCGATTGCCCACGCTCGCTTTCTAACTCGGCAGCTCCCAGACCAGCTCCTCACCTTCCTCTTGTTGAGCTCCAGGGCCTGGCTGCGTAATGTGAGCTCTTTCTCCACCGTGCCCAGATTGCCCTGCAGGACCCTTTCCTTCTCCTCCAGCTTCTGCACCACCAAGAGCTGGGTGTCCACCTGAGGAAAGCAACCAGAGGCCACAAACGTATTCCAGGAGCTGCCTACATTTAGTGGCCTCTTCCTTCAAAGCTCCGATTCTCACAACTTGGGGGTGGGGTGGGGGCTGCCTACCTGAGACTTCAGGGCCAGCACCTGCTCAGCTAGTTCTTCCTTCTCCTCTCGCAGGAGCTTGTGAATCTGGTTGGATTTGATGCGCTCCGACATCAGCTTGAAGTTGGCGTCATCCTTCTCACGCAGCTGCTGGTTTAGCCGCATGTTCTGCTCTTGCATGTCCTCAAAAGCTTGGCCTGTCACATCCATCTCTGAGAGAAGCGCCTCTTCCTCCTGATCCACGGGGGGGGGAGGTGGGGGGGAGAGAATTAAAACCAATAGGAGAATTGGAATTTGCCCAGCCCAGCCCTTACTAATAATCTCGTAACCGCCTTTTTTTTCTTCTTTCTCGTGCTAGAATGCGTCAGGGGTAGGCAAACCTTGGCTCTTTTATGACTCGTGGACTTCAACTCCCAGAATTCCTGAGCCGGCCATGCTGAGGAGAAATGGAGAGGTTTCCATGCTGAGCCATGCTGGCTCAGGAATTCTGGGAGTTGAAGTCCACGAGTCATAAAAGAGCCAAGGTTTGCCTACCCCTGGTCTAGATGGACTTCTGGACTGATCTGTTGTTACGGGTTCTAACCGCCAGGCCTTGAGCCTCGTCTCTATGAATGTGGTTCTTCACAGCAACCGGTGGACCAGGTCAAGACTGAGTTTAATGTTTATGGGGAAATTGCAACTGCCCTCAGAGCCTCTCTAGGCTCCTCCTGCTCTGGGGCATTGTTTCGGGCAGCACAAGTCCCTCCCAGGAATAAATACCTGCTTGGTTGCTGCCAGCTTTTTCTGCAGATGCTCAATTTGTTCCTCGGCCATCTTGATCTTGCGTAAGGCATCCTCATCGGCGATTTTCTTACTCTCTTTCTTCTCTTTTTCCTCCAGCTCACGGATCCTCAACCGCAGCTCTTCCACCTGCCCAAAGAAATGAGTCAAAGAAAGCAGGGGCAACTTCTTCCCTTGAGACCCCACCCCAGCAGAGAATCCTTCCAAGTACACCTGCAGGTCAAGCTAAGATAACCAACCCCAATTACAAATGTCCTAAAAAGTTAGCTATCTAAAGCGCAGCCAACCAACACAGCTGGTTCTACCCTACGCGAGGAAGCCATGGCCATTTTCTTCATTAAAGTCACACTGTCTCGCCCAGAACCAGATCCTGAAACATAGGATTGCACCGAAGTGCATGAAACCTGGCAGCCTCTAACAGGGCTGAGCTTAGCAGACCCAGGCCCTGGAGTGATACACGGGTCCAGGTCTCCTGTGACAAAGAGTGAGCAGAAGAATTGGAACTTTGGGAAGACTCATATCTCCGGATAGGCCCCGCCCTTGTCTCACCTCGGCTTTGGTCTTCTTCTCAGCTGCCATCAGCTGCACTTTGTCCCGCTGCTCCTTGGGGGCTGACTTGTACATATCCAAGAGAAGCTTCATCTCCTTCTGGCTCTCCTGAGCCTTTCTGAGAAATGAAGCAGCGGAGTCCACATGAAGAACAGGCCCCTGTTCTAGTCCCACCCCTGCTCTATGGCGTGTCAGACAAATGGCTGTCCAATCTCTTTTTAAAAACTTCTGAAGGTGGCTTGTGCATACAGGCAGGATTCTGCTACTTACAGCCAACCTCAACAGAAATAGTGCCAGAAGTGTTCCTGTGGAGATGATTTCCTGGTCTGGTCTACCTAGTTCAGGGCTAGGCAACCTTGGCTCTTTTTATGACTCGTGGACTTCAACTCCCAGAATTCCTGAGCCAGCATGGCTCAGCTTGGAAACCTCTCTTTTCCCTAGCGTGGCTGGCTCAGGAATTCTGGGAGTTGAAGTCCGCAAGTCATAGACCGGCCTAAGGCCTAGGCCAGGGGTAGGCAACCTTGGCTCTTTTTATGACTTGTGGACTTCAACTCCCAGAATTCCTGAGCCAGCATGGCTCAGCTTGGAAACCTCTCCCTTTCCCCTCAGCATGGCTGGCTCAGGAATTCTGGGAGTTGAAGTCCACGAGTCATAAAAGAGCCAAGGTTGCCCAGCCCTGACCTAGTGGAACCAACACTTTTTTTAAAAAAAATCCCATTTATATCCCGCCCTTCTCCGAAGACTCAGGGCGGCTTACAGTTTAAGCACAAACCAATGTGCTTCCTGACAGATTTTTTTTTCCCCTTGCAATTAGCCTCCTTCCTGAGCCAACCATCCAGGAAAGTTAGTCGAGTCTCCAGGCTTCCAATCGGCAACGTTCACAATATCCAGCTGCATTGTCCTCACGCGCGCTAAGCACCAGGCCTGCCTCTGCTACCCCAGCACCCCAATTCTCCCCTAGTTTGTGTGGATACACAGCAACTCTACAGAGTCTCGGGATTGGCAGAGATCCTGCCCAGGTAAGATTTTTTTTTCTTCTCCTTTTCAGTCTAAAGTGCTTTCCAGATAGAACAGAACACTCCAGAACAGCACCCTCTCACCCCCCCATCTACGTTCCAGGCTCTATTCACAACCTGGTTTCAAAAACAAAACACGTCAAAACACCTCCACCTTTCAGGCCCACCCACCCACCCCTTCCCCCCACCCGCCCCGAGGCTCACTTGAGCTCAGTTCGCAGCTGCTTAAGCAGATCTGAATCTTTCTTCTTAACGTCTTCGCCACCTCCGCTACCCTTCTGCTTCTCCCGATCCCGTGAAGAGGAAGAGGAGGAGGAGGAGGAAGAGGCCTCTTTCTCGCGATCCCGTGACCTCTCCCGGTCAACGCCCCGGTCTCCGCCACGTCCCTTGGACCGCTCAGGCTCCTTGGCGCGGGGTGGGGGCGGCAGCTGGGGAGTGGGAAGCTGGGGGCCAGAGGCCTCCTCGTCTTTTTTCACTCCCTCCGCGTTCCCGAGCAGCTGAGGAGACACCATCTCTTCCTTGGGCTCTTTCTTGATTTGCACCTCCTTGGATTCTTTCTTTATTTCGGAGGATGCCGTGTCTTCCTCCTCTTTAACGGCAGCGACCCCAGGGTGGCCCTGGGGACCACCGGAGTCTTCATTTCCCGGGGCTGGGGCGGCAGTGGCCAAACCAGAAGGAAACCCGCTCTGTTGCATGCGGACCTGGAAGAAACAGTAAGCCGATCGGCACTTTAAAACAAGGTGGTAGCCAAGCCTATGCGCCAGGAGTGGCAATACATTTTTCCCCAAGAGGGCACATGAGAAAGTAGGACTGTTGGGGAAGGCTGCCGTCACCCTGCTGCCTCTTTCCCTGCCCGGGCAGGGGACACCCAAAGGGCCAGATGTGGCCCATGGGTCATAAAATGACCAGGTCTGCTATACACAAACAAGTTTCATTCCATTTTCCACAGAGTACAGGACCGACTGCAAAATGAGATGAACAGGAAGAACGAGCTGAGGAGACCGCCACGGCTGGTAGGAAACGGCCGTAGCACAAGTTAAGCCCGCAGTAAAGCCTGTCGGATTTTACATTCATTTACACGCGTTTGAGAGCGCTGGTTTCTTTTTCAGTGAAAATAAAAGAATATCGAGACGACTTGCCAGTCCTCAGGTCCCAGGTTCTGAAGCCGAACGGCGTCCTTCCCAAATCCAAACCAGGCAGGAGAGAAGGGGTGAAAGCCTATTGACCTGATGGCCCGGTCTCCCTTCAGCCGTTCCCCCAGGAGACCCACCTTGTTGATCTCGGCCTGCACCTCCCGCAGTTTGCGCTTGTACCGTTGCACGTCTCCCTTCAGCTGGTGGTTATGATTCTGGAGGCTGCTGATGAGGTGGCGCATCTCCCGATTGATGGGACCTCGGATGTGAGAGGGGAGACAGAGGGAGAAAGAACAAGTGTTTGAGCCACTGTCTCCAGCCCAGCTCTCCACAGAGTGCCCAGCGTCTCCCCTTACTTAATCTTTCACTCAGGAGTTCAAGGCAACATATCTATATCTCTATCTATCTATCTCTATCTCTAATATATATACAGTATATATATATGTGTGTGTGTGTGTGTGTGTGTGTGTAAATTTTTTGGATTGCTAACAAAGAATTAAAGGTAGACTAATATGGTCATTTCAAACTCATTTGTTCTCATCAGTCAGCCATACCCTAAAGGTTAGAACAAATGCCTAATGTGCGATCGGCCCAGGTTCGAATCTCAGAAGGGTATGGCTGACTGATGAGAACAAATGAGTTTGAAATGGCCATATTAGTCTACCTTTAATTCTTTGTTAGCAATCCAAAAAATTTACACAAATATGAGCTGTCACTCTTGTGACTACAGCCTGTGGATGGCCTTGGGTTAGGCTGAAACAGGCAATACACACACACACACACATGTACACATACATACTAAGCAAGTGTATTCTGAATGCTTAACATTTAACACACACACACACACACACACACACACACATATATGTTAAATGTTTGTTAAGCATTCAGAATACACTTGCTTAGTCCCAGACACGGGACAAATCTTATTTCCTGTTTCAGCCTAGCCCAAGGCCATCTACAGGCAGTAGCCACAGCAGTGGCAGCTCATATTTGTGTAAATTTTTTGGCTTGCTAACAGTCTCCCTTTATTCTTTGTTAGCAAGCCAAAAAATTTACACACACACACACACACACACCCCTCCTCTATCTTTTCCCACAACAACCACCCTGGAAGGTGGACTGGGCCCAAGGTCTCCCAGGGAGCTTCTGGAGATGAGGAAGGCCTAGATCCTGAGTTTTCACCTTCTAATCCAGCACCTGATCCACTATACTGTAATACCTCTAAACCCCCAAATTTCCAGTTAAACAAAAAATAATAGTAATTTATTTTAAAACACTACTGGGGGTTCCAGCCCAACCTTTCTTCATTTTAAAAAAAATATCTATACCACCTCCTTAGAAAGAATCTCAAAAGAATTACAGAATGATCAGAGAGAACTTTCAGAGTTAAAACCATTAAAAACGACTAACACCGTTAAGAAAAAAACAAAACCCGAACGAGATGGGAGGAATGATTTAAAAGCGACTCCACGTAGAAGATAACTGGAGCCTTTCCAACTTCCTGCACGCGGCAGGGAGAAATTACCTTTCTGCAGGGGAGGAGAAAGAACAGGAGGTAAAAATTCGGAAAACAACTAGCGGCACCGGGGATGGCAGCTGGTGCCCTCTCTCCTCCTGGCCAGGGATCAAAGGCCTTGGAAGAGGAAGGAAAGGCCATCACCCGGGAATGGGGCGCAGCGTGACCGGCCCCCAGGACAGGAGGAAGCGGAGGCTCACCAGCTTGTTCGTTGGCCGCCAGGTTCTGCTCAAATTCAATCCGCAGCATCTCGTACTCCTTGCGCACCTGAGCCAGGGTGTCCTCCAGCTGGATCACCTCCGTCCGCAGCTTCTTCTGCACGTTCAGCTCGTCGCTCTGTCATCCAAGGAGAAGGAAGCCAGGTCAGCCTTCCCCCCAGGAGCCAAAGGGCGCCCACTCTGCAGTCCCTAACCAAAGGTCTGGCCGTTACGATGACGACGATGGTGGTGACCCAGGGCTAAGAGCATGAGAAGGAAAACACCCCAGCACCCCTGGCGGGAGGGGCTGGAGAGCTCACCTCCATGTGCTCGATGTGACGCAGGTGGCTGTTCTTGGTGGTGAGGAGCAGGGCCCGGGCCTCGTCCAGCTGCGTTTTCACCTGCAGGCTCTCGTTGTACAACAGTGAGAACTGGGACTGCAACACTTTGAACTCCAGAGTCTCCTTGACGGCCTCTTCCGGAAGACTCCGCAGTGCCACCTACAAGCCATTGTGGAGAAGGGGAACAGCCAGGTGCAGGGTATCATTATCCAATGTCAAAGCAAACCGGGAAAAGTGGAGGGGGGGGGAAAAGAGGAGTGTTGCTTCGCTGTGGCCCAAACAGCCATGTAAAATTTCTACCTAATCTTCAGCAACAGATTAATACTAGGTATTAAAATGAAGAGACCTGAAGTTAGCTGATTGATTTTTATTTATTTATTTTTTGAGACACCGCGTGCAAACTAAAGCACTGTTTCTCAGCCTTGGCCGATTTCAGATGCGTGGACTTCCAACTCCCAGGATTTATTTTAAAAGACTTCTGGGAGTTCCAGTCCACACATCTTAAAAGCGGCCAAAGGTTGAAAAACGCTGAGCTATAGGGCAGCAGTTTTTGCACGGGTTTATTTATATATTTCTCAGAAGGAAATCGAGTGACTAGGAATTATTTGGACAGGAAGCAAAGTACAGATTTAAGATTCCCAGAAAAGGCTGGTCAGTGACAGGAGTGGAACTGCCATCCCAAAGACTAAATGCACCTAAATTAATTAGACTACAAGAAGGACAGAGTTTGAGATTTCTAGTTCTGTCTTTAAAGTCAAGGTTGGGTCAACTGCAATGTGATTTAGGGGTCTACAGGAGTTGCAAAAGGAACTTGGTGTTGCCACTGACCCAACCTTGCTTTAAAGGCAGAACTAGAGATCAGAGTTTAGAGCAGCATAAAATTACTGCTACAGGTAGTCCTCATCTTATGACCACAATTGGGATGTAAAGTTCTGTTGCTAAGCAATGCACTCGTTAAGTGAGTTGTTCCCGGTTTTATGACTTCTTGCCGCAGTTGTTACGTGAATCACACAGTTGTCAAGTGAATCCAGCTCCCCCACACACACACACTGACTTCGCTTGTTTGAAGCTTTCTGGGAAGGCCGCAAATGGCGATCGTGTCAACCTGCAATGCTGCAACCGTATAAAAACATGCTCGTTGCCAAGCACCTGAATTGAGATTAGGTGACTGTGGGCACTCTGTGACGGTTGTAACTGCGAGGACAGTGTGTGTGTGTCACCTTTTCAGCAGCATCATAACTTCGAATGGTTCTTAAACAAATGTTTGTAAGTTGAGGACTACCTGTACTTAAAAAATACACAGTAAAATTGTGCCTGACGAGTTAATTCACCGATTTTAATGGGGGGAAAAAGCTGACCCAATTCCAAATATTGCATGAATAGCAATACAAAAAAAAAACACCTCTGAATTTAAGCCTTTGATGTTCCCATTGGTGTCGCTGAATGCTTCCTGCCACTCTCGGAAGTCACAATTTTTTTAAAAGTGCAGGCTTTTCCAAATACCTTAAGCTTCTCATTAGTTCTAACAGCCTGCTGCATTTCCTGCTGCAGTTTCTCCAGCTCTGCCATGCGACGGTTGGCAAGTTCTTGATTCTCTTCCAGCTCTGCATTCAACATCTCAAACTGCAAAGCAAGCCCAAATTAAGTCAGCACAGGAACCGTTGCGAGACCCAAGGCTTGCAAGCTGCAGGGCTGCAATTTATTTTCCAGTCACGTTTTCCGGCTTACCTTCTGCATGCTAAGGGTGATCTGCCCCCCCTGGAACCCACCATAACTGCCTGAGGCATAGTAACCCGAATTCAGCTGCCAAAAAAAAAGTGAAAAATCAGTAACGTCTAAAACCAAATGTATAAATGCGTGCACGCACACACGCACACACACACGTGAACAAAATCTTTCACAAGACATCTAGCCTTGCATAACACTGAAAGATTAATCTGGTGTGCAGAGAACTGCATTTTCTGAATTGTGTATGTACCTCTGCAAAATTAGTCAGTTCTGGATTTCAATAGGTTCTGTCTGCAATAGTAGTTTTATTGATGTTACTTATCAAATGTATGTGCCAGCTAATTTCAAGACTCAAATTAATTAGAACAGTTTTAACTAAAGAACAGGCTCAGTTGTGGTCCTAAGTCGGGGACCATCTATAGTCCCTGCCACGTCAGGCTGATCTGATGCTTTTGTTAAACGTTTCCATCAGAACTTTCTTCAAAGCTTTCCCAAACCCAAGAAATAAAAGGTCATTGGGTCCATGAGGTCAGAAAAAAGCTCTTAAGTCTACTGAGCAAACAGATCCATCTTTCCCAAGGAGGAGATGAGTTGATATGAGGGAAAGGAGTAATTCATAACTGAAGATCGGGAAATATCTTGACACTGAGGATTTGAGTCTTCTTTTGCCATGCGGCATGTATCGTTTTTTGCTGCTTGAAGTACACGGACGGATGTAGGACCACAGTGTTGTGATTCAGCGTCAGCCTGTGATACCGGCAGCTGAGTCTGATGATTCTGAAGAGGAGGAGGAGGAGGGGTTTGGAGAGCCTTTGGTGTCAGAGGGAGGCTCTGATGCACTGCAGGACTCTCAACCTGGCCCCTCCCATCATGTTCCTCACCAGACTCAGCTGTGTGAGCACGAGGTATTGGACATAGATGATTCACAGCTGGATCTATTCAGGTACGCTAGGAACAGGAGGCAATCCAGCAGAGCAGAACAGAGAAAGGCAATGAGGCAACTCGGTGAGAGAAGGCAATGAGAAGCCATGCCTTGGGACTGCTGATAAAAGGGGAAGGTGTGGGAAGTGCTGGTTGCTGAAGGCAACTGTTTGAAGATCTTCTGCTAGAGTCCTGGTCTGTTATTCCTGTTTAACTCTTGATTGAACTTTTGGTTTAACTCTTGTTTGAACTTTTGGTTTAACTCTTGTTTGAACTTTTGATTTCTTTGTAAATAAATTTGGTTGGGTTTTTTTCCAGCCTGTTGACTATAAAAAGGGGTTGTCCCTGACATTCAAACAGGGCCGGTCATAGGCTGGAACAGAACACACAGTAGTAAATATGCCGCTGAATCCAAATCTGCTGAACTGCAATTGCCCAATGTTCCTCCTCACTAACTGTGAGGGCTGAGACTGCTGGAAATCACAGCCCAGCAAGATCGGAAAGGGTAGCTTTCCAAAACGGTCTCCTGAAAAGCGGGCAACCCACCAAGACCTCCTCCTGCTCAGAGAGCACAACCGAGGCAGAGGCTTCCAGACAAGCTCCTCCTGCTTCACTTACAGTCTGGGTGCCCTTCGGAATGGAGAGCCAGGCGAGGACTTCCTGCCCTTTAGAGTTTAGACATTCCCTCCCTCACCCAGCAGGCAGTTTCCTCCCACCCCTGCGAGCCAGAAGGGAGGGGAGGAGACCCCCTTGAAGGCCATTCTTGCCTGCTCCAACGCTTCAGCCAGGTGCTTGTTGATTTTCTGTTCCCGTTTGCGCAGCTTCTCTATGTCCCACTGCAGGTCCTCAATGGTGGTTTCCATTTCCAGCACTTTGGTCTCCGATGAAGTCACTTTGTCCTGCAGTTCTGTGTACTGAAATAGAGGCCAGTCTCAGAACAGCCCCTGTCCTGAGCCAACCGCCGCTGCCGGAAGGAGCCAAAAGAGGAAGACGGGACAAGGAACCTACCTCCAAGGAGATTTTGTGGTGTTTCTCCTGCATCTGAGTGATCAGGTCCTGCAGGTGGCGATTCTCCCTCGTCAGCTCCTTGTTGAGAGCCTTCACAACCTCCTCCAATTGGTCAAGTTCTACTGCAGAAGGAGACACCAACTCTCAGAATGTAGACTTCCCCGTTTTCTTTGCTCCCAATTGCATTGGGGGGGGATCAATGGCTATTAGCCTTGGTGGCCAGGCAGCAGATTCTGAAGGCTGCTGCTGGGAGACTTAATGGTCTTCCCTGGGTAGTTGACTGGCCACTGCGAGGACAGACTGCTGGATTAGATGATCCAGCAAGGAACCACTTAGGTTCTCACATACAATAGTAGCGACTGTGAGAGGGATTTCGGAGACCTAGTGGACAGTCACTTAAATATGAGCCAGCCATGTGCTGCAGCTGCCAAAAAAGCCAACACAGGGCTAGGCTGCATTAACAGAGGCATAACAGAATTAAGATCACGTGAAGTGTTAATACCACTTTACAATGCCTTGGTAAGGCCACCCTTGGAATATGGCATCCAGTTTTGGTCACCACGATGCAAAAAAGATGTTGAGACTCTAGAAAGAGTACAGAGAAGAGCAACAAAGATGATCAGGGGACTGGAGGCTAAAACATATAAGGAACGGTTGCTGGAATTGGGTATGTGTAGTTTAACAAAGAGAAGGGTAAGGGGTGACAGGATACCATTGTTCCAATATCTCAGGGGCTGCCACAAAGAAGAGGGAGTCAAGCTGTTCTCCAAAGCGCCTGAAGGCAGGACAAGAAGCAATGGAGGGAAACTAATCAAGGAGAGAAGCAACCTAGAACTAAGGAGAAACTTCCTGACAGTCAGAACAATTAACCAGTGGAACAACCTGCCTCCAGAAGCTGTGAATGCTACAACACTGGAAGTTTTTAAGAAAAGACTGGACAGCCATTTGTCCAAAATGGTATAGGATTTCCTGCCTGAGCAGGGGATTGTGCTAGATGACCTTCAAGATCCCTTCCAACTTTATTATTATTATATAACATGTGCTTTGCTTCCCCAAAAAATCTTTTTTGTGGGTTTGCTATTTTATTTTTTTTTGCTTTGAGGTACAAGTTTAAGCAACAAAACACCCAAAGTAAGAATACTGCACTTGGATCAGGTTAAAAAAAATCCTCTCTAGAGGTAAAATTATTTTCTTCAATCCTTTCTCTGGAAATACACAACAGCCTCCCTGAATAACTGTAAATTGTCAGGTAACAAAAAAAAGTTGCTAAAAAGCATATTTTCAAAAGCGCATTTTCCCCACCCCCCTCAAAAAAAGCATATCATCTGTCAGAGTACAAGAAATCCTCCACTGCCTGAGCCTTCAGTTTTAACTGGGGAAAAAATCTGAATTATTAAGTATTTAGGAAATATTTAATGCAGATTTCAAAGTGGTATTTTTATAAGGTGGGGACAGCCTAAAAATTATCAAGCACAACTAGGTCAAAGAGTGACCCAGAACACTATATGCGTTCGTAATAGGTCCACTTTGGAAAACTCTATTAAGCCATGTCTTCTTCCTGGGACCAGGACATTCCCAGTTTTTCAACGTATGCATTTTGAACATCCTCACACAACAGTCTGGCAGAGTCTACAAACGTTTTCTGTCTCAACTAACTCTACCCAGTAGCACATCTTCAAGATGTCTCAAGAGATGTCTTTGATGTTTTATATGTTGATGGCAGCAAGACTACTTTCTGTACCAAAATGGAAGGACACTTTGACTCCCACAACGGACGAACGGCTGCAAAAGTTGATGCAATCAGCAGGGATGGCTAAACTGAACGCTTTGATTAAAGAAGAGAACACAATGAATTTTGTTTCTACCTGGAAACCACTTTTGGACTTTGTGCTTGGGGGAGGGAGTGGGGGGGAATGAAACTTTGATTTGGGGTTTTGCTGATTAGATAGGTTTGTTGTTATAGAAATGGCTAGTATATAGTATTATGTAAAAGTAAAAAGTTGGGGTTTGATGTTATTATCTTATTCCACTGCACCAAAGGGAGTCGGAAGTCTATGCCTTTTCTTTGTCCCCCCCACTTTCCTACACTTTTCCCTTCTCTTTTCCCTCCCCTATTTTTTTTGTATTTTTGTATTTTATGTTATAAACTAATAAAAATATTTTTTAAAAAAGATGTCTGAGAGGGGATAGGGAAAAATGTACATCTGAACCAACGATCCTCCTCGCAACCAAGTCCACAGAAAAAAACTGAGGCCCCCCAAATCCTCCATTTTGAGAGTAACTTCAGAGGCAGAACGGACAGCGAGAGGCTAAGCGTGGATTCCGAAAGTTTCAAAGGCATCCCCTTAGGTGGGATCTAGTCTCACCTCGCGCGTGGATCTTCTGGCAAAGCTCCTCTGTGCGCCGGTGGATCTTATCCGAAACCTCCACAATGCGGGAGACGGCAGCTTTGGAGAATTCCATGCGTTCCTGAAGCTGAAGCTCAATTTCTTCGTTGCTGCTGCTGGCCAAGGTAGCCAGGAAGGAAAGGGATGGCTCGTTCAGCACAAGGTCCCCGGCCTTCCAGGGGGCCGGAGGCGTAACGGGGGACAGCACTGTCTCTGAATGGACCAAAAGAAAAAGAAGAAAAAAAAAGACAAAAGGTCAGGGTTGTCGGCAGGCAGGAGAGCCCTTGATCCATTCCTTACATGCTTAGCGTAATGTCCAAGGTGCTGGGCTAGGAAAGGAGAGATGATGAGCTCCAGTCTTCTCTCAGGCATGAAAGCCAGCTGGGCCAGTGACTACTCCCTTAGCTCTCAACCCATCTCACAAGGTTGTGGCCGCAGGGCAATCGAGAGGGAGGAGCATCAGTTGTCTACACCGCCTCGAGTTGATCCAAAAGAAAGGTGAAGGCAAAACACCTAATAAATAAATGACTGCTCCAGAACGTGGGAACCTGGGCTTACCTCTCCTTTCGGAACTCTCTAAGAGAACAGCTTCCAATTCTGATCCTGGGATTTCCAATTTGGGCTCCTCGGCAGCCGGCCCGCAATCACCATCGTAACGTCTTAGGAGCACCTGCACCGTCTCATCTAGCTGTAGGAGGGGAGGAGGGGGAAAAAATCCTCTAGAACTGAAGAAAGAGAAATGACTAGAGAGAATTTTAAGAGCACGTAAACAGAGGTGGGCATATGGGAGGAAGGCAGCTTCCAGGCATAATACGAAATACAGTATTCCTTGACTTACGACCAGTCCAAAGGTACCAATGTTCTAGGTTCAAAGTTCCAACAGCTGAGTCGCCTTCCCCGCCCCCCACTCCCCCCCCCCGATCATATGACATTTTGGGCCTTCGGCATCAGGCCCACACTTACAGCGCCTCGCAGTCACGTAACTGCAATTTCTTTCAGGTTTTCAGCAAAAATGCCCCATTGCAAACAATGGGTTTGCTTAACAACTGCAGCATTTGCTTAAGGACTGAGGGATTCATTTAACAACCATGGCAAAAAAAAAGTAACAAAATCAGGTCAGTCACGTGATAGCCCACTTTATGGTTATTATAACTTACAACCGTTAGGGACCACACTCCGCTGTGGCTGTTAAGTCGAGAGCTATCTGTACGGCAGTATTTTCTGTTCTGATTCTGCCCAGCACAGAGAAAAGTTAAGGACCCACAACGGCAGCTTTCTTTTTGCCCCTAAAAATCCTGCTAATGCCTTTAAGGTTCCCCTAGTACAGGGGTAGGCAACCTTGGCTCTTTTATGACTCATGGACTTCAACTCCCAGAATTCCTGAGCCAGCATGGCTGGCTCAGGAATTCTGGGAGTTGAAGTCCACGAGTCATAAAAGAGCCAAGGTTGCCTACCCCTGGCCTAGTATGTTAGTGGATGGATTCGAAGCTGAAAGGAGAAAGAGGAGATCATCCAGGAGGGCTCTCTGACCTGCTTCCAGTAGCGGTTGACAATCAAGAGAGTGGCGTCATCAGTGGCCTGCCTCTTCTCCAGCTTCTCTATGCGCTCCCGCAGCTCATCCTCAAAGGCTTGCCGCTGCTCCAGCCGTTCTGCTAGCTTCTTATTCTTGAACTGAAGCACTTTGAGGTCCATCTCCTCCTGCAAATGCAGCCACCCCGAGTCACAGCCAAGTATGAAATCCTCTCTAACGAACAATTCTACATTTCAATGACTGAGCCCACAAACCCATACCTCTGTAATTCCCCTCATCTCCACCCAGTGGCCTCGCCAGCAAGAGATTCTGGCCACTGCAGTCCAAGAGAACTAGAGAGCTTCAGACTGAGATGACTGCCAAGCATAGTATATCATGATCATAGCCAAATCTTCCACACAAGAGAGACAGATTGCTGCCTACATGTCCGCTTTTTCCTCACTTGCCTTTCCATCATATTAGCAATATACTGATAACAAATTCATGAAACCAATCTCTTTTGCTCTTTCAAAATAAACATGAGTAATAACACTTTAACATATCTGAGATAGGATGAACCATTAATTCACTCCCACCCATCATTTTTTAATGAACCTTTCACAGCATAAGATCTAAGACCTGAACTGGTTCATAACTCAGACAACATTCCCTCTGGAATCAGCTGCCTGTAGAGCTTAGGACTGCCCCTGATCTTCACTCATTCCACCGGGACCTCTTTGAGCTCTCTGGCCTGGTCTGAGCATATTAATCAGGATTTTAACTGTTTTTTAACTGGGGTTTTATTGTAAGGTTTATATAATTCTTTTAATTGTTTTTAAGTTTTGTAACTGTTGTATCTGTTTTTAAATAACCTTGTGAACCGCCCTGAGTCCTACGGGAGAAGGGCGGTATATAAATTGAATAAATAAATAAATAAACAAACATAACCAAAGTTTTAAGTCTATTTGGTTCCAAAGATAGGTCAAAATTTGCACCTCAATTTGCACCTAGCTTTTAAGAAGACTACTAAAATAGATGGGCCTATGTCAGGTTTTCAAGCAAAATTCTAAGCCTAGGATTTTTTGGGCCTTGCTCTGTAATTTCTTTTAATTTTTTTTTGCTATTTCCTGATATCCTGAATTCTCATTTTACAAACACAGGCTATGTCTATATGTGCAAGTGTTCTCAATATTTCTCCCTAATCCTGGATTCTAAAATAAATTACCACAGATTTTATCACTCAGCACTCAATCCCCAAATCCCTCACCGTGGAAGAGATGCCTCCAAGCCGAATAGGCTCAATCAGCGTAGTGGTGGTCTTCTCCTCCCGGTTGGATTTTTTCTCAGGAGGCCCTGCACCTCCATCTCCAGCGGCCCGCTTGCTTCCAGCCCCTGACATAGTGGCTTTCGGCAGTGGGCCTGAACCCAGGAATCAGGCAGTTAGCCAAAGAGGCAGCTGTTCAGCTAAAAAAGAGAAAAAGTTGAAATTACTCCAAAGCAAGACTAGAGTGCTATTTAACGCATAAAATGTCTAAAGGCCCTCCTCACTTAATTTTGAATTTTACATATTTTATTGTTTTAATCTACCTTGTATTATAATATTTAGACAGTTTTTATGTTGCGATGTATTATTTGTACACCACCTAGAATCGCTATGAGGGAGATGGATGATTTCTAAATGCGGCAAATAAATAAATCACTGGGCTAAAACTGGCCAGAAGAGGGATTTAAAAAGCCCTATCACAGGGCTTTTGATGGAGAATTTGAACAAAAACAGGGACTGTAGCAACATATTTTATTTTAAGAATTGGCTTGGGCAACCAATTTGCAAAAGTGGAACTCTATGCAGCGTACATCAGTAAAAATAGAATTTCAAAGTCCTTAATAACAAAACAACCCAAAATAACACTGTTGGGGTCCATTAACACATCTCACATCCTGGTCCCACCAGTCAGGTTTTCAAACCTTTCTCTGAAGGCTATCAGGGTTGGGACCAGTCAAATTTGATGGGTGGGGGGAGCATTTCACCAGTACTAAACCGGTACATTAAAAATTGCATTAAAATTAAAATTACATTAAAATTTTAAAAACACAAGAATTTTTCAAGCACAAACCATCTATCTATCTATCTATCTATCTATCTATCTATCTCTATCTCTATCTATCTATCTATCTATCTATATGTAAATTTTTTTGCTTGCTAACAAAGAATAAAGGGAAACAAGCCTTTATTTAGCAAGCCAAAAAATTTACACAAATATGAGCTGCCACTGCTGTGGGTACTGCCTGTAGATGGCCTTGGGCTAGGCTGAAACAGGAAATAAGATTTGTCCCGTGTTTGAGGACTAAGCAAGTGTATTCTGAATGCGTAACAAACATTTAACACATATATATCTATATCTATATCTAAATACTAGTACGTTGGGTGGGTGCTATTAAATACTCTTAAGGATGGAACACAAAATTGGGAATAGTGCTTTTTTTGTAAAAGAAAAAGGTGCCGGAACTCACACATGTCATACAACCCGCCTTGCCTACCCTACAAGATTCCATCCAAAAAAGATGCCGGAACTCCATTCTGAGCATTCTACGAGAAAAAAAGCCCTGGGAATAGTGAAAACAGCAGGAATAAGGGAAACTGCCGCCCTTGTAGGGGAGATTGGCAGTATATATGTATCAGTGTGCGTATATGTATGTGTGTATGCATATGTATAAATGTGTGTGTATGTGTGTGTGTATATAATGTATATGTAGGTGTATATCTATCTATATATATATAATGTATATATATACGTATATGTAGGTGTATATCTATCTATCTATATATAATGTATATATACGTATATGTATATGTATGTATGTATGTATATATATATATGTGGATCTTTGGTCATTCGGGTTTTTCCCCGCGTAGAACTAAAGGTGTAGGAGCAACGTTTCGACGGAATCCCATCCGTCATCATCAGGCTGGTGGCCTCAGCTTCCTTCTTCTGGGAAGGAAAACAAAAATATATATATATATATATATATATATATATATATATATATATATATATATATATATATATATATATATATATATATATATATATATATATATATATATGCATATGTGTGTGTACATGTACGTATGTATGTATATATACACAAATTTAAATAAACTGGAAGGATAATAGATGGGAGAGGGAACTTGGGCGAGAAAAAGGGAATAGAAGCAGCCAAGGAGTGTTAAAATCTGGGTTGCTTTAAAAAAGGGGGAGAAACTGACTATTAGCTGCCTTTTCTCCTACCTAACTTTGATATTTCCACCTGGAGTGACACTTCGCACACTGCTTTCCCCAAAGAAGCCCTCGTATCCGCAGTTTCAGTCATAACGTGTATTTTAAAATACGGCGTAAAGAAGAAACGGCAGGCAAGACGGGAGACCTCAGGGAGGAGAGGGAGTAATGGAGCGGGGCGAAAGGAAAACCTCCGGTGAGGGAGAGGCTGCCCAACCACTCACCGGCCCAGACGGGTATCCCTCTCCTCCATAGCCCTCGGCCTCGGTACGACGCTGCCGACAAGCAACGCCACCGCAGCTACCGCGCATGCTCGCCCGACTCTCTTCCCGGAGGCCCAACCTCCGCCTCCGCTCTCAACGGAACTCAACGTCTTCGGCTTCGCTCTGCGCTCAGCGGAGTGCGCAGACGCGGACGCTCGTGCTGGCTAGGCGACCAACGCTCCACCTCTTCGACGACAGTAAGGAAAGTGGGCGGGATTAATTATTCCGGAGTTGTTGGGAGAGGGGGACGGGGCAAGAAGGCGATTGGGTAAAGCGCGGAAGAGCCTGCGTTGTGGTCTCCTCTGATTGGAGCCCACGTTGAGTGTTACCATAGCTACGCTGGTGTATTGGCTCTTTCCTTTCAAGGTAGAGATAGAAAATGTAGAGACCACCATTCCATTGGACGTTGAGAGGGAGTTCAGTTTCCCATCTACGTAGCAAGAAGAAGATTTGATTATTATTATTATAATTCTACGCAAGTTAGACAAAGAAATGGATTCTTCTTCTTGGCAACCATTCCGGATTTTTTTTGTTACTTTCCTCTATTTTGTTATTATATTCTATCTATTGGAAGTCTTCCGTTTCTTCCACCCCAATGAAAGTATCTGCGATTGGCGCAGCGCTGGCTCGTTCTTAGTATCCCTCGTTCTGATTGCACAGCTACTGATGGGACCCGGAAAGGCTGAAGCAGGGATTGCCATGGCAACGCGTGCTTTTCCCCACGCCTCGCCGCCAGGCTAGCCGAAATGGGGCCGGAGACCCTCCAGCCGGTAAAATAAGACATATTAAATTAATGGTTATAAATTGCTATCTTGGATAAATTATTTCCTCCGCGGAGAATGTGGTGGCATTTGAGGGACAAACAAGCCAGTTCAACAGATCGAGAATCCCTAAGGAAGCTTCACCTGTTGAACGTCTGCCTGCTGTGCAACCGCAAGCTAAATGGAGCTCCGTCGAGGAGGAGAAAAAAACATACACGGGAGAGAGCTAAAGCTAAAAATGGCAAAGCTCGAGTCAGTTCCTTGGGTGTTTAGGTTATGCTTTACTTAAATTGAATAATTGGGGTTGAAGGTAATGAAAAGTTGTTTTGTAGCCCCTGCTGTCATTGGGTCCCTCTTGCCTTTACGATTATCCAGTGAAGATACCCAAAACAGCCAGCCCTTGACTTACGACCACAATAGTGCCCACAATTTCTGTTGCTAAGCGAGAGATTTGTTAAGTAAATTTTGCCCAATTTTATGACCTTTTCCTGGGCTCCAAGATCACTGCAGATCACTGCAGATGGGGACTGCAGCCAAGAAATTAAAAGACGCTTGCTCCTGGGGAGGAAAGCCATGGCAAATCTAGACAGCACACTAAAAAGCAGAGACATCACCCTGTCAACAAAAGTGTGTATAGTCAAGGCCATGGTTTTCCCAGTTGCAATGTATGGCAGTGAAAGTTGGACCATAAGAAAGGCTGAGCACCAAAGAATCGAGGCCTTTGAACTATGGTGCTGGAGAAGACTCCTGCGATTCCCTTGGACTGCAAGGTGATCAAACCGGTCAGTCCTAGAGGAGATCAACCCTGACTGCTCTTTAGAAGGCCAGATCCTGAAGTTGAAACTCAAATACTTTGGCCACCTAATGAGAAGGAAGGACTCACTGGAGAAGAGCCTCATGCTGGGAAAGGCTGAGGGCAAGAGAAGAAGGGGACGACAGAGAATGAGGTGGCTGGATGGAGTCACTGAAACAGTAGGCGTGAGCTTAAATGGATTCCAGAAGATGGTAGAGGATAGGAAGGCCTGGAGGAACGTTTTCCATGGGGTCGCGATGGGTTGGACACGACTTCGCAACTAACAACAACAATGACCTTTCTTGCCTGCCATAGTTGTTAAGTGAACTATAGCAGTGGTTTTTTTTATCCCATTTATATCCCGCCCTTCTCCGAAGACTCAGAGCAGCTTACAATTTAAAGCACAAATCAATGTGCTTAGCAATAGCCTTCATTCTATGTATATGCCTGCTTATTAGGGCTTTCCCCCCCCCCCAAGCAGCATTATTACAAAGTCAGCTTAATTGCCCCCAACAATCTGGGTCCTCATTTTACCTACCTCGGAAGGATGGAAGGCTGAGTCAACCTTGAGCCTGGTGGGATGCGAACCTGCACTAATTGCAGGCAGCTGGTGTTACGTAAGGAGGCATTTGCCCACTGCTCCACCAAGGTTAAGTTAGTAACAAGTTTGTTAAGTGAATCTGGCTTCCCCATTGACTTTGCTTGTCAGAAAGTTACAAAAGTTGATCACATGATCCCGGGACACTGCAACTGTCATGAATAGGAGACAGTTGCCAATTTCGATCATGTGAGCGTGGGAATGTTGCAACGATCACAAGTGTGAAAAAGGGTCAGAAGTCACTTTTTTCAGTGCTCTTCTTGTAACTTTGAACGGTCACTAAATGAATGGTTGTAAGTCAAGGACTACCTGTAGTAGAATTACCAGATTATATATAATTTGACATAACAGTAATAAAATTAATACAGTGTGTTGCAGCAGGCAGCATGATGGAAATAACTGAAACCTGAGTGGCTAGATATTCTGCAAGTAAACTTGGATACATCTTCTCCTTATAGCAGACTTGACACATACTTTTTTGAACTATGGCTTGTTGAATAAACCATAACGCTACAGGACACATGCTGCTTCTTAGTAGTAGATGTCTGAGAAAAGTGTGCAAATATAATTAATCACCACAAAGGTGAAGATACGTATAAGCAGGGCTTTTTTTCCTCATAGAACGCTCAGAACGGAGTTCCGGCACCTTTTTTGGATGTAACCTTGTAGGGTAGGCAAGGCAGGTTGTATGACATGTGTGAGTTCCGGCTCCTTTTTCTTTTACAAAAAAAGCACTGCGTATAAGCTTATGGTTATGGTAGACAATGCTTTTTGCAATCTATTAAATGATAAATGTTTATCGAATAAAACATGGTTTATAAGACATGAGCATGTGAATTAAATCTCAGAGTTCTACCAATAAAATGTAGCAATTCATATGCTGATGCTTTTAATAAACAATGAACTAACTTTATTGTGGATTAGACATCATACTATCAGAAAATGTATCTCAAACTGACCTTTTTCTTTCAGCCCAAGCCACATAAGGCAAAAATATGTACCGGTATGTGGTAAGTAGTTTTTCATTCTTGAGATTCAGAAGAGTTATTACATTTCCTGTCTAAGAGCCAGTTATATGTTGATCCATAGAGAGAGGGTTCCTTGAATTTCTGGCTGACCGTGCTACATCCTTTATCCACTGTAAGCATCATTAAACTTATTTTGGACCTTATTTTCAAGAAAACCTGTACAAAATCACACTGCTAGAAAAAAAATGTATGTGCTACATTGGCAACCCTTAGTTTTTCTCTTTTCTTTTTTTGTGATGTTTCAGGAAATATTTAGATGTTCATTCCATGGATCTCATCAATAATGCTGGAACAACTGATGAACTGAAAAGGTGATGGGTGTTCATGAAACATTTCATGACTGGCTTTCTTAATCTCTTTCTAGAACAAAACACAAGAAGCTCACAGAATGAAGTTCTGAATAAATTCCTTGCCAGCCTAGTGATTAATAAAACCCTTTTTCATCTATAGCACAACCCATAAATAAATGTATTCATACACAATAAGACACATAGTTGTTCTCTAGCATTAAGTATCTTGCAAAAAAGATTTGAGAATCCCAGCATAATGTGGTGCGATAAACAAATTTATCTCCCTCCCCTCATTAACAGAGATATCCACAGTATAAAAAGGATACATTTATCATTTTGGAGTGCTGGCAGTGAGATTTTAAACTGCTTTCAATTAAACCTAGCAGAATCAGAGAAGAAATTATGCCAGTTCTGACCAAATGAACCTACCAGCCTTGCCACAGATGTAGAAGCTTTTTTTAAAAAGGCTATTATCAAGTAATGAAAATAGCTGGTAAATGGTTGTGAATGTTCAAGCTGTCACATTTTTTCCCAATTTCCCCTACTTTCCGCAGGCTCCTCTCTGACCTCTTTGACCTGAAGGATTTTGAATCAAATCCTCGCGCTGCTATCTTGTTAGATTTGTACTTCTACACCATCCAATTCAGCCGGGAGCAGGGCTTCAACCGGGAACAAACCGCTGCTTTCTTCTCAATTGTGAAGGATGTGCACGAGGCCTGTGTGGGTAAGGCACTGGGCGTTGAGAAAGACGGAAACAAAGAAGGTTGTATGAGTGGAGAAACGTGGGGGAAGAAGATGGAAACCATATTTATTTAGTGACTTGAATATCTGAACTTTCGCATTGCTTCGGTCCCAAGGCTCTAAGCCAGGGGTCTTCAAACTTGGCCCTTTTATGACTTGTGGACTTCAACTCCCAGAATTCCTCAGCCAGACAAGCTGGCTGAGGAATTCTGGGAATTGAAGTCCACATGTCATAAAAGGGCCAAGTTTGAAGACCCCTGCTCTAAGCAACGTATTTCTTTATTTACTTGGAGTTTTAATAGCGCGACAGGGTGTGTGATGGACAGGGCTTTTTTTCTCATAGAACGCTCAGAACGGAGTTCCGGCACCTTTTTTTGGATGGAACCTTGTAGGGTAGGCAAGGCGGGTTGTATGACACGTGTGAGTTCCGGCTCCTTTTTCTTTTACAAAAAAAGCACTGGTGATGGATATGGGAGAAAATAAATAAGTTTTTTCAGATGTCCAAATCACATTAAGCCTCTGCAGTTTGGCCTGATCCTCTTTGTCTTAGGCTGGCTATGGTACCGCCAGTCCCACGTGCTCTTTTTGCCTTTGATTTTGTGTGGGCAGAATCATGAGAAAATGTCTCTGTGACTAAGAGCAGCCAGCAATAGAAGTGGAAGGGAAAAGGGTCCCACCAGAGTCAGTGATATGGAGGAACAGGGCAGCGGGATGCGGAGGAAAGGAAAGAGGCTAAAGGGGATCTTCTGCTTATTCCTACCGTCTGGTTTTTGTGCAGAAACACCGCTGCCCAATGTGGAGGAATGCTACAAATATTTCTCCGAACTCCTGTTCTGCCACTCCATTCGGGTGAGTGTGTGAATGCCCAGGCAGGCCAAAAGTGGCTTTATGTTTGCTTATCCGCAGACAGGTGGTCCTCGGCTTTCAGCAGTTCATTTGGTGACCGTTTGAAATTACAACAGCCCTGAGAAAAAGTGATTTAACGGCCGTTTTTCACTGGTACGACTGTTGCAGCATCCCCGTGGTCACGTGATCGAAATTCCGCCGCATGGCAACTGACTCTCATTTATGACGGTTGCAGCGTCCTGGGGTTGTGCGATCCTCTTTTGCGACCTTCTGTCAAGCAAAGTCAATGGGGAAGCCAGGGTCACTCAACAATCGTGTTACTAAATAACCGCAGTGATTAATTCAACAACTGTGGCAAGAAAGGTCCTAAAGTGGGGCAAAATTAACGACTGTCTCACCTAGGAGAAATTTGGAGCTCAGTTGTGGTCATAAGTCAAGGACTACATGTAGTTTGCTTTGAATGAAGCTGCCCTGAAGAGAGCCTTTCTCCCCTCGTGGTTCTTGCAGTGGTTCTATGGCTGTTTTCTTCCTCTCTCTCTCTCTCTCTCTCTCTCTCAGAGACCCCCCTTCAGCATTGATGTCTTCAATCAGGACCAGCTGGTGCTCCTAACCGACTACATGATTAACACTTACTTCCGTCACTACAAACTTTACAAATACGCTTTCACCCCGCAGGTAAGGCCGATTCCCTTCAGCCCAGGCAGTGCTAGGGAAGGGCCGGCATTCTCTTGCCATTTTCCTGCCACAGGAAAAGACGAGCATCCCCTCCGGGAAATGGCCAAATTACAAAATGTGATCTCTGGCCTCATTTGGCTACTCCTGAGAATTGTATTGCCGCAAAATGAAGCCAGCAGCATCTTTAGTGGAACAACCTGCCTCCAGAAGCTGTGAATGCTCCAACACTGGAAGTTTTTAAGAAGAGACTGGCCAGCCATTTGTCTGAAATGGTATAAGGTTTCCTGCCTGAGCAGGGGGTTGGACTAGATGACCTCCAAGGTCCCTTCCAACATCATCATTATTATTATTATTATTATTATTATTATTATTATTATTATTATTATTATTATTATTATTATTATTATTATTATTATTATTAAAGGGAGCCTCATGCCTCCCGAACACAGGAGGTTCAAAAAGGTGAAATGCAGGTGTTGGTCCATCACGCTGGGCTCACAACCCCGATTCTGCTTGAAATCAATAGGTGAGGCTGGACATCTCATTCACCTATGTTGGGATGCCTGAACCGGAGCCCAAAGAGGAAGGTGAGTGTGGAGGCGGGCCGGGATTCTTTTGCATCTCACTTTTGAGATGCACTCCTTTTTTTTTTAGTTGGGAGGATGGGGAAAAAAAAGGAACAGAGCAGGCTGGGAAACCTTCTTCCTGACTAGAATAGAGCCAGCACTAGTGAGAATTGGACTGGAAAGATGGTTTAAGAGAGCTTTCCCCCAATCTGATGCCCTCCAGATGTAGCTGTCTTACCAATCCTGTCAGTCAACTCAGCGACTGGGCACTGTAATCTTGGGGACAACAGTAGGGAAGATTGATACACACTAATAATGTTTCTCAACCTTGGCAATTGGAAGACGGGTAGACTTCAACTCCCAGAATTCAAATCCCCCCATTGAGTTGGATCTGGAGACATGACATGGGCTTAGGCCATTGGCCAGTCTAGGTATGAATTCCTTTTTTCTGAAAGAGGTTTTCAGATGGAGATGAACTTTCTCACCTCCATCAGTTTGAGATCTTTTCGCTTGGCAACGAACCTCGGACCTTGGGATGTGCAAAGTGGGTGTGCTGCAACTGTGGCCTTTCTTCCTTTCAGGGGCAAAATTTACAGGACGCCGAAGGGCCCCAAACCTCACTAATAACCCTCCCCTCCAAGCTTGGCTTAATCTAAAACGAGTTAGCTTACGTTAACCAATCATATAAAATCATAGGATTAAAAATAAAAAGAGTATTATCTGATCCCCCTCTTCTTCTAGGGCTGCCAAAAGATTTGGCATATTTCTCTTTTCTATAGGAGCTACAGCTGAGAGTGCTGAAATGGGACTGTCTCCTTTGCAAGAGGAATTGGAAGTAGCTGGGGCTCCTGCAGAAAGTAAGTTGGGTGGGGGGATGCTTCAGAAGCACAGGACTTGGGGCTAGTATGATGTGGTGTAGGAGTTTCGGAGGTGAGCTCAACAATCCACAGCTCCCTAGATTGCCCCCTTGCCATTAATAGCCACCCTCTTTAGCCTCAGGAGGGAGATAATAGTTCTCTATCTTATAAATTATTTTGTTGTTAGCTGCGAAGTTGTGTCCAACCCATCGCGACCCAATGGACAACGTTCCTCCAGGCCTTCCTGTCCTCTACCATCTTCTGGAGTCCATTTAAGCTCACGCTTCCTGCTTCAGTGACTCGATCCAGCCACCTCATTCTCTGTCGTCCCCTTCTTCTATTGCCCTCAATCTTTCCCAGCATGAGGCTCTTCTCCAGTGAGTCCTTCCTTCTCATTAGGTGGCCAAAGTATTTGAGTTTCAACTTCAGGATCTGACCTTCTAAAGAGCAGTCAGGGTTGATCTCCTCTAGGACTGACCGGTTTGATCGCCTTGCAGTCCAAGGGACTCGCAGGAGTCTTCTCCAGCACCAAAGTTCAAATGCCTTAATTCTTTGGCACTCAGCCTTTCTTATGGTCCAACTTTCACAGCCATACATTGCAACTGGGAAGACCATAGCCTTGACTATACGCACTTTTGTTGACAGGGTGATGTCTCTGCTTTTTAGTGTGCTGTCTAGATTTGCCATGGCTTTCCTCCCCAGGAGCAAGCGTCTTTTAATTTCTTGGCTGCTTATAAATTATAAATGCTAACTAATACATGATTTTTGGCAGTGCGGGTCCTGAAGTCCGAGTGGCTAATGGCAGTGCTTCTGCTTATTAGCAATAGGAATAGCCCTCAGACTTACATACCACTTCACGGTGCTTTGCAGCCCTCTCTAAGCGGTTTACAGAGCAGGCACATTGCCCCCACCAATCTGGGTCCTCATTGTACCCATCTCGGAAGGATGGAAAGCTGAGTCAGCCTTGAGCCGGTGAGAATCGAACTGCTGGCAGTCGGCAGCATTAGCCTGCAATGCTGCATTCTAAACACTGCGCCCCCTAGGGCTCTTCATTAGAATTACAATTCACTCTGCCTCACCCGTTTATAGGTCCCACGGCTGCACTGCGGGACTTCATTGTCTCACAGCTCAACCAGGAGTTAACCCAGCTCCGCCTTTCCATCGACCAGCATCTAAAAGCCACGGAGGACCAGTTCAACGCCAAGCTGAACCAGCTGGAGAGAGGTTCTATTGCCAGCAAGGGGGCTGCCAAGGGCAAGAAGAAGTAAGCAGGTACAAGAGGACCATCTCCTGTCCCAGGGTCATTTCTTCCTTTCTGGGGCCTCTGCAGAAAGGGGGGTCACCAAAAGACCAAGAGACTTCACAGGGAATGAGGGTTAAAATACGGGGAGCAAATGGATTTCTAAAAGGCTTTTGAAAATGTGCTAAGGGTTTACAGCAAATCTCTTCCAAGGTGGTAAGGTCATATAGTAGTAGCAGGAACCGCTGCATAAAGCACATGAGGATATTAGGATATTAAAGTGTGGTTAAAATATTTTCTGTTGTTTATTATTATTTTTCCCTAGGTCAAAAGTAGCAGCATTATTAAGGGTAAAGGCCAATCTGAGACTGAATACAGGTAGTCCTCGACTTATGTCCCCAAATGAGCCCAAAATTGCTGTCGCTAAGCAAGGCAGTTGTTAAGTGAGTTTTGCCCCATTTTATAACCTTTGGGTTTTTTTTACCACAGTTATTAAGCAAATCTGGCTTTACCCCATTGGCTTTGCTTGTTGGAAGCCAGCTGAGGTTACAAATGATGATCACGTGAACCCAGGATGCTGCACCTATCAAAAAGCACATGCCATTTGGCAAGCATCTGAATTCTGATCACGTCATTATGAGCGTGCCGCACTGGTCGTTAAGCGTGAAAAGCAATAAGTAATTTTTTTCAGCGCCGTTGTAACTTTTGTCACCGAATGAACTGCCAAAAGAACACCTTTAAGGATTTAATGGAACCAAATTGAGTCGTTCCAATACGATTAGTTCCCATATTTAATTGGGGGGGGGAAAAAACCAACCTAGAGAGTCAGTTTGGTGTAGTGGTGTAAAGAAATGCTGGATTAGAAAAGGATCAGGTCTTGAATACTAATCTCCTTTCAGGCATGAATGCTGGCTGGGTGACTTTGGGTGTCACAGGCTCTTAGCCCAACCCCACAGTGTGTTTCTCGTGAAGAAAACAGGAAGCGAGAGCGTTCTCTACATGCCCCCTTGTCTTGCACAAGATAAGACGGGATATAAACACCTTCAGGCTTTGGAAAGTTTCTCGGGATCCTGGTGCCTTAATAGGCCGAGCACTCTTGGCCAACGTAATGTAGCCTGGCTGGGCAGAGAGAAATAGTTCTTTCGCTAGAAGCTGAATGACTGAACCTTTATTGTACAACTATGTGTACATTGAGATTAGCTGAGCCTCCCTTTGTGCTCCCCACCCCGCAACACAGTGACAACAAACCCTCCATCTTACTACACCATGTGAACCAACTACACCACACACAGGCCTCCCAAGTCAATTCTGCATAAAATTCACGAAAATTTATTTCTCATTCAAAAGCCTAACAGCCCACGGATAAAAGCTGTTTTTCAGCCTGTTGGTGCGGCTGGCTGTACTCCTGTATCTCCTACCCGATGGAAGGAGAGTAAAGAGGTACTGTCCAGGGTGTGAGTCATCCCTGAGAATTTTCCTCACTCTTCCAAGGCAGCGAGCCCTGGCGAGGTCATCCAGTGGTGTCAGGGGACAGCCCACAGCCTGGAATCTGGCTGTGCCAACTAGACTACACCAACGGACTTGGTATATGGTTGTTTTGGGTAAACTTTCCTTCGTCCTATCCCAGTTCCGCCCGCTCTTTGTCCTTGTGGACTAAACGTTTTTTCCTGGGATATGCCAAATTTGAGGTGCATTGTTGCCTCCACTTTGGGCCGTGCTTGGGAATTTCTGGGAGTCAGGGCAGAAAAGGATGGGGGGGGGGTAAATGAGTGCGTCTGGCAGGACCTCGTGTTTCGGCAGAAAATGATTACGAATTCCCCTTCCAAGCCTTGCCATGAAAGGGAAGCCCAAGTCGGAAGACAGCTGAGGTTTCATTTCACTTTTATTATGGTTTGGACAATTGTAAGGTGGGGGGAGGCAAAAAAACCACAAACAAAACAAGGAGCAGTTCAGCAGAAAGGCCACGTCCACTACCTGATTACAGCAAAAAAAAAAGACAGGTGCAAAACCTGATCCCACCACTGATCTCCAGTACTGACCACAAATCCAAAGGCATGGATTGTTCCTTCAGCCGAAGGGACTGCACTGACGGACTAGACCCCCTAAACAGTCCTTACAGCGCAAAGGGCTACGTCAGGGGCTCCGGGACTTGCAGCAGAAGCGTGTTGCTCTCCCCAGCCCCTCCTTTTGGACCAACCCCATTGGTGTGATATTAGCCCTACCCAGGTCCAGAACAACCTTCCAGGTATAACCAGGGAATCTTGTCCCATCAGTCCAAAACTCAAGGTTCCCCCCCCCCAAAATTCCTGTTCCCTAGAAAGTCTCTTCCATGCACAAGGAGCCCAAAGGAGGACTCTAACCATTGGCTGTCCACCCCTAGTGGGGCAAGGGTGAAGTTCAGTTCTGTGTACACCCCCCGCCCTTCAACATCCCTCTTCCGGGGATCACCCCGTGCTGTTTCACAGGGACTAGTTCAGAGGTTCTTCCACAGCTGACGATGGAGCCTCCTCTCCTTCTGTGCCTAGCAAGACCAGCTGGATGGCCTTTGGGACATTTTCAAAGAGGGCAGCCCGGTTCTGTTGCTCGCCCTTCTTGACCCAGTGCCCGTAGATTCGGAAGGCACAAGCGTCGATCAGCTTGCGCACTCCCTTGAGGGCATAGGGGTCGCACAGCAGCAGCTCCTTTGTGACCGGGCGCACCCGCCGGTAGCTGGTGTAGATGCGGATGGAAGCCCGCACCGTCCATGCAATGACCTGCCGTGGTAAAAAAAAGGAAAGAAAGAAAGGCATCACACCAGGCCAGAAGGCGGAGAGAAGAAGGCAAGGAGGTTCATAAGCAAGCATTAACTCAGGGATAGGCAACCTCGGCTCTTTTATGACTCATGGACTTCAACTACTGCTAAGCTTGTAAGCCGCCCTGAGTCTTCGGAGAAGGGCGGGATATAAATGGAATTTAAAAAAACAAACAAACAAAAAACTCCCAGAATTCCTGAGTCAGCTGACTCAGGAATTCTGGGAGTTGAAGTCCATGAGTCATAAAAGAGCTAAGGTTGCCTACCCCTGCATTAGCTTACAAGAGGCATCTCCTCCCACAGGAGATCACAAAAGAGGAAGTGGGACAGGCCGTCTGTTCTGCCCAAGCCTGTGGACGTCCTTGTTAAACGCACAAGGACAATGCCCCTTTCGACAAGTCGGCCGGAAACTCAGAAGAAAACAAAAGCCCCTTTTAATATTGGTAACAAACCTGCCAAATGGTCCAAAAACAAAGGCAACAAAACACAATTCAAACAGAGAAGATTGTCCACACGAAACACAATGCCAAACAGAGAATTATTCCCCGGCAATAACCAACAGGACATGATCCCACGAAGTGCTTTGCAACGGGTGCCTTCCGCAACCAGCACCGCCCACACATTCCCTTTTTGTAATTCAGTCCCCAAGGCGTGGCTTCTCAATGCCTTCTCCCCTTCCCCCGGAGTTGCCCCATTGCCTCCCTCTGGCCTACTCTCCTGGCCTGTCTTCGTTTGCGGGCGTCTCTCCTGTCCTCCAGCTGTGCGTCCTCCAAGTCCGACCCAGCCTCCCCACCCAGCTGGGTCTCATCCTGGGCACGAGCGGAAGGGCCAGGCTCCTCACTGGAATGTATGTCTTGGAGCTCATCAGAGCCTTCCTCCAACTCCGATGGCTCCCCAGGCCCCTCCTCCTCAGTTTCCCCAGACTCAGCTGTCGGGATCACAGGCTGGCACGGAATCACACCACCATCCATCCACCAAGGGCAGCACTGACGGTGCCGACTAGCAGCACAAGTAGTCCTCAACCTAAAACAGTTCCATTTAGGGACCGTCTGAAATGACAACATCACTGGGGGAAAAAAGGGATTTACGATCCTTTTTTTCACACTTACAACCGCCGCAGCATCCACATGGTCGTGTGATCAAAATTTGGATGCTTGGCAACTGGTTCGTATTTATGACGGTGGCAGCATCCCAGGGTCGTGTGTGATCACCTTTTGCAATCTCTTGACAAGCAAAGTCAACGGGGAAGCCAGGTTCACTTAACAACCCCCGGGTCAACTCGCTTAACGACTGCAGGGATTCACTGAACAAGAAATGTGGTAAAAATGGGGCAAAATTCACTTAACAACTGTGTCACTTAGCAACAGAAATTTGGGGCTCAATTGTGGTCGTAAGTTGAGGACTACTTGTAGTGCTTCAGGGTATTCGTAGACACTTCATTCTTCTGCAGTGATTCTCAGCAAGTTGAAGACGTGTGGACTTCAGGTCCCACAATTCCCCACCCAGCGTGCCTAGATCTTCAACTCTGCTAAGGTGAGAAACACTGTTTTAGAGAGACATCAAGCATCGGGCCTGGAACTTTTTGCATCTAAAGCAGTGGTGGCGAACCTATGGCACGCGTGCCAGAGGCGGCACTCAGAGCCCTCTCTGTTGGCACGCGCGCCACCGCCACCAGCAGCAAGTCCATCAGGCCACCCGGAGCAGAAGCCCCACCCAACACAAAGAAGGCGGACCGGACCACTAGCAAGCTCTAGTAGAAGTGGTAGAGCAGAGGTCACCAACCATTGTCGATTGGTAAACTGGAAGAAAAGGGAGGGGGAAGCATTTTACATGCATGCGCGCACGCACGAGGCTGCGAGCATGCACGCGCTGCGAATGGGGCGGGGCTAGTGCCTGCGTGATACTCACTAGCCCTGCCCTGTTCTTGTGTGGTGCAGCGCCTTGTATCTGCACCCAGTGGCGTGGCGGCGGCCATTTTTGCGCCTTGCAGCACGGTGGCCCATTTTTGCGCCCCCGGGTTTTGCGTGCCAGAGGCGGCACTCAGAGATGCCTCCCTGCCCCCCCTCCCCCCTGACGGCACTACAATGCTGATGCGGTCCTGGCACTTTGCGATAGATAAATAAGTGGGGTTGGGATTGCAGTTTGGTCATCACGGATCTAAAGCATGTACTTTTAACATTAAAAAAAAATCCCCAAATAAGGTCTAGAATAAAAGTTTAACTAAAACCTATACACCAGTGTTTCTCAACCTTCACAACGTTAAGATTTGTGGATTTCAACTCCCACAATACTTCAGCCACCCAACTTTGAGGTGGGGGGAAAAACCTCACGAAGTGAACCGTTTTGAAACTGTCTCCTACGCCCAGAGATGTAAAAAACAGGCATCATTTCGACCCAAAACCGTCTTGTTTTGAGCCTCGGAACATCTGTTTTGCAGTTAAGATGTTATATATACACCGACGTGTACCCTTTGGGGAATGAAGAATGGAATAAAAATGACTTAAATGAATAAATATTTTGTATTGATTTGTAATTGAATAAAAAAATATGCCCCCTACCCTGAATTTATGGAAGGGACTGAAATGTCGCTGCTCCTTTCCGTAGCGCTGGAAAAAGGGGTGTTGCAGTGCCTGCTCAGCACTCAATCTTTCGACAGGATCCACCTTCAGCAGTCGGGAGATCTGCCCCCCCAAAAAAAAAAGAAAAAAGAAAAAAGAAAAAAAGGGGTGTCCCAAAAAGCGTTCTGAGAACACAGGCCTGCTGATGGATTCTGACACGGAAAGGGAGGAATTGAGAAGCAATGTGACGATTTAAACATATATTTATATGATTTTTCCCCCTCCCTGTTCTGTATGTCAGGCTAGGCAGCACCAGCATGAGCTACAAAAAAACCCACAGATAGTCCTCGACTTACAACAAAAATGAAGCTAGCCCATTACGATCGTAAGTCATGACAGTCATAAAGTGGGTCACCACATAACAGGACCCCTTTTTATGACATTTTTGCAGCAGTCCTAAAGTGACCACTAAGGTCATAAAGCAAAGCCAGTTCACTATGGCCCCTTTTTTTTTGCCAAAAACTGGTTTTCAGCAAAAACGTCGAGACGCGCAGTCATGTGACCATGGGACAATGCAAATGGCCATAAATGCGGCTGGTTGCCAAGTGCCTGAACGTAGTCACATGACCACGGGGGGAGGGGAGGGGGGGCTAGGATCTAAATACCTTTGGGAGTCCATCACAACTTCAAATGGTCACTAAGTGACCAATCACAAGCCGAGGATTACCCTGCAGAGTTTGGGATGGCAAGGTCCCCTCCAGTTTTAACTAGCTGCAGCCGGGAAGAGCTGCAGTCTTTTAACTTCTCTCCCATTACCACACGTGACAAGGACGCGGCTGCCTTCTTACCAAATCCTTGACCGTGTCGGATCGGTCATCCCACTCCGGGGAACCAAAGTGATACTGGCCTTCCATGATCATCCGAAGCATCAACATCTGTTTGCGGTGCCAGAAAGGGGGAGAGCCAGCCAGGAGGGTGAAAAAGATGACACCACAGGCCCAGCTGCAGGGAGGGAGGGAGGGAGGGAGGGAGGGAGGGGAGGTTAATAGTAGAGAATATTTGTAGCTCAGGGTTGAACCGTGGAGTCCTTGGTTGTTTCCTTGCAGACGTTTCACTACCCAACTAATCAAGAATGCAATCAAACAGTAAACAGCATCCTAATCAAGGAACCGCCAAGGACACTCCCAACAACACGGACAGGGCAAGCCACTTGTATATAAACAGAGCGCAGACTCACTGCCTTCTAGCACTGATGACGTTACCTGGTTGGGTAATGAAACGTCTGCAAGAAAACAACCCAGTTCAGAGAGCACCAAGGACCCCAAAAGAGATTATTTCCCAGTGCCCCACCCCACCTTGGCTGGCAGGTGGGGACAACACTGTAGGCCAGGCTATCTGGCGCTCAGCAAGTTCAGGAAGGTTCCCTGATCCCCCACCCCATTCCCTAATTACGACTTACAGGTCCACCTCCTTCCCGTAACCAAGATGAGTCTCGTCCATGGAACATTTTAGTATCTCTGGTGCCAGATAGCCTGGGGTACCACACAACTCTGCGGGGAAGATTCACGGATTCAGAGAACGTCAAGAGAAAGGCAAGTGGGGAGAACTTTTCAGAACAAGAAAAGTGGAGGAACAGCGTACGGAAAGACGCCACGGAAACAATGAGCTGAGCTTTCCTACCTGCCCTGTGGCTTAACAGAGGGGCTGCTCCACGTGGCAGGGCAAACGGAAAGGCCCGCCTCCACTGTCTCCACCTCTCCAAAGATACGCCACCGGGTGGGACACACACACACACACACACACACACACACACGCACCGCACCGCCTCACCTCGCAGTTTCTCCCCTGGCTCCAAATGGCAGGAGAAGCCAAAGTCAGAGAGTTTGATGCTGAGATCATCGTTCATGAGGATGTTCTCCGGTTTGAGGTCTCGGTGGATGATGCTATTCTCATGAAGGTAGCTCACGGCCTCCAGGAGGGCTCGCATGACGCATCTGGAAAAAACAAAAGGCAGACGGAGGCCCGGTTGTTGCGAGGACCAGGTCTTGGAGCCCTCCACAAAAAAGCAAGGAGGAGGGCTCGTTAATTTATGTGGTCAGAACTTTCCACTACTCTAGTCTAGGGCCAGCAGAAAACCTTCGGATTTACCTGGTCTCCTTTTCACTGAGGGTTACCTTCTCTGTAAGGTAGTCAAAAAGCTCACCACGCCTCATCCTGCAAGGAAAACATGAATTAAGAGACTAGAAGCAGAACCGGCTTACTTCTATTATGCTGTCTTTCTCATATTTTATTTATTATATTTAGCGTATGGCTCTCTTTTTTTCATAATTCACAATTTAATACAGGATTATATTGGCGACTTTTAAGATGTGTGTACTTCAACTCTAATGGCAGAAAGTGAAGAGGAACTAAAGAGCCTCTTGTTGCGAGTGAAGAAGGAGAGTGCAAAACCTGGGTTGAAACTAAACATTAAGAAAACCAAGATCATGGCATCCGGCCCTCTCAATTCCTGGCAAATAGATGGGAAAGAAATGGAGGTAGTGACAGATTTTATTTTCCTGGGCTCCAAGATCACTGCAGATGGGGACTGTAGCCAAGAAATTAAAAGACGCTTGCTCCTTGGGAGGAAAGCCATGTCAAATCTAGACAGCACACTAAAAAGCAGAGACATCACCCTGTCAACAAAAGTGCGTATAGTCAAGGCGATGGTCTTCCCAGTTGCAATGTATGACTGTGAAAGTTGGACCATAAGAAAGGCTGAGCGCCAAAGAATTGAAGCCTTTGAACTATGGTGCTGGAGAAGACTCCTGCGAGTCCCTTGGACTGCAAGGTGATCAAACCGGTCAGTCCTAGAGATCAACCCTGACTGCTCTTTAGAAGGCCAGATCCTGAAGCTAAAACTCAAATACTTTGGCCACCTAATGAGAAGGAAGGACTCACTGGAGAAGAGCCTGATGCTGGGAAAGGTTGAGGGCAAGAGAAGAAGGGGACGACAGAGAATGAGGTGGCTGGATGGAGTCACTGAAGCAGTAGGCATGAGCTTAAACGGACTCCAGAAGATGGTAGACAGGAAGGCCTGGAGGAACGTTGTCCATGGGGTCGTGATGGGTCGGACACGACTTCGCAACTAACAACAACAACAACTTCAACTCCCAGAATTCCCCAGCCAGCATACCATTTTATTTCACAGAGTGAATCACCCCCTTGATCCCACCCATTTTCAAAGGTCTGTTACTTACAAATCAAAGACTAGGAACATGAAGGTAGATGTCTCGTAGGAATCTATAAGAGTAACTGGAGGGGGAAAAAAAAAGAAGAGCTGTCACTTATATCGTAATTGCTTCAGTGTTTATAAAATGGCACGTGTGTCTAATAGCAGAATACAAATGTGGAGCCCTCAATTGATGACCACAAGCCCAGAATTTCGGTTGCAAGTCACGGCGGCCATTAAGTGGGTGACCACGTGACCTGATTCGATTTTATGACTGCTTACATGATCTCTTTACAAATCACTGTGGGCATTAAGCAAATCACATGGTCATTAAGTGAATCCCAAATAGGTGGTTTTTACTGGAAACCAACAAAAATGCTAGAAAAGGCACACACAAAAAAGGTACTCCGTTACAAACGGTGGTCATGGGACTGTGGGATGCTGCAAATGGTCATAAATGCAAACAGATTGTCAAGGGCCCAAAATGCAATCACATAACCGAAAGAGGCTGGCACAGCAGTTTCTCCAAGGCCGACCTTTCCTTTTGATTAGTGCCAATCATTTTATTTCTTTAGCTGATAAATTTATACCCCTATTTTCCCATCCATGCTCAGTTAATAAAAATATACAAGGCGGCAACGAAGCACAACCTTTTTCCAAAAGAAAGCTGCATAAATAGAATCCACGAATCAACCTCTTAAAACCACCACCAGCACCACCGTCTCTTTGTAGGATGCTACCCACAATTACACCAACCACTTAAGGAGTTCAGCAGAATTCGTTGATACAACGCAGAACTGGGTAGGAGCAGACTGCTCAATAATTGTGATTTTAGAAACAGCAAGGAGTTAGCCCAAAGATCAGCAATGAGTTATTTGGAGCAGGGGGGGGAGGTTTTGTTTTGCTTATTTTGTCCCTGCCTTTATTAATCAACTCATAATTAATCAGAAGAGAGGGGAAGCATCACTCAGGCAGAATTACCTCAGCAAAAATGGAAGAATCGAAAAAGGACAATTCACGGACACACCCAGTTTGATAATAATAATAATAATAATAATAATAATAATAATAATAATAATAATAATAATAATAATAATAATAATAATAATAATAATAATTTTATTTATATACCGCCCTTCTCCCGAATGGTTAAAGCTCCAGACTAGAAACCAGGAGATTGTGAATTCTGGTTCCGCCTTTGGCATGAAAACTAGCTGGGTGACTTTGGGCCAATCACTAGGAGACTGTGAGTTCTAATCCCGCCTTAAGACATTAAAGCTGGTTGGGTAATTTTGGGCCAATTATCAGGCGAATGAGCTCTGGTCCCATCTTAGGTACGAAATTGGTTGGGTGACTATTGGCCAGTTATTCTCTCTCTGCCCTACCTACTGCACAGGATTGTTGTTGTGGGGAAAACAGGAGGAGGCAGGAGTATAGGCAGTCCTCGACTTATGACCACAATGGAGCCCAAAATTTATGTTGCTAAGTGGAGACATTTGTTAAGCGAATTTTGCCTCATTTTACGACCTTTGTTGCCACGGCTCTTAAATGAATCACTGCAGTTGTTAAGTTAGTAAGACGGTTGTTAAGTGGCTTCCCCACCGACTTTGCTTGTCAGAAGGTCGCAAAAGGGTATCACATGACCCCCGGAACACTGCGACTGTCATATGACTCAGTTGTCAAGCCTCCGAATTTTGATCACGCGACCGCGGGGAGGCCACAGCAGTCGTTAAGTGTGAAAAATGGTCATGTCACTTTTTTTTCAGGGCCGTTGTTAACTTTGAACGGTCAACTAAACGAACTGTTGTAAGTCAAGGACTACCTGCGTTACGTACGTTCGCTACCTTTTGTTATTTCTAAAGCAGGGGTCCCCAACTCCCGGCCCGTGGACCGCTACCGGGTCACGGCATGCCAGCAGCCGGTCCGCACAAACAAGCAAAGCCCCATTTGCGGGATGCAGGCAGCACAGGAAACCACGCACCCCTCCGGTCCACGGAAAAACCTCTCTCCACGGAACCGGTCCCTGGGTGCCCAAAAGGCCGGGGGCCTGTGCTCTAAAGTAATAAAGGCGGGATAAAAATCAAATCAAATAAATTTGCAGTAGAAAGAGATGCTAAGAGATGGGACAGCCACTCACTGATGAAAGGGTGACCGGAGACCTGGCGCAGGATGGCAATTTCTTTGCTGGTGGACAAGCGGACTTCTTCCAGCTGCTGGGGGGTCATGCGCTCCGGGGTTACCTCAATAATTTTTACTGCATACTCCTGGCCCGTCTGCTTGTGTATACATCGCCGGACCACACTGCTTACGCCTCTGCACAGGAGAATCAAGTTTCGAGAAAGACTAAGGTCCCAGGGATGAAAAATAAATAGAAAATGTTTCCATCCCTCCAAGCCATTCCACTGCGTCACGTCCCTTCTCCCTCCTAGCCTCACCTGCCAATAATATCCTTGGGGTCGTATTTCTGGTAGAACTCCTTGGCACCAGCCCAGTCTGGGAGCTCGTCATCCAGGCCCACGTCTCGCGTCATTCTGCTGCAGGGCTGGTAAACCGCAAGTACCGATTCAGCTTCTGAAATGCATCAAGAGGCAAAAGGAGACCTGTGTCAAAAGCGCTGGACGCTTTCTGGACTCAGCTGCTCCCTGATCTGCATGCACACGTCCAAGAGGAGACCTACGTGATGGCATCCTCAGGCCGAGACATTCCAATCCACACATGGCTTTCGGTGGTGGACGTCATGGAAGAGACAAAGGAAAAGGACTTAAATTGGACCGAGGGGACTAATCCCCTCTCTGAAAATTTCATTCAGTGGCAGGATGGATTTCAAGACACATCGTAGCCATCAAGATGCTCTCCCCTACCGTCAAATGGAGCTGTAATTCCTCCTTTGGATTTATCAAGAAATTTAAAAAAAATCAACCCATCAACATTTTGCATCCTTGTGCTAGCTACAATGGGGTAGATTCCCCATTGCTGTGAGCAAATCAGGACAAAATAAAAAGCCTGATGCATTTTCCCCACCCCACCCCCAGGGAGCAAAACTGCCACAAAGATTTGACACACAATGCACATACAGTATAGGAAATACTGGGATTAGAGGCAAGACCAAGCAAAGATATCCCTTTGGAATATCCCATTAGATTAGAATATTCCGCATATACGTCAGCCTCTACAATGCCGCATTTTGCTTACAGTCACACCTTTTTCCTATGCCTGCTTTTCCATCCCAATGGAATCCTTCACTTCTAAATCTCGAAAACTCATTTCAAGAGCCTTGTTTTAGCCTCATCATCACAATCTTATAATCTGAATCCAGATCTCCCTTAGATAAGGGTGTAAAAATTGCAGATGTTTCCCTAGGAGTATAAATGTCATAAATTTCGACTGAAATGGGATTATTATTTTTTTTAAGTAAAGAGGCAAAGCCTGACAGTATATCCAGCGAGGGCTGCTTGGAGTTCTCTGAGCTTGAATGTTTTCTTGCAGATGTTTCATTATCCAAACTAGGTAACATCGTCACTGATTATGTTATATAGTTTGGGCAACGAAGCGTCTGCAAGAAAACAATGAAGTTCAGAGACCACGGAGGACCCTTCATTTCAACCCCGAGCTACAAATATTCTCCTTTATTGGTATTTCTAATAGCATGGTAAATCAATTGGCACTGAGAACATTCCACTTACTAGGGTAGCTTTCTCATCCTCATGCCCCCTGGGGTGTTAGACAATAACTGTCAAGAGTTCAAATATCCATTTGTTTTCACACTTGCTAAGAAATCTATGAATTGTAGTCCAAGATTTCCAAACAGTACCAGGAAAAAGGGGAGTGATCCCAAGGCATTCGCCGGTTGTGTTGCTGAATCTACAGGCCGAAATTCTCCACAATTTAGTATTAAAAGGGCATTAGAAGGGCATCTCCCATCTCTTTTATCATTTGATAAGAAACGATAGCAAGAAACCCGCTTTTAGGGTCTAGACTCGGTACATAAAGGTGCATCAAGGTATATAAAATCCGCAGGATTTTATTGAGAGTATGGTATCGTTTCTATTTTATCTATGCCTTATCACATACACACAAACACACACACACACACACACACACACACAGATTTGGAGATCTGCCACTTTTTGCAGCACTTGGGCCTTGCTTTCTAAGCGTATCTATATTATTTATTTATTTATTTATTTATTTATTTATTTAGATTTATTTATTTATTTAGATTTATATACCGCCCTTTCCCGAAGGATATTACCGGCCTACCTTCCAAGGTTGTTGCAAAAATTACTCAGAAATCAGATATCACGCGTGAAGCCATCGGAGCACCTAAGACAGAAAGACAGAAAGCGCCGATTATGCTACAAACCGGGCGGAGAGGCTGCTCTGCGGCGAAAGCTTCATCCTCCACCCCAGATTTGCTCAGGCGCGACAGAAATGCACTCTGCATATTCTCAGAAACTAGAGGTTTTAACATTTCAGGGCCGTGGCCTAGCAGCGACAATACATTCCGGGGTTGAGTGGTTCTGAGTCCCACGATGCCCCCCAACCCTGAGCTTACCTCCTCTTTCTCTCGCCTCTGCAGGGGGATCCCCTCTTACGTAATCGACTCCCGCGCTTCCCGCGCAAAAGGGATCGCCCCGAGATCCTCACCCGGCGGCGCCTCCGCTTCAATTGACTGAATGACACCCATCTCCCCCCCCCCCCAGGATAGCCGGCGACTCCCGGGCCCCGCCCCTTCGACCTGATTGGTTCGCGCTCCTTGAATGTCCCGGGGAGTGACAAGAGCGACCAAAGGGTTCCGTCCATCACCGGCGAGAGCAGCGCCCAGTGGCCAGACAGGGAAGGGAAGGCGGGCTGTCGAAAGGCAGAAGCGAATCAGATAAAGAAGAAGAAGAAGAAGAAATAGAAGAAGAGCGGGGATCAAAAGAGGAAGCGCCGTTCCCCCCCCCGCAAACGGGAGAAAGCTCAGCCAATCAGAAATGGAAGGTTTGCCAGTGGTCAGGAGGAGGAACCAATGGCCTGCCGGATTTGGAGAAGGGAGCGAGAGGAGAAGCGGCCTCGGTAAACAAACCTCGGGGGAAAATGAGCCAATCGCGAAAGGGAAGGGGGCGGGTGCTGTGCGAAAGGGTTATTCTACGTTTCACCACCGCCGAAGGAAAGGTCGAGAGACGGGGGGGGGGAATTCTCCCACGCCTTTCTCCAAGGCTTGGTCACGTGACCAATACAAAACACACACACACACACACACACACACACACAGCAAAAGGTACAAAACTCGCCCTAGCCCAGGGGTAGGCAACCTCGGCTCTTTTATGACTCATGGACTTCAACTCCCAGAATTCCTGAGTCAGCATAGCCAAGTTTGAAGACCCCTGTTCTAGAGGGCATATATATTTATTTATTTATTTATTTATTTATTTATTTTAATTCCATTTATATCCCGCCCTTCTCCGACTGGGGAAGAGCGCTCTGACCACTACACCTCAGTGCAACCTGACTGCTTAGGAAAGCCGGCGCAACCTTCGTGTGTGCATCCTCCACGTTGATGGACAATGCGGGTTAGACTTTACCCCCTTCCTCCCCAACTGGAGAGACCCTGAGATCAGGGTTCCTCAAACTTGGCCACTTTAAGACTTGTGGACTTCAAGTCCCAGAATTCCCCAGCTGTTGCTATTTGTAATGGTTTTTCATCCAAAAGAGGCGTCTGCTGTCCCGTTTTATCTGTACAACAACCCTCTGAGGTGGACCAGGACTAAGAGAATTAATGACTGGTCTGAGGTCACCTGAGGGGCTTTAGAGATGGGGCAGGATTTGAAACCAACTCCCACTCCTCCCCCCCCCCCAACACAAGCTTTGATTCTGCCTTGATCTTTAGGCTGCCTTCTGTGCCCAACCTTGCTAACTGATATCCACAAGAGATAAAAAAAGGAGAGTGCCCAAAGATACAGAGCTTTCTGCCCCCTCTTTCAAAGGCAAGCTACTTTTGGTACTGGGAAGAATCCAGAGAAAGAAATATTTTGGGAAATATTAAAAAGGCAGAATATTATATTTCCCCAAAGGATCTTAAAGGCAGAAACCACCCCCACACCCCCAAGTCTCTGTGTCCCAAACAGAAACCAGGTCTGCAGAAATGCAGATGTGATAATCTTGTCGGAAAGATTGGAGCCAGGAAGCTGGGATTAGAAAAAGAACCTTAGAATCAACAATCCCTCATACCGAATAATCCAAGAATCATCAACCAGAGCCCCAGGAAAGTAGGATATGACCTTTGGGACATAATAGGATTAACCCACCACCATCAAAATACCACAAAGGCACACTCAGATTCAAGTCAAAGTACATGACACAAGAAATACAAAGCCTCAAAGAGGAAGAACTCCAAACAAAAGCCCAAGAAGATATAAAAACCCACCACTCACAGCCACATGTGGTCAGTTTTTCCCAGAGCCATCTTTCTGTCTGGCTCTCCTCTTCAATAAGCCACAACCTTCTTTCTAAAACAGTCTCCATTTTGTTTATTCCCAGCTTGGACTGGACCCCGATGAAGATTTTTCTTTCAACAGTACAAAGGGGGGTTGGGGTTGGTGTTCCTTCTGCTCAGATCAGATGGTTTGGATTGACGCTAATTATAACTTCATACCACAATAATTCAAGTCATCTGTGTGCCAAATAATATGACTTCCTTTTTCCAAACTCAACCACTTTCACTGTCAGGGGATTTCTATAATAGGTATATATACTTTTTTCCAGCAGGAAAGCACATTTCATGAAACAGAAATACAAATATTTCAGTCAAGTATAGGTGCTTCTGGGAATCCACATTATATGGCAATCCTGGCTAGGACTGATGGGAAGGGTAGTCCAACATCTGGAACACATCAAATGGAGAAGGATGATAACAGATGAAATCAGCTAGGCTTCTTACGTCAAGGAGAACAAATCCTTTTACATTCTCTGTAGGAAAACAAACTTGATGTCCACCATGTTTAATAGCGGGTTCTTTGGTGCAGGAATGAAGACAAGGTAACTGAGTACAGGGAAACTCATATTTTATTTCGTGCAGAATTTGTACTGGCAAATGGCTGCAACTAGCCGCAATATATAGTCTAGCCCCTAGGTGGCAGCCAATAGGTTTGAAGCAACCATTGCCGCCTAGGGATAGCCAATTATAGCACTGGAGACTTGTAGTCTGGGTTGCTGGAGAGCCGTTAGCTGCTCCAGCAACCCACTAATGAGCCCAGTACATAACACACCATTTTTCCCCTTCATGAAGGCAGCTCAACAAAGTGCCATCACAAAAAAACACTTCAGTGCCAACTGAAGAAACCACAGTAGTCAACAAGGATTCTGGAAGTCCAAAGTCACCAATCAATGTGGCTCATCATTCTGCTTTAGATACGAGGTAAGACAGGAGGACTAGTAACGTGGGGGTCAGAATAAGAAGGAAAATCCAGACACTGATACTCAGGAAAGACATAAAGCGAGACTTCCGAGCCCAGTGAAGTGCTGCATTCTGGGAATGGGCCTTTTGCTTCTCATTAGCCTAAAGACGCAAAGAACAGCTTTGTTATTCACTCTGGATGTAGAATAAGGACACCAGAAAGCATGAATTTTAAGGGGCAAATAATTTCTTAGCCTATCTTTTCATACATTGTATATACATCACCTGCTGAAATGCTCAACATAGGTCTCAGAATTCTTGCCTTCTCTTCCCTAGCGAATTGCCATGTTTGTAAAACACACTGAATCACAAACGGTCCATTCACACGTCAGCTGAGCATGCTGGGTCAGAGCCTATGCTTAGTTTATGACTCCTTGTATCATCAGAAACAAAACACTGGATTCAGTCAGGCCATTTTCACTCAGTAAACCATGGGTAACCATGTCATGCAGATGTCCTTGGCCTGTATTTCTGCATATCGATCCTAAATTAAGAGTCCAGATAAACACACAAAGCTAAATAGGGCAAGGGCCTTCTTTTTTCCTCAGGTAAGACATCAAAATATGAGGTTGAAGGTTTGTTCTCCAAGCTTGTGGGTTGGTTTCGTTACCAAGCTAGGTAACATCTTCAGCAGCCTTTGAGGCAGAGGCCCCCGACCTTTTGGGCACCAGGGACCGGTTCCATGGAGAGAGGTTTTTCCGCGGACCAGAGGGTGCGTGGTTTTGTCTGCTGCCTGCATCCCGCAGATGGGGCTTCGCTTCTTTGTGCGGACCGGTTGCTGGCATGCCGTGGCCCAGTACTGGTCCACAGACCGGGGATTGGGGACCCCCTGTGTCAAATGATTATCTTCTGATGGGGTCAGGTGTGAGTCATCAGAGAGAGGCTTGTGATGGGTCTTATTTCAGGTCAGGGTTGTTGGAGGTTGTGACACCTGACCCATCACAAGGCCTTCACTTGACACACACCATAAACCTGAAGCCCTTATAAACAGAGGGGCACACACATCCCCTACACTCCGCTGAAGACGTTACCTAGCCCAGGTGCAGGATGAGGGTGATGGTTCGTTGTCCGAGATTGTGGGTTGGTTTCCAAACGTTTCGTTAACGAAACGTTCGGAAACCAACCCACAAGCTAGGACAACGAACCATCACCCTCATCCTGCACCCGGGCTACAGATATTCGCCACTATTGCAAACATCAAACTAAGCTCCCATCTTGTTGTTGGGAATGTTTGCAAGGCTAGCTCTAAAGATTTGCATGCTACCCACTCCCTAGCTTTAAAGTCAATGCCTCTGAGACTTTCCATCTGCTTCCACCTGGCAAAGAGGCTGGTGTGGACTTTCCAAACACCTGAGCCCAGCCAGAACTTTCCTTCCTTGCAGGTATAGCAGGAGAGCAGTGTTGGCTTAATGTGGGGGGAAAAAAAACCCTAGAACAGGGCTTTTCAACCAGTAGTACGGATACCACCTGTGGTACATTGGCACCTGGCAGGTGGTATGCGACCATCCTAGAAAAGTGGTAGCAGGGGAGGGGAATGAGGTGAACCGGTGGCAGCACTGCACAAGCCTGAGCGAGAGATGGCTGGAGCTGCAGGGCTGTCAGGGCTCAGCGGAAGCCCCAGAATCAGCACCAGGCTCCAGCTGGAGCTCGGCGCCGATCCTGGTGCTTCTACTGAGCCCAGAAGCAGCGCCGATCAGCTGGAATGTTGCAGCGTTTCCAGGGTCTTGTGATTTACATTCAGATGCTTGGCAACTGATTCATATTTATGACGGTCACAGTATCCCAGGATCATGTGAAGTGACCAAAACCTGCTGCAACCACCCAGCAGAGGCGGGGAATAAAAACCAAACATACCCACCCACCCCCGCTGCCAATCCTCAACAGAAACGCTCACAACAATGAAAACCTCGGACAGGAGGAAGAGCGCTGCCAGGCGGGCAGGCAGGTGTCTTGCTCGGCTGTGGCTTGGGGGGCACTTTTTTCAGTGCCATTGTAACTTCGAACAGTCACTAAGCAAACTGTTGTAAGTCGAGGACTACCTGTACTTCATCACTTTTTTCCTTTTTTTTTTTGGTCATCAAGTTTTTGACCCCATGCTAGGCGCCTGGTGGCACTCGGATGCTGCCATATCCTAAAAGTGGTACAATGGGTGAAAAGGTTGAAAAGCCCTGAACTAGAAAGACCCAGGTAGCGCCTTCTTCAACTCACCAAGTTGATTAAAAGGCCCTAAGCTTCTGCAAGCTGCTCAAGTAAAACGGGCAGGTTACAACCTTTTAAGTCAACTTGAATTGCGAGGGTGGGCAATGTGTTTGGATGTTGTTATGCCAAGAAAATCCAGTTTTATCCAATGTATCCAGGTTGGGGCTAAGACTAATGAAGGATTTCAGTGGGGGTGAGCGAAGGAGGGGTAACTAGGTTGGCTAGCCGGATGCAGTTCATATATGAGACCCATTACGCCTTGCCTGCGAAGAATTAAGATTTTCATTAAAAATTTAAAATAAAATTATGTTTAAAGAAAATAGCATTACAGGTCAAATGTAAACATAGTAACACAGAATCGTAGGGCTGGAAGGGACCTCGGAGGTCTTCTAGCCCAACCCCCTGCCCTTATATCCTCCCGGATAAATGCAGCCTTTTCTTGCCGTTCCATTGATTGTCTTCTCGCTATCAGAAAATTTCCCCTTACTTCTGGGTTACTTGTTTCTCTGATAGGTTTCTCTCTCTGATAGGTTTCTCTTCCCAGACTGTGAACTAATAAAAACAAGTCAACCTGACCTTCCAACAAAGTACAATTTCCCCTCTTATCATGGATGAACATAAAAAATTAGCGAGATTGGAACCCCAGGGAGGTGTTAGCAGACTGAATGGCCACTGAGCATTTGAGAGAACAAATATACCTGTCCCAGGATAATGTTGCAGGATCCAATCTCGGTCGGTCACCGGGACCCGAGGTTTTGTCTTCCGAGCTTTCGGACTCATCCTGCAGCCCCGATCCTCAGGGAATTTCTCTCTAGACACACAACTAAGTTGCTGAAGAAAAGTCAAAAAGCAAAGAAGTTCCCTGCAGATTTGGCTCCAAAAGCTTGTAAGACAAAACCTCGGGTCCCGATTACAGACCCATATTGGATCATAATAATCATAATCATCATCATCATCGTACCTAGGATGCTGGCAGCAACCCATGTCAACCATCAGCGCCAGTTTGAATGTTCAGTTGACTGAGGTTCATGTTTAATGAATAAAAGATGATGATGATAACAATAATAATGATGATGAGAATGATGATGATGATGATGCCACCAAAAGTGCCGGGAAAGAAAAGATGTCTTTTTTTGGGCTGACCAAATTCTGACTGATTGACCGTTGAAGGATGTAATAAGAAACTGGGTGAAAGAGAATTGCTTTGAAGGAACCACCCAAAGTCACTTAGGCCAGATGGGTGGTGTAGAAATTTAATAAATACTTAAATAAACCACATAGAGGAAGCAGCCAGATGAAGTAGCGTTTTGTCATGGGTTCCACTTGTGAATTGCTAAAAGCAAGGCTGATTTTTGGTTTCCTCCTGCCTGGAGGAACACTTTAGCCGTTGTCTTCCTGCCGTAAAAAAAAGCAAGGCTGTTGGGCTCCATTGTGAACTCTTGTGAAATGACAATGTGGCTGGATGCACTCCCGTAACACCCCTGAAGTTGCACATTGTAGGGGCAGGATCAGTGTCGGCACAAATCTTTTACAGGGATTATAAACTTCCCCATAGTTTTACAGGGAATCTTGTCCCCTGCAATTGATTCTGCTTGCTCCATTGAACAATTCTGAATAAGCCTTTAAGCTACGGTATGTTAGGACAAAATCAAGAGTCTTTAAAAATTCACCCCTTTCTTCTAGCATTAGCTTTTTTTACAGCCCACTTCATGACAGGACCTGGACACCATCCTTAGAGGAATGTGGACCCATGCTTTTTTGAACCTTACAAGCCCATGGGATGTAACGGGCTTCCCTCAGTTCTGAAATTTGACACTTTGGCAAAATATTGACCAAGCTCTGCTGCCTTGAAGGTAGCATGGGAATTTTAATGAGCATCAGCTCTGGGATGGTTATTTTCCACATCTGTTTGAGGAATATTTTCTCCGCTGTCCAAACCCCACTCCATTGTTCTCAGTTGTTGAGAATTCCACAAGCCATTCTAGGTACCTTGTGAAAATCTTCAGCTTTGGGAAATGGAATACAATCCACTCCTTTTTCCTTTGAGTACAATTAGGTCTACTACATGAAGGTATTAGCTGTGTGTTTAGCCATTACCCTTAGCAAGAAGACCTTAAGAACGAAACCCCTTTTTTCTCTCTAGGTGCCACTAGAGCAGGGGTAGGCAACCTTGGCTCTTTCATGACTCATGGACTTCAACTCCCAGAATTCCTGAGCCAGCTGGCTCAGGAATTCTGGGAGTTGAAGTCCATGAGTCATAAAAGAGCCAAGGTTGCCTACCGCTGCACTAGAGACACACCATAGGTAATTTTTTTGGGGGTATACAGGCTTTTCTTCTCTCTGGTAATGATGGGAACCAGGGACAAAAGTGATGAGAAGATTAAAAAGGTAAAGGTTCCCCTGCACATGCGTGCTAGTCGTTTCCAACTCTAGGGGCCGGTGCTCATCTCCGTTTCAAAGCCGAAGAGCCAGCGCTTGTCCGAGGACGTCTCCATGTTCATGTGGCCGGCATGACTAGACGCCAAAGGCGCACGAAACGCTGTTACCTTCCCACCGTAGTGGGACACGTATATATTCGCCTTCATTTGTACAAGTCAAAAAGCTAGTCTCTTTTGCTGTCTCTGTGATTCACATTAACTATCAGGATACTAGGAAGCATCAGGATACTAGTCCAAGGTTGTGAGTCTAATTTCAGAGGCCAGAAGTGTGTGAATGTCTTCCATTTCCTTTGAGAGACCCGATTTCCAACTCTGTGTCCTGCTGTGGCATGCGGAAGAATCCCATCCTCTTGGTGTCAAGTCTTCTTTGAGCCAAGCTCTTGCGTCTTGAGTTGAGTCTGGCTAAATTGTCGTAAGAGATAAGGCAGAACGCTGCCAGACGGACACCTTTTTCACAAATGGAATGTACGAGCTCAAGATTAGAGAGCTTTTTGACCTGGTCATTCATTCAGCTCTTGTGAAGGTAGGGAAGAGAAGAACAGAAGAAAAAAGAAACTTCTTTTGAGAAAAGACTCACATCCGGCAGCAGGATTCCTGTTTACTATTCCTCTGAACACCTTTTTCCTGGTTTTCTCCGACTGTTATGTACTCACACGCCCACCAGTTTCGCCTATCTTGGGTTGGGTTCCTACTGCTTTCTCCATGAAGTCATGTTTGAATCATTCCAGTTGAGCTCATGGCCTTTTTTTCCCCTTTTTCTTCTTCTTCCCCTTTTCCCCAGTCTGCCTTCTGGGTGCTGTTTTGATAGGAAATGGTCCAACTGAAAAGCTCTCAGGTTATGCAGAAAGCTGAGCAAGACGGACTTATATAGGCTGCCCTGAACTGCTGAGATTGATTGGTGGAGCCTGACAGATAAGACAGGGAATATTCTGAGCGATACCTTCTAGGCAGGGTGTGACAGTGAAGAGGAAATCAAGTGATCTACAGCAGCTGGCTTGCACACAAGCTAGCTTAGTAATAACAATGGCAATTGTGCTTAAGCTTATATACCACTTCGTAGTGCTTTATTTACAGTCCACATATTGCCCCCAACCATCTGGGTTCTTGTTTTACCATCCTTGGAAGGAGAGGAGGCTTGAGTCGGTGAGGATCGAACTCCTGACAGCGAGCTGAATTAGCCTGCGATAATGCATTTCTAATCACTGCGCCACAGGGGTTACAATGCAGTATTGCAGGCTAACTCTGCCCACAGCCTGGAGTTCGATCCTGAAGGGCCTCAAGGTTGACGGAGTCTTTTCTCCTTCCAAGGTTGGTAAAATGAGGATCCAGATTGTTGTGGGGTGTGCGTGCGCAATATGCTGACATTGTAAACTGCCCAGAGTGCTATCAAGGTAAGATAAAGGTTCCCCCGCACATGTGCTAGTTGTTTCCGACTCTAGGGGCCGGTGCTCATCTCCGTTTCAAAGCCGAAAAGCCAGCGCTTGTCCGAGGACGTCTGTGGTCATGTGGCCAGCATGACTAGACGCCAAAGGCACACGGAACGCTGTTACCTTCCCACCGTAGTGGTCCCTATTTTTCTACTTGCATTTTTAGGTGCTTTCGTACTGCTAGGTGGGCAGAAGCTGGGACAAGTAACAGGTGCCCAATCTGCTACGCAGCACTCGGGATTTGACCCACCAAACTGCCGACCTTCTGATCGACAAGCTCAGTGTCCTAACCCACTGAGTCACCGCGTCCCTCATGGAACGTACCTTATGGAACGGTATGGAAGTGCTATTAATGGACGTCCCTTTGCTAGTTCTCATCTTTCAGTGTTTATCTTTTTTTTTTTATTTAAAAAGTTTTACAATACATTTTGACTTTAATCCCCCCTCCCCCACCCCTATCCAACCCTCCCTCTCCCTCTCCCCCACTCCCTCCTCCCCCCCCCCCCGACTTCCCAGAGCTAAATACAGGGCATAAAATCGAAAAACAAACAAACACCCCTATGTTATCAACAATAAACTATAAATTCTATCTCTCTCTAGCTCATATAAAATGAGTACAAACAATATTAATATTACAAATAAAGTAGAAAAGAAAAAGAGGAAAACAGAAAAAGAGCTTTACTCAAAATAAATTTTCTTAATCCCAGTCCTTATTCATATTAATTTCAAAAAAAAAAGAAAAGAAAAAAAAACTTTCACCTGCTATTTGCATTCTCCCACCTTTCTCTAATTTCCAAATTCTCAATTACGCGCCAAAAGCGCCTATCTCTGTTAATCTTAATAATCTCCGACCAAACTAAACTATGATCAAAAATAGTTCTTGCATGTATCACGCCAAATGTCTCGCAGTTCCAAATCATCCTTAAGTTCAAATAAAAGTTCAAATAAAAAGAGTATATAAAAAAAAAGATTTAGGCAATCTCTAAGACAACTTGTTGTTAATTAGGAGCTTACATACCCATTCTTAGTTCAACACATACTTTAAGTCCATAACCCTAATATACTTTTCTAGCAAGCAAATAACATCAATCTTAAATTGTGTAAAATATTAAAAAAAAACCTTTCTTTCTCCTCTATAATAATTTTACTCCATTGACATTCTAATCTAAAAATTTAATCAGCAATCTTAACGCCCCAAAACTTTTGGAGCACCTCTGTCATGACCCCCAAAACTTCTTTAGACCGCTCTCCTCCCATATCTTCACTGTAAGCACACTTTGAAGATTCCATAACTTTCTGCTGGTCTTGCGCTTGCTCTCGTCTCGCTCTTCTTAGGGCGGCACGCGTCATCTTCTGGCCTCCTGCAGCAACCGATGAGACTGTGACTTGATCCCCTCCAACACCACTGTCCTCTGTCTGTCTATCTGCAACATCTTGAAGCTTTCCCACACCGTATCCTTTTGCAGCTTCCAAAAATGATAGGGGGGTTGCTTTTAACACATTACTATAAAAATCACGTGCCTGAGCCACAGTAACCAAACGATGTCTTTTACCTTCGTGCGTCGCCACCAATCCAACTGGAATCTCCCATCTAAACTTAATATCACGTTTCTTAAGTTCCTGTACTAGAAATGCAAAATCTTTCCTTCTCCTTAGGATCTTCGGAGGGATCTCTTTTAAAACCAAAACTTCTTGCTCAGCCACTACCAAATTAGTATCATAAGCAGCTTGAATGACTTCATCTCTAATTACTCTCTTTGTAAAATAGACCACCACATCTCTGGGTAACTTCCTCTGTCTTGCAATCCATGAATTTACACGAAAAACTTTGTCCATATTTCCCTCAATTTCAGATGCTGACTGGCCCAGTACCCCTTCCAGAGCCTCAGAAATCAGCTGCTTTAAATCTTCTTTACCATTCTCCTTTAAACCCCTAATTCTAATAGCATACTGCATCTGATTATACTGAACAAGGCTCAATTCTTCGTCCATTTTATCCCTTATATTTTCATTTTCTAATACCTTTACTTCTAATATAGAGTTCTTTTGACTGAGGTCCTCCACTTTTATATCCAGCTGTAGCACACATTCAGCTACGGATTCAACCATAGACAAGATGTCCACCCTCATTGCTCTCAGCTTCTCTTCCATCTTCTTCTCCAATTTCTCCATTTTCTCCTCCAGCTTTTTCAACTTTTCATCCATCATATCAGACATCAATTGTGCATGCTTTCCAAGAGCGTCTTGTAAATCCTTAAGCGTCAATACCGGGGGAGATGCAGGAGGAAGCAAAGCTTGCAATGAGGTCTCTTGCACCAGGGAAGACCCCGCATTCCGAAGAGCTTTAGAAGTTTTAGCCGCCATCTTCCCCCACTTTCACTTATTACGCACTTTCACTTTAAAGCTATAAAATCCATTGAGCTAGAGAGTAAAAATAAAGAGTTCACCTTGACCTCCTGTACCGCTCTGCCTGCATCTTGATAATCAAAAGTATTTCCTTTTGGCAGGGGTGGTTGCTAACGCCTGGCTCTGCTCCAAAAATCCCAGAGCAGAGGCACTGCGCAGCTCGGAGCAACCCAGGCTTCGGGGGGGCTCATCCTTCAGCCGCCCAAGCTCTCAGCTCAGGCGGCCCGGAGAGCTCAACCCCTACCTGGGGCCTCACCCCCTCCTCTTCTCCCGAGGAGGGGGCTTCAAATCCATCTAAACAGCTGATCGACGCTGTTTACGATGGAAAAACACAGCTGCGGAGCGGGCAGCCCAAAAACAGCTGTCTTTCAGCGTCGCGTCGCCACCGGAAGTCCTTTCAGTGTTTATCAATGAAGTGTTCAATTTGCTTCAACTTACCTTACTGCAGAATATGCTCAAATTGAAGTTCAGGTTGAAGAAGAGAGAGAACTGAGCCAGGATTTTTTTTGTTTTCTTTCTGACTCCTTTCTTTTTAGCCTGGGATTTCTTCCTCCTTGGACAGTGCCGCAAGCATATTCCAATTCCATTTAACGACCCCTTATTAGGGGTTCTTGTTTTACCATCCTTGGAAGGAGAGGAGGCTTGAGTCGGTGAGGATCGAACTCCTGACAGCGAGCTGAATTAGCCTGCGATAATGCATTTCTAATCACTGCGCCACAGGGGTTACAATGCAGTATTGCAGGCTAACTCTGCCCACAGCCTGGAGTTCGATCCTGAAGGGCCTCAAGGTTGACGGAGTCTTTTCTCCTTCCAAGGTTGGTAAAATGAGGATCCAGATTGTTGTGGGGTGTGCGTGCGCAATATGCTGACATTGTAAACTGCCCAGAGTGCTATCAAGGTAAGATAAAGGTTCCCCCGCACGTGTGCTAGTTGTTTCCGACTCTAGGGGCCGGTGCTCATCTCCGTTTCAAAGCCGAAAAGCCAGCGCTTGTCCGAGGACGTCTGTGGTCATGTGGCCAGCATGACTAGACGCCAAAGGCACACGGAACGCTGTTACCTTCCCACCGTAGTGGTCCCTATTTTTCTACTTGCATTTTTAGGTGCTTTCGTACTGCTAGGTGGGCAGAAGCTGGGACAAGTAACAGGTGCCCAATCTGCTACGCAGCACTCGGGATTTGACCCACCAAACTGCCGACCTTCTGATCGACAAGCTCAGTGTCCTAACCCACTGAGTCACCGCGTCCCTCATGGAACGTACTTTATGGAACGGTATGGAAGTGCTATTAATGGACGTCCCTTTGCTAGTTCTCATCTTTCAGTGTTTATCAATGAAGTGTTCAATTTGCTTCAACTTACCTTACTGCAGAATATGCTCAAATTGAAGTTCAGGTTGAAGAAGAGAGAGAACTGAGCCAGGATTTTTTTGTTTTCTTTCTGATTCCTTTCTTTTTAGCCTGGGATTTCTTCCTCCTTGGACAGTGCCACAAGCATATTCCAATTCCATTTAACGACCCCTTATTAGGGACCCTTCTTTTCAGGCGAGGTCAATGAGATGAAACAGGAAAGTAGCTGCAGCTTAGAAACAACTCCATCATGTCCAGATCAGGACACACCTCAGCTGCAGCCGTGGGACAGCACACACCAGGTTTTGTCAAGTGATGCCAGCAGACTGAGGAACAAGTTTGCCCGCATTCCTAAACTAGCAACTGCAAAGCACCAAGTATTTATTGGTTCCTTTTAGGGCATATTACAAGTTTGGTTGCTATGGGGTTAATTTGTTGCCTGGCACGCCTGGTTGCTAGTGCAAAGGAGTTATTTTCTCCCTGTTCCTTCCTGTCTAGATCAGCCTTTTCCAATCGGCTGCCCTCACCTGAGCTGGAATTACCATTCCGTCCCCGTCTCCCCCCCCCCAACCACCACTGTCTCGATCCATACCGAAATATTCCCCGTTTTGGTATACAGTAATGGGAACGGAAAATCTGCAGCGTTCAAATAACGGACTACAACTCCCAGGATCACCGCCCTCGGTCCTGCTAGGATCACAGAATCACGGCAGCAGGGCCCCCCTCCTCCCCCCCCGATCAGGGTAAGACTCACCAGAGCATCTCTGAGAAACGACCACCGAGGCTACTTAAAAGAACTGAACAAAGAATTCACTTTTTGTGGCGGCTTGTTCCACTGGGTGACAGCTTGCGAGTTCCCAACATCTCCCTCACTTCACGTCGAGTTTAACTGATCCTGCCTCGTGGGACAAGAGAGGAAATCTGTTCTTTCTCCCATGGGCCAACCCTCGGGAGGTCTCTCCCTGTGGTTGTCTCTTCTCTAGGCTAGATGGGCTTCTTGCCCGATTTAGCATTTGATACCCTTTTACCCAAAAGGTGAATGTGTTCCACCCCAGTCACGCCTGCCAGCGGAGAGAAGTCAGCTGTTTTGGCTGAGTGGAGACGGGCAGAATTTTTCTTCTCGGAAACGGTTTCCTGCTTCCACGCAAGAACTAATTCAGCGTTTAAAAAAAAAAAGCATCTTCCTGTGGACAATGCTTCTGAACGAACTAGGTGGACAAAGGGTGGCGCAGACGTACCATCGCAACAAGCAGAATAGTTGATTTTGCTTCTTGCTTTTCTGTCTCCCAGAATTATTTATTTAGTACATTTATATCCCGTCACGATCTCTTTTACGTCGTCTTGGTAGCAGGAAATAAATGCACTAAAAGGTTAGGTTACAATGAAAATGCTGTCATGATAACAGACTATGAAATTGGATACAACGTTCACAATCTTCCACTTCTATCCCCAGATAATACTTTATAAAAGTTTGGCTATTTCCTAATCAACTCAAGATATAATTCGCTACCGTTCTTAGCACAATCTTTACTTTTCAACTGCAGGTGCACTAATATAATGGGTTTGGCCACGGTTTGAAATGGGCAAGGAACTGGGGCAAATAAGAGATTCCAGTTTGCCCAACTGAGTATGACAACAAATGAAACCCTATGCTACAGAGATCAGGTAAATATGCTGAATTTGAGCATGTCGGCATGTGGAGAAACACCAACCCGCAGCTCCCTTAACACAACACGACCCACCGTGCCCAAGCAAGCTGTTTAACCAAAGAGACACAGAAAATAAAAACCTTTTTTTTTAAAAAAAATTCCACAAACCCATGTGTGTGTGTTTTTTCCCCCTTTTAACACTTTATTCATAGCATTATTCTGAAGAAAGATTACATCGGTCTTCTGTACAAGTTCTGAACATGCTTCAGTAGGAAAGACAGCTCCATGGGAACACTTCCCCCCTCCACCCCAACTGCAACCCATCCCCAAATCCAGAGAACTGCTGCCACACACACACACCCCTAAAACCCACTGCAGTGAGGGAGGGGAGGGAAAGTTGTGCTCCCCTATACAAAATAACCTTTGCATAGTTTATGTTCAAAAGAATCTATTTTACAATGAGAGCTGTACACAAAGAGGAGTGGAAGGGGAGAAGGATTTGACCCAACTCATGAGCCCACAAAAAAAAAGTCCCTGGAGCAGTGAGGCTGTGATCGACATCATTTAAAAGGAGGTTATTTTTCTCTGGGTGGTGATGCAGAAAAAGGAGCACATAATCTTACTGGATTGTGTCGCGTAAATCTCCTCTCCCTTGCCCTCCAAGTTGGGGAAATAACTGTCCCATCTCTTCATGCCTCAAAAGGGCCCAAACATGGTGAACGGAATAAGCCGGGAGACAATCAAAAAAAGGGGTCGCCAGAAAAGGGGGGACCTAAGCATTTGGTCACTGTCATTTAAAAACCAACCCAAAGCCGTTAAAAAAAGTAAGAGCTAATCGTGTTTATAAATCAGGAGGGCATCCTTTGCAGGACTTGGGGGTGGGTGGGTGGGAAGAGGACAAAGGAACACCTGGGCCCGAAACATGACACGTGCCTATCAAAAGCCTGGGCTGGACTTCCCAAAAGCACCGGGGCATTTAAAGATAGCAGGTGCCCTGTAGTGTTATTCTAGGGGCAACAACTCTGAAGCTACTCTCCTACTCTCTCTCTCTCTGCTCACGGTTAGGAAGTAGCAGAATTCGTTGCAAAGTGCTGGCCCTGCCACTACAACCTGCGGGGTGGAGTGGGGTGGGGTGGGCTACTGAGCTACCCAGCCCCAGCGAGCAACGCCAGCAGGAGTGCCCCTTGCCTGTTCCCAGCAAAGCACCTGGGAATGAAGAGCCATGCTCACCGTCCTCCTCCTTTCAAGTAGTACTCCAACAGTCAAGACTGGAATGCAGGGAGCTCCAGTAGCTGCCCCCACATTAACGGGAGGAACAAGAGCCAAGGGAGGGGAAGGACTAGATCGGTTTACTGTAGGTGCGGGAAGAGAGGTGACGGTCGAGCCATCCCCGCAGAGAAAGACCAGTGGGACCTCTCACGCTCTGGTCACGTCTTGGGCTTGCGGCCTCTGTTACTTTGCGAAGAGGTCACCGGGGCAGTGGAGGAAGGGGTCGTCGGGGAAGAGAGGGCTCCAGGGGCCCCCGCAGCCGAAGGAGAGAAAGCAGGGCCCGTTTTCCTGGGGGGAATCGGGGACAACCCCGATCGGGTATTCTCAGCAGGCTTCGCGGCGCTGCGGAGGATGCGGTCGGCCGTCCCGCTCTGGTGACCCTGGCCCCTTTTTCGACCGTGGCCCCTGGCTGAGTCATAACACTGGCGCTTCGACTGCTGGATACACTTATAGCTGTTGGATTCCGAGGAAGATCTCAGAGAAGACTCCGACTCTCCACCCTCTTGCTCAGAGATGCCCTGGGAAGCAGGTGACTTGCTGCTGTTCCTCACCCGCTTGCCCTCCACGGAGCAGCGCCGTTTCCTTCGCTGGGTTTCCCGCTCCAGCGGTGGAACGAGGCAGCCAGGCCGCAGGCGAGTGGAGCGGGCAGGGGTGTCACCGGAAGGCTGCTCCCACGTGCTACTCTCTGCCGATGAAGCCCTCTCGGTGCCTATGTGCTTTGGAGAGGGCTGAACTAGCACCTCGCTGCAAGACTCCGGCTTTTCTTCCCGCTTGAGCAGGGCAAGTCTGGTGAGCGGTCGGGTGTCCTCGCCGTCCGAGGAGCTCTGATTGGCGCTGGGCAACGATGGGCCAAGGTCATCTTTTCTCCTACGCCGTCGTCGCTTGCGGCCAGGAGGAGCCGGGGTGTGCTTCTCCAAAGAGGTCTCCTGGTCAGAGTTGGAGGCTGGAGGTTGGGCCACCTCCACCCGAGGCGAAGACGGGTTCTTTGGGGGACGACCCCTTTTCCGCTTCGGTGGAGAATTTGCTGCCGGGGAGCCGGGGGCTCCTTTGGGTAGCGAGCGTGACACGGGGGACAGATAAGGCGGATCTTGCGTCTCCGAGGAAGCTTCTGTGGCAGAGGCCCCTCGAGGGGAAGAAGCTCGAGGTTCACACGCTTCAGTGGACGGTTTGGAAAGCGCTTTAGTGGAAGCGGTTAACAATTCTCGTCCCTTCAAGGCGGAGTTAGAATCCGATCCAGGCTGAGAATGCAGTGAAGTTCGATTCCGTGCTTTAGGGGAGATTTTGGAGATGGCCGCTTTGGGATGCAAGCCTAGCGGCTCGTGAAGCTTCGAGGGGCCTTCTGTTACAGAGACGGCCTCAGGAGATCTCTGTAGCTTCTTTTGCACCTTAGTGGGAAGCTCTACAGTCTGAGGTTTTGCGGATGGGGATAGCAGCACTTCGGAAGCAGGAGACTTGTGAGGCATGACAGGGGATTGCCGAGTCTTAGGGGGCCGGCCACGCCTTCGCTTTTCCATGGGGGAGTCACCGTTCTCACTGCTGTCTGTCTTGCTCTTGGGAGATTCACTCTTGGGAGTGGAGCTCTCGGGCGCCTTCTGCTCTGGGGACGGAGGAGTCCCTGCATGGCCTTCAGGGGTTTTCCTCACTGGCGCTTTTCTTTGGGAAGGGCTGATCTCCAGAGCTGGCTCAGGAAAGGGGCGGAGCAACCCTGGACTCTGCTGATCCGGTGACTTATTCTTGGGAGGACGTCCTCGTTTGCGCTTGACAGGCTCAGAGGACGTATTACCCGGCAGCTCCCCTTTTGAACCGTCATCCTTTTCTTTGGCTGCTGCCCGGCTCTCCAGTTCAATTCTTCGCCGGGCGGGCAAGTCCCGCAGCAGAGGCAAGGCTTTAGCAGAAGGTGGCATTTCTGGCTCTGACAGGCTTTGTGCCGGGACGCTGCCCAGATTCATCACTGCGCTGGGGGTGGAATCCAGCTTGCCAGTGCGATTACGTCGTCGACGAATGAGCTCTTTCTCTTCCACCACCGTGACCAGGCGGCCTGGCAACTTGCGTAAGACTTTGGCGGCAGGGCCATCTGGCGTTTGACAGCTTTGCTGGATTTGCACATCAGCGCTGGTTCGACGGCGTGGAAGTTTGTTCGGTGAAAGGCTGTCATCTGAAGACAAATTTCCTTGAAGGGATGAACTCTCCTGCGAAGAGGCAGAGCTGGGGCAGACTGCTGCGAGCCTGGTCTCCTGGGGCCCCTCCCCATGGTTGTTTTTCCCTACCGCTCCTTGATTCTGAGCGGTTGTTTCATCCAGACTGTTCACTTTGTAGTCAGCGGTTTGAGATATCGGGGATGTACCCCCCAAGGGCAAGATTTCAAGCTGGGGCTCAGTTAGCAAACTTGAAATATGAGAAGGGAGGTCTCCACTTCTCAGAGATTCCTTCAAGCCATTTTGTTCCTTGATACAGGTCAGGGTTTCCAGTTGAAGGAGAGAGCTTGTAGCTGGAGAGTGATCCAAGGAAGTAAACACAGGGGGGTCCATCTTGGGGGCTTCACTGTCCAGCATAAATGATGCTGCACTGCCTGTGGTTTCCCAACTGGCGTCTTTTGTGCTTTTAGAAGAAAAAGGCTCAGATACTACCTTAGCAGCGTCATCGGGAGGTGCTGTGGTCTCTCGAGGAGAGATCTGCCTGGTTGCCTCATCCGCAGAATTGACCGGTTCCCCTTCTGCAGCATTGTAGCTGGTGCTCACATCTGCTCCTTCCATTGGCTTCTGCCCACTCACCTTTTGCTCCATCACAGGTAAATTTATTTCACCTGTGGCCTCAGACCTGCTCTCAGAAGTTAGTTTTACAGTGCCAAGTAGCACCGGAGTCGTTGCTTTCATTTTATTGCCCGGGATATTCAGCTTCCCGGCATCGGGTAATGTCTGTGTACCCAATAATTTCCCAGTAATCAGGGTGTCTTGTTCTTGGAATGCTGGAACTTCCTTATCCGCAGCAGACTCAACAGGGTGGAAATCCAGGGTTGGCGGACCGAATTGGGAAATTTCTTCTGTTTTTTGCTCTTCTACATCCGCTTTTAAATTAAATGCCTCTCCATCGAGTCCTTTCAAGTGAAATTCTGGAGCCTTTACCTCCGTCCTTGACACCTCAGACTTAGGTGAGCTACATGTAAGTTTATCTGGCCCAGAGGTTTTTTCAGACTTCTGTAGGCCTAGCCTGGGCCCTTTATCCATGTTGGTATCTGATGCCTGTGGGACACTTCCTGGTAATCTTTCATCAACAACCAGGGTCTCGGTCTTCGATGTGGTACCTCTTAGAATTCTGTCCCCAGCAACTCCAGGATCTGATTTCTGTGGAGCAGCTTGTAGCCATTTATCCACAGCAGATGGGGTGTCTGTTCTATGGAGATTAGCTCTCAAAAACCTGTCACCAGAAGCTTCGCTTCTGTGGGGGGGCATTTTCTGCACCTTCTCCCCACTAGTTAGTCCTTTATTCCATAGCTCTTCCCGCCGGGTCAAAGTTCTACGAGTATTCGGGACAATCTGAGCCCGCTTTTCTTCCCGCACCAGCTCTCTACGCACTGAAGCACTTCTGGTATGCTGGGCTACTTGGGGCAGGTTGTCATCTTCCTCATCTGTCACCATTCGGGAATGCCGGAGATTGGGCAGCCTTGACTGGGAGGATTCCACATCTCCGCCATCCCCATCCTTTGGTGGAAGACGAGTGCTACGCAGCCGTTCGCTCATGCGGGTGCCGGTCCTCTCTGAGCCTGTCCGGCTAGGAATCTTGGCCTTCTTGCTTTTCTTGCTGGAGCCTTCCTCAAGGAGGTAACTCTCATCTTCATCTTCTGGCAGTTTAAAGACCACCTCATCCTTAGCCTGGTCAATATCTTTGCGGGCAGCTTCCACCTGTTCCTGGAATAACAGAGAAATCAGATAAGGAGGAACCAAAGGGGGAATCACCACTAGCTTGGCAAGGATTCTGGCCCTGTGAGCTACTCAAAGGTATCTGAAAAATAAGACTCTTAACCCATTTTTCCCTTTCTCAATAGGACTAAATGCTAAATATCCTCATCATAACTGGAGACAGCCCTGCCTTTTAACATACATGATGTGCTGATTGTCCTCTCCATGAAAGGTTGGGAGACCAGAAAAATGGGACTCTCAACAGCCTGGAAGATGGTTGCTTTACGGCTATTTTAAAGAAGTTGAATCAGACTGAGGAACTGACCCAACATTTAACATAAGATTTAGCCAGCTTAAAAAGAAAAGTTGCACGATCCTTGATTCCCATTTTTCTGACAAGTTATTATACAAAAGAATTTCACCAACCAGGGAGCTGAAATTTACCTCGGCTTGCTTCAACTCCTCCCGACTGACGTCCTCCAGAGATGCCTCCAAAAAGTTCATGGCATAACGCTCAATAGGAGTGAGCTGGAAAATGGGGGGGAAAAAATCACAGGGGATTTTTTTAAAAGAACACATCACATGTTTTGCAATTATTTCGGGCACAGGGTTTGGAATGCAGGGCATTGTGAGATGTTTGTATTTGTGTTGGAATTTTGAGTGCTTAAATCTTTATTCCTACAGCCAATTACGGATTCACCGGTATGCTGCTGTTTGATTGTTATTTTTAAAGTTATGGTTGGCCTCAGTCATGATGAGATGGGCAGCCATATACACTTAAAACAAGCTAAAAAAGATAAATAAAATCATCTGCCTGAATCTAAAGCAGCGCTGTCCACCCTTGGCAACTTCAAGATCCAAAGTTGCCAAAGGATGGACACTCCCGATCTAAAGGAAACGATATCTTCGTATGATTGCAGCAGGTGTACATTATAGAATAAAGGGGTAGCCTTCCACTTTCATCTCAGGTTAAAAGGCAGGATGTTATGTACCTGTTCTACGAGTGAAGCAATTTCCTGCTCTGCCTTAGAAATTTCTTCTTCTTCCTCTTTGCTGGACCGGTCTTCTGCATCCAAAGGAATGTTCTCATTGAATTCTGCCAGCTCAGCCACTTGCTCTGCCTTGGCCTGAGTAGCTGCCCGAATGTCTTCAGGGTCCTCAGCCTTGCACAGTGCCTGTGAGGGAAGACATTTCCAGGCAGAAATCACAACAGTCCTGACCAAAGTAGGGCAGCTCCCTTTTGTTCAACGTTATGAATAAAGTAACCCACCTGTTCTAGAATCTGTGTCTGCTTGGTGGCCATGGGATCCTCTTCCTCCTCCTGCACCGGAACTGGGATATCTCCTTCTTTCTTCGTGGGTTCATCTAGCGGCATGTCAAACAGCTCAAGAATAGTTTGCTGAGGGCAGAGAAATTAAATTACAAATTATCCTTAAGATAGGAACTGCTGGCCTACACATCTGGTGATTTTTTTTTGTTATCTTTCTTGTAGCAGGTTAACATAACTAAGGATGTCTCAAGAGTAACAGGGCAGCGTTAAGATGCTTAAGAATAAAGCACTGTCAGTCAAACCACTGGTCCCATGCACCAAGGACCTCACAATTCAGCACCAAGGTCCAGGATCAATTACAGATGTTTATGGTTACCTGCTTGAAGTAGGCTGTAGTGAAGTTGCCCCCTTCAATAGCCATATCTCCTAGCATCCTTTTCTGATTAGCTTTCTTCAGAATATTTTCCTCCACAGTCCTTTCGCTGATCAACCTAAAGGCATCAGAGAATTAATCTGTAAGTTACTGCTAGCCAACTGTGTCTGCGGGAAAAACCTATGAAACTTACAAAGTTTATTTTTCAAAAAAAGCTATTGCTATAATACAATTATTAAACGTCTAAAGCCTTTTCTGCAGCTACGAGCTCCTTCTAATTGCTGGTGCTGAAAAATGGGAGTGTGGCCATCTATTATAATGATGCTGTAGGAGATGACTAGGCTGAGCCTGAGGGAAGGATCAAACGCATCTGTTCTGTTCCAGCCTACTACCGGCCCTGCAGAAAAGCCAGGGACAACCCCTATACAAAAGGCAACAGGCTGGAAGTACGGCCGCCAAATTTATTTACACAAAACAGATCCAAGACAGAGCAAACTAAGCAAAACAAAATACGAACCACTAAAACAGAAGCTGCTCAAACGGTTGCCTTCAGCAACCAGCCCTCCCACACATTCCCCTTTTAAACAGTTTCAAGGCGTGGCTTCTCTTTGCCTCCTTCCGAGGTGCCCCATTGCCTTCCTCTGTTTACTCCTGACTGACTGCCTCCTGCTTCGGGTGTCCTTGAACAGGGCCAGTTGTGGGTCATCTTCATCCAAGCTGTCAGGCTGGGTCTGAGTAGTAACCAGATGGGAGGGGCCTGGCTGAGAGCTCTGCGAAGCCTCAGAACTGTTCTCTGCAGGCTCTCCAAACCCCCCCTCCTCCTCCTCTGAATCATCACCCAACTGCCGAACCCACAGGCTGACCCTGAATCACAACAGCATCATAAATCACGAGTTGCCTGCAAGACATCTAAGAACAGCCCATCTTGAATGCCTCTCTCACTTCCCGCTCATTTCCCTTAGCTGCTAGATGGTCAGATTCTTGTAGAGAGCTTAACCTTGCAATAAATCTTTATACAGGTATTCCTCGACTTATAACCACAATTGAGCCCAAAATTTCTGCTGCTAAGTGAAACATTAGTTCACTGAATTTGGCTCCATGTTACGACCTTTCCTGCCACAGTTCTTAGGTGAATCACTACAGTTGTTAAGTAACACGGTTGTTAAGTGAATCTGGTTTCCCACACTGACTTTGCTTGTCAGAAGATTGCAGAAGCTGATATGACCCCAAGGTGCTACAAACGTCATAAATACGAGTCAGTTGCGAAGCGTCTGAATTTTGATCCAGGTGGGCACAGGGATGCTGCAACGATTGACTGTAAGTGTGAAATGGTTGTCACTTTCTTTTAGGGCCGTTTTAACTTCAGTCACTAAAGGAACTGTTGTTAAGTCGAGGACTACTTGTACTGATTTGAACTGCCTGAATCTCCTGGGCGCTTGACAGAGGCATAATCCTCTAGATCCCATGCTTTGTACATCTTCCCCAACCTCATTTCCCAAGTGTGCAGACTGAAATCCTGGAGAATAACATAGCTAAATTAGACTAGCCAATGCTGTCACACGTGGAATGGAAAGCTTAGTTAACCTGTAGATGTGAACATCCCGTGTCTGCCCGATACGGTGGCAGCGATCTTGGGCCTGAGCATCCATGGTGGGGTTCCAGTCACTGTCATAGAACACCACAGTGTCAGCACCGGTCAGGTTCACTCCCACCCCACCGCTGCGTGTTGACAAGATGAAACAGAAGATGCGCTTGTCTGCATTGAAACGCTCCATCAATGCCTGCCAAAATCAAAGAAAGAAAGAAAATCCTGGACCGGGATTCTGCCTTTACCTCCTAGCTTCAGAAGAGGAAGGTAAGTTTATGAACTGACTTCATGTATGAATTACACGATTAAAAAGCAGGCGATACAATTATCTTAATTTGATAACATACAAAATCATTTTTTTTCAGAACTACATTTTACATTTTTTTTTTAAAAAAAAACACCCTTCAATTAACAGGACATAGTAAAGGTAAAGGTTCCCCCGCACATGCGTGCTAATCGTTTCCGACTCTAGGGGCCGGTGCTCATCTCTTTTTCAAAGCCGAAGAGCCAGCGCTTGTCCGAGGACGTCTCCGTGGTCATGTGGCAGGCATGACTAGACGCCAAAGGCGCATGGAACGCTGTTACCTTCCCACCGTAGTGGTCCCTATTTTTCTACTTGCATTTTTACGTGCTTTCCAACTGCTAGGTTGACCAAAGCTGGGACGAGTAACAGGCGCTCACTCTGCTACGCGGCAGTCAGGATCCGACCCACCAAACTGCCGACCTTCTGATCGACAAGCTCAGCGTCCTAACCCACTGAGCTACCGCGTCCCTCTTAACAGGACATAAGTCTCCATAATTTGCAATAGTCTCATTCTGAAACACCCCACCCCAAAGTCTTGGACTGTCCCAGTTATTCCCTTACCTATGCAGCATAATTCAACCAAAGAAAAAGCCAGTAGTTTTAAAAATGTATTCTGAATGAAAGCTATTTTTTTTTTCAAATATTCAACGCGTCAATTTTCCGTGACTGCCTCCAGGTCCCTTCGATTAAACGACGTTAAATTGTTGGGATTCCAAAGTCACGCACTCCCAATGGTAGTGTTTGCCCTATGAATCTGCATCCTTCCAGAGATTAGGATGGCCTAGATCAGGGGTAGGCAACCTTGGCTCTTTTATGACTCATGGACTTCAACTCCCAGAATTCCTGAGCCAGCTAGAGGCAGCCCGCGTCTGGATGGGGAGAAACAGGCTTCGACTCAATCCTGCCAAGACTGAGTGGCTGTGCATACCGGCATCTCGGATGAACCAGTTTTGTCCATCTTTAATTATGGGGGGTGAGGTGTTACCCACCCGTTGATAGGGCTCGCAACTTGGGCGTACTCCTGGATTCACGGCTCACTTTGGAAGATCATATAGGAGCCGTGACCAGGGGGGCTTTTGCCCAGGTTCGCTTGATGCGCCAGTTGCGGCCCTATCTGGACCGAGATGCCCTACGCACAGTCACTCATGCGCTCATGACCTCCCGTCTAGACTACTGCAACGCTCTCTACATGGGGCTGCCCTTGAGGACCACTCGGAGGCTTCAGCTGGTGCAGAATGCGGCCGCGCGAGTTGTGATGGGGGTTTCCCGATACTCCCATGTAACACCTCTACTCCGCAAGCTGCATTGGCTTCCGGTTGCCCTCCGGGTGAGATTCAAGGTGCTGGTGATGACCTATAAAGCCCTAAATGGCTTGGGTCCGGGATATCTGAGGGAACACCTGCTCCCTTCGTCCAGTGCACTCACAGGGAGGGTCTTCTCAGGGTGCCGCCGGTAAAAGACTGCCGGCGGATAACACCCAGAGGAAGGGCCTTCTCTGTGGGTGCGCCTGCCCTCTGGAACCAGCTGCCTGTGGAGCTTAGGACTGCCCCCGACCTTCGTTCATTTCGCCAGGACCTGAAGACCTGGCTCTTTGAGCTCTCCGGCCCAGGCTGAGTTTTTAACTGGGGTTTTTAATTTTAGGGATGATTTAATCTTTTTTTAATTGTTTTTAACTTTTGTAGTGGTTTTGTTTTAAATACCCTGTAAACCGCCCTGAGTCCTTCGGGAAAGGGCGGTATATAAATCTAATAAAAATAAATAAAAAATAAATAAAAAATACCCCTGGTCTAGATCCTTTTGAGTCTCTTGCTGTTCCCCCAGGTGTTCGGGCTGTTTGGTTGATCAAGCTCTGGTTAATGTTACTCACTGTGAATTGGACTCTGTTTATTGCTGTGGACATTTTGTTAAACTACGGTTGCTCTTAAATCTTTGTACGCACGTCAGAATCACTTCTGCGAGACAGGTGGCCTTCTACGTTGTTTTAAGTGAATAAACCAGGTAGGAAGGAAGCAGCACGAATCACTTCTGGCAGACAGGCAGGGATTTTGCTTAACATTTCAGGAAGGGCACAAACTGCTGTCGCTTACCTGCCGTTGCTCTACCCGAGTGCTACCATCCAATCGCAGATAGATATGCCCGTGATAATTGAGGAATTGTTCCAACACGTCCAACATGCGGGTCATCTGGGTGAAAATCAGGACCCGGTGGGATTCAGCTTTGAGCTGCCGTAGTAGAACATCCAAAGTCTGCAATTTCCCTGAAAACAAATGAAAGAACAGAGAGCAATGGGCAGTGATATATCTGCCAACCCAAAAAACAATTTGCTTGACCTCACAAGCAGGCTAACGCATTGCCCTCGTTTCCGATCGGTGTCAAGTGCACCTTAACTCTTCTCACCACATACCACAGTCGTACTGGATGAGGCGAAGGTCCGGGAACTGGGTCCTCATGTTGCAGATGATACGATGCAAACAACTTGCGTGTGGCGAGAGCTCTTGGCGCAAGGTCTCCTTGAAGACTGACTTCTGGAGCAGGAGTGTCGGGGGAGGATGAGAGGTGTGCATGGTGATAGCAGGAGCCTCCACAGGAGGCATAACGAAAATGAACCTGCAAAAGGTGAACAGACAGTAAAGGAGATGTAAGAATAGAAGTTCAACAGCCAGTCTGGTGTAGTGGTTAAGGTGCTGGCCCAGGAACCAGGAGACCGTGAGTTGTACTCCCACCTTAGGCTGGGCTACTTTGAGCCAGTCGCTCTCTCTCAGCCCAACTCACTTCACAGAGTTGTAGTTGTGGGGAAAATAGGAAGAGGAAGTAGTATCAGATACATCTGCCACCTTGAGTTACTTATAAAGTAATCAATGTGGGTTAAAACTTTGATAAACATATAAAATACCTCCAGAAAATAAGAGAGGAAGATTCGACTAAAGCTGGAACTCACAGGAATATTTTGAAACACTCAAAAAGATATCTTCATGCTTCTGCTCCCTCCCCCCACTTTAGCACCACCGCTTCAAAACAGCCAAGTATCTGCAGGAAAATATTACCTCTCTATAATGTCCGTCAGCTCCTCAATCCGTTGCTTGGGTGTCAGGATTGCTTGGGCCAAGGTTTCTGACCTCTGCCAATAGGCCTCGAGATGCTGAGTGCTCCTTTGCACTTGGGCTGCGTAGCAATGGGTGTATCCAGATCCCCTTGAGCCCTTTGGCTCTATGTTCTGGGTTGCCGTGGCTCGCTCTTCTTCACTCGGCTCCACCATGGCCTCCTCTTCCTCCTCCTCCTCCTCCTTTTCCTGGGGAGGCGGCAGAGCAGGAGGAAAGAGGGTGCAAAAGCGTAGCACTTCGGTACCGTAGACAGGCGCAAGGTTGCAGTGCTGCTCATTGAGACGGAAAAGCCGGTCAAGGCGCTCCTCCTTCTGCTTCTTCCTCTTCTCGTCAAGTGCTTCCTGGAGGCCAGAGCAAGCCAAGCGGATAGAACTGTATCCAACTTATCACCTCCCTGCCGCAACCTCTCAACTACCCTGTTCCTTCAGCCCCCTCCCCCCACCCCCCCGAAAGCCACGTCCCTGAGCCAAGGAACTCACCAGAAAGAAAGGGGAGCGGGGCGGGGGAGGAGGTTGCCGTCTCGGCCTTGGGGCCAGGATGGAAAGGGGTGGTGGTGGTGTAGGTGTAGTAGAACGCAGAGTTAACATCTCCGGTTCCTCCTTGGGCATGGGGCTTGAGGCAATCTGGGACACCATTGTAGGAGAAGTGTTGGCAGAAACAGTAACAGTGGCAGCTGGGCTGATAGCAAATGAAGTAACTGTGGGAGGCGGGGGAGGAGGAACTGTGAAGGAAACAGAAGAGCAATCGTGAGGAGGATTGCCGACAAATCTACAATCTCTTTCATGTTTATAGTGTGGTAATATGCCACTTGGCTCCCTCTTTGGATTGGAGTTATTGCATAGGTTAATTTTGTTTAGAAGACTCACTGGCTTCTGTAAGGTAAAGGTTCCCCCGCACATGCGTGCTAGTCGTTTCCAACTCTAGGGGCCGGTGCTCATCTCTGTTTCAAAGCCGAAGAGCCAGCGCTTGTCCGAGGACGTCTCCGTGGTCATGTGGCCGGCATGACTAGACGCCAAAGGCGCACGGAACGCTGTTACCTTCCCACCGTAGTGGTCCCTATTTTTCTACTTGCATTTTTACGTGCTTTCGAACTGCTAGGTTGGCAGAAGCTGGGACGAGTAACAGGCGCTCACTCTGTTACGCGGCACTCGGAATTCGACCCGCCAAACTGCCGACCTTCTGATCGACAAGCTCAGCGTCCTAACCCACTGAGCCACCACGTCCCTTGCCCTGGCTTCTGTAGATCCTCGTAATCTTTTGAAATGCATTTTGAAAATACGACAAGAGAAATGAATGCAGCACACCTTTCTGACTGCAAAATACGTTGTAACAGCAGCTGGACAGTTACCAGTTCTCCATCCACTACAGAAGGATTTAAAGAATGCATGGGTTTTGCTATATTTGAACTATCATTTTACCAGTTTAGAGGGCTATGAAGAAATCTGAATCTATGCAGGACTGTCAGCTTTTTGATAATATATTTTTACTCTAACTACTGTAATTCTAAACTGGTAGAATTTAGCAATTATTCTTCTGGATACTGAAAATGCTTTTGATATGATTTCCTGGACGTTTTTGAAACAGGCACTGACTTATTATGGATTCCCTACAGTTTATAGCCTACCCTGATGTAGTTTAATTAATTCGGAGTATTTTCAGAGGGTAACATTACATTATGCACCTCGTCAAAGATGCCCTCTTTCATCTTTTCTTTTTAATTTAGAACTGTTTACATGTGCTATTAGAAATTCTGAAATCACAGTCACATTAGGAGGTAAAAATTACGTATGTGCTTATATGCAGATGGCCCATTTCATGAATCAGCCAAAATTTTCCATTCCTAATCCTATTTCACTTGTCTAATATACTAATTTATCTGTTTTAACATTTTATTACATGAACTATCGGTCATTTATCTGCATAAAATTAGAAGAATACATCTACAGTTAGTCTTTGTTTACCAGATTAACACATTCCTTGATTTTTCTTTTTTATGTGACATCCTTTTTTTTTTTTAAAAAAAGATCAGTTTGAAGCTGGCAGTGGGATCCAACTCCCAAATTCTTTTTGATGCATGAAATCCCACCTGGTGATTTTAAGACATGCTCACCCAGCTGTTGCTCCAGGTTGGGATTTGAGGCGTGTACCATTCGCAGCGTGGGTCTCACAAGGGTCTGTAGGGGGGCTGGTGCAGGTGGCCTCAGTGGGACCAGGGGTTGGTTGGGCAGCCTAAACGAAGAGACGGGGTTCACAGGGAGTGTGGCCCGCTGGGCCAAGAGGGCTGTTGGAAGGCCAGGTAAAGTACTGGCGGTTGTTGGCGTCACAGGGCGCATGGGTGGATGCTGTGGCCCAGGTGATGGGGACACTAAGCCATCTCGAGGAGCCTGCCGTACGACAATCTTCACTACGCCCGAACTATTCACTGCTGAGGACGGCACTGTGAGAAACAAAAGGCAGAGGAGAGGCTCAATTTTGAAGGACAGTTATTTCTGATAATCTGCTTACTACAGGTACTCCGTGACAGTTCCATTTAGTGGCCATTCAAAGTTATAACAGCGCTGGAAAAAAAGTGACTTCGGACCCTCTTTCACACTTGTGACCACTGCAGCATCCCCATGGTCATGTGATCAAAATTCAGACGCTTGGCAACCAACTCACATTTATGACAGCCGCCGGATCCCCGTGTGTGTGTGTGTGTGTGTGTGACATGATCACCTTTGGCGACTTTCTGACAAGCAAAGTCAATGGGGAAGGCAGATTCACTTAACAGCCGTCTTACTAATTTAACAACTGCAGTCAGTCAGTTAACAAATGGGGCAAGGAAAGCTGTAAAACGGGGCAAAACTCACAACAAATCTGCCACTTAGCCACAGGAATTTTTGGGCTCAATTGTGGTCACTAAGTCAAGGGCTATCTGAAACGCAAATAAGGCATAAAGAAAGAAAAAGACGGCCAAAAGACGACGAGAGTCGACTGGCCATGTAATTCCAGAGGTAGCACGCCTCAAAGACAGTCATCAGAAAGGAAAGCTGGTGGAGGGCAACCAGTTGCAGGAAGGGGCTTCATGTACCCAAGTCCGTTTCCTGAAAGAACATTTCCCTCACAAGCCAGAAGGAAAATCTAGGCTACGAGAGATAGACTGACCTTGGGTAACAGCAATCGGGACGCTGATTGTTGCTGTGGAAGCAACGGGTGGCACAGTTGTGCTGGTAGCTGGGACCGGCAGGATGGTGGGAGGCTGGAGGCCTGGAACATTCTGCACACTAACTGGGTTCTGCCCTGCCTGCTGGGCCATCGCCTGGATCAAAGCCACTTGGGCCGGCTGGCTGATGATGTGGTGCTGCCCCCCAGCGGACACCAAGTGAACTACATTCCCTGGAGAGAGAAAAAAAGAGAGAAGGAAAAGAGAATTCTTGCCCATTCTGTTCCTTTTTCTGTCTGCAATGTTTAAGTAACATTTTCAATATATCTGTAAGCCCTCCTTGAGAGCTCCCACTGAGAAGCAGTGGTCCTCTGAGTCAAGCAAGGCTCTAATTTTGCTCTATCCCTCGGGTCACCGGATGACTCACAAAGAGACACCAGGAGCTTAGAGGGGCTGCTCCAATAATAAAAAAAAGCTACCTGCCACTTCGTTTCCCTTTCAACATTATCTCCCTGACAGCCTGTCACTATTACTTTCCCTTAACATATTACCGTATATACTTGAGTATAAGCCGAATTTTTCAGCCCACTTTTTGGGCTGAAAAATTCCACTTCGGCTTATACTCCAGTCAACAAAAAAAACTTACCGAGGACTTGTGCGCGGCCGAGGCTTTGGTGCTTCCGGGATCGCCCGCACCTCTCCCAAGCCACCGCCGTCCGAGACCTGCCGAAGTTTGGGGAGGTTTGGGGAGGTGCGCGCGCACCTCCCCAAACTCCGCGCCTTGCCTGCCTGCTTCTTTCCGCAGCGGAAAGAAGCAGGCAGGCAGGGCGCGGAGGAACGGAGACTTGCCGACGTTTGGGGAGGTTTGGGCGCCTCCCCAAACCTCGGCAGGTCTCCGTTCCTCCGCGCAGACCTGCCGACGTTTGGGGAGGTTTGGGCGCCTCCCCAAACCTCCCCAAACCTCGGCAGGTCTCCGTTCCTCCTGCCGACCTTTGGGGAGGTTTGGGCGCCTCCCCAAACCTCCCCAAACCTCGGCAGGTCTCCGTTCCTCCTGCCGACCTTTGGGGAGGTTTGGGCGCCTCCCCAAACCTCCCCAAACCTCGGCAGGTCTCCGTTCCTCCTGCCGACCTTTGGGGAGGTTTGGGCGCCTCCCCAAACCTTGGCAGGTCTCCGTTCCTCCTGCCGACCTTTGGGGAGGTTTGGGCGCCTCCCCAAACCTCCCCAGGTCTCCGTTCCTCCTGCCGACCTTTGGGGAGGTTTGGGCGCCTCCCCAAACCTCGGCAGGTCTCCGTTCCTCCTGCCGACCTTTGGGGAGGTTTGGGCGCCTCCCCAAACCTCCCCAGGTCTCCGTTCCTCCTGCCGACCTTTGGGGAGGTTTGGGCGCCTCCCCAAACCTCGGCAGGTCTCCGTTCCTCCTGCCGACCTTTGGGGAGGTTTGGGCGCCTCCCCAAACCTCCCCAAACCTCGGCAGGTCTCCGTTCCTGTTTGGGGAGGTTTGGGCGCCTCCCCAAACCTCCCCAAACCTCGGCAGGTCTCCGTTCCTCCGCGCAAACCTGCCGACCTTTGGGGAGGTTTGGGCGCCTCCCCAAACGTCCCCAAACCTCGGCAGGTCTCCGTTCGTGTTTGGGGAGGTTTGGGCGCCTCCCCAAACCTCCCCAAACCTCGGCAGGTCTCCGTTCCTCCGCGCAGACCTGCCGACCTTTGGGGAGGTTTGGGCGCCTCCCCAAACGTCCCCAAACCTCGGCAGGTCTCCGTTCCTGTTTGGGGAGGTTTGGGCGCCTCCCCAAACCTCCCCAAACGTCGGCAGGTCTGCGCGGAGGAACGGAGACCTGCCGAGGTTTGGGGAGGCGCCCAAACCTCCCCAAACAGGAACGGAGACCTGCCGAGGTTTGGGGAGGTTTGGGGAGGCGCCCAAACCTCCCCAAAGGTCGGCAGGTCTGCGCGGAGGAACGGAGACCTGCCGAGGTTTGGGGAGGTTTGGGGAGGCGCCCAAACCTCCCCAAACAGGAACGGAGACCTGCCGAGGTTTGGGGACGTTTGGGGAGGCGCCCAAACCTCCCCAAAGGTCGGCAGGTCTGCGCGGAGGAACGGAGACCTGCCGAGGTTTGGGGAGGTTTGGGGAGGCGCCCAAACCTCCCCAAACAGGAACGGAGACCTGCCGAGGTTTGGGGACGTTTGGGGAGGCGCCCAAACCTCCCCAAAGGTCGGCAGGTCTGCGCGGAGGAACGGAGACCTGCCGAGGTTTGGGGAGGTTTGGGGAGGCGCCCAAACCTCCCCAAACAGGAACGGAGACCTGCCGAGGTTTGGGGACGTTTGGGGAGGCGCCCAAACCTCCCCAAAGGTCGGCAGGAGGAACGGAGACCTGCCGAGGTTTGGGGAGGCGCCCAAACCTCCCCAAAGGTCGGCAGGTCTGCGCGGAGGAACGGAGACCTGCAGAGGTTTGGGGAGGCGCCCAAACCTCCCCAAAGGTCGGCAGGAGGAACGGAGACCTGCCGAGGTTTGGGGAGGCGCCCAAACCTCCCCAAAGGTCGGCAGGAGGAACGGAGACCTGCCGAGGTTTGGGGAGGTTTGGGGAGGCGCCCAAACCTCCCCAAAGGTCGGCAGGAGGAACGGAGACCTGCCGAGGTTTGGGGAGGTTTGGGGAGGCGCCCAAACCTCCCCAAAGGTCGGCAGGAGGAACGGAGACCTGCCGAGGTTTGGGGAGGTTTGGGGAGGCGCCCAAACCTCCCCAAAGGTCGACAGGAGGAACGGAGACCTGCCGACGTTTGGGGAGGTTTGGGGAGGCGCCCAAACCTCCCCAAAGGTTGGCAGGAGGAACGGAGACCTGCCGACGAGCCGCGGCCACACAGGGTATTCCTGTGTATTCAGGCTTGCAGAACGGCGGATCGGCTTATACTCGAGTCAATAACTTTTTCCAGTTTTTGGGGGTGAAATTGGGGGTCTCGGCTTATACTCGAGTCGGCTTATACTCAAGTATATACGGTATTTTCCCTTAACAGGAGACATTTAATCTTGCAAGCATTTTATCTTGTCAGTGGATCTGTTAATTCCAATGTTTTAATTCTCTTCCATAAATGGCATTTAAATAACAAGAAGGAAGCATTCCTGTGTAGAGCCAGGGCAAAGTTTAAAGTTGTCTCATGGGATTTATAAGACACACACATCATGCAGGAGTGTTTCTTATGCTGAAAAGATCTACTCAAGGATGACTAGAAAGTAAAGGTAGTCCTTGACTTACAGCGGTTTAATGACCGTTTGAAGTTACAACGGCCCTGGAAAAAGTGACTTATGGCCGTTTTTCACACTTACAACTGTTGCAGCACACACACACACACACCCAGTCCCGTGATCAAAATTGAGACACTTGGCAACTGACTCACATTTATGAGACTGCTGTAGTGTCATAGGGTCATGTGACGACGTTTTGCGACCTTCTGACAAGCATAGCTAATGGGAAAACCAGATTCACTTAACAACCGGGTTACTAATTTATCAACTGCAGTGATATGTTTGACAACCGTGGCAAGACAGGTCGTAAAATGGAGCAAAATTCACTTAAGAAATGTCTCACTTAGCAACAAAAATTTGGGGCTCAATTGTGCTCGTTAATCGAGGACTACCTGTACATTAGGACCTGACATTCTCTTGCTAATTTTGAACAAAACAAGCCTTCCGATTTCAAGGGACAACAAATAGCCCCTCCTCCCCCCCCCCGCCCTTAGCTAAAATTAAGGTTTGTATGGCAGATGTATTAAGGCACAAGCCATAGTTCCGAAAACAAATCCCTGAACGGAGTGCTCAGAAGTACCTGGTTCCCAGACCACTATTTTGTATTATGGCTTGCCGAATCTCAGTCTAATCTCTAATCAAACATTACTAAGCTTCCCTAAGTCAAGGTTACCCAAAGCTGTCTTATTCGTGACAAGAGGACAAGGGGGTCATTGGGGCTGTTCAGGACTGGGGTTTACCTACTTGGCAGCTGTCGGGCTGGCTGAGGCATAGTGACCTGGCGAACTTGGGTACCCGTCAAGGTAAGCTTGTTGCCTTGGATCTGGAATGTGAGGGGTTTACTGCCTGGAGCACCTTGGAGAGGCCGGTTAGCCAACGAGGCGAGTTGACCAATGCTGACTACTTCACCTGCTGCAGTGAAGGGGGGGGGAAATAAAGGAGGGGTTAGATTTTCAAACCATCATGGCATGGCGGCCGCCCATTTCTTGCTGGCTCCTTAATACTTACAAGGCAATCGCGCCTGCATATCCGGGGACAGCAAAAGCCTTTGCTGTACACCTCCGGCCGCGGCAGCAAAGTTGTATCCGGGCAAGGTAGGTACGGCAGAATGGATGTTCATGGGCTTCACCATGCCCCCAATGGCGCTGGTGGACTGTTGAGTGGTAGCTCCCGCATGTCCTGGGCCCAAAGGGTTGGTCGGGGGTGGCTGCTGCCCCCCTACAGGGGATACACCCAGAGCGTTAAGGGTGGATATGCTAAGTGTATTAATGGATTGGGGGTTGGTGGGGGGTTGCTGAGCCATAGGACTGATGCCCAGGGGGCTGATGGGGGGCTGCTGTTGGACAGAGGTGATGCTCAAAGTATTAGCGGGGGGGTGCTGTCGCACTGCGGCGCCACTCAAGCTGCTAACTGGGGGCTGCTGGCTCACTGGGAGTGGGACTGGCGCAGGCTTGAGAGAGGAGGCGGTGGTTGTGGTAGGAGAAACAGGAGGTGGCGAGAGGAGAGGCCGGGGAGTATTTGGGACCAGCTGAGCTGCAGTCATTGCCATGGGCAGCACTGTAGGGGGGGGGGAAGAGAGAGAGAGAGAAAACAAGGTTAAAAGGTAAGGTAAAGGTTCCCCCGCACATGCCTGCTAGTCGTTTCCAACTCTAGGGGCCGGTGCTCATCTCCGTTTCAAAGCCAAAGAGCCAGCGCTTGTCCGAGGACATCTCCGTGGTCATGTGGCCGGCATGATTAGACGCCAAAGGCGCACAGAACCCTGTTACCTTCCCACCATAGTGGTCCCTATTTTTCTACTTGCATTTTTTACGTGCTTTCGAACTGCTAGGTTGGCAGAAGCTGGGACAAGTAACAGGCGCTCACTCTGTTACGCGACACTCGGGATTCGACCCGCCAAACTGCCGACTTTCCGATCGACAAGCTCAGCGTCTTAACCCACTGAGCCACCGCATCCCTTAAGAACAAGGTTAGAGACCCACAACTCTTATCTTTTTAAAATATTAAGATACTAGCTTCAGGAAACCCAATGCCAAGATAGTTTTGCAACCGAACGGACAATTTGCTGTTTAAAAGTCAAAACAAGAAATCTATTGCCCATTTCAAAATAAACTCAAGAGGTGCAGATCTAGTTTCACACAAAACAACTTTAAGAGTAAAGGCGAAGGTAAGAAGAAACAGAGCTCAACTTCCCCCCCATGCTCTCCACACCCCATCCCCAAACTTTCGCTCGCCCTCTTTCCTCATTCCCCAAACAATTCAGAAACCTCACCCTGAGGAACAGAGGCCTGGCTCTGCAGCAAAGCAGCAGCTGGGTTGTTCTGGCTCAAAGTAGGCACTAGAGTTGGGGTCTGTGGTCTGGCAGGAGGCGGCACCGGTACCGACATGGTCACAGATGAAGGAGGCATCGGGATAGGCACAGGGAGAGACACCGAGACGGGGAGCGTGGTGGGCTGCAAAGGTCCTGGCAATCCCGGGCCTGGGTGTGGTCCAGGAGCTAGAGCAGGCGCCAGTGATTCCGGAAGCACAGGAGTCATCGGTCTCTGCAGAGGGGCTGTGGGTCGAGGGCTGTTCACCAGTACTACTGTTCTGTTTTCTGGCTTGGGCATCGGCTGTAACATCCTGAAAGAGATGACACAGAGCAATGGGTATTCCTTTTCTTCTGCTGTACGATAGATAATAATAATAATAATAATGATGATGATGATGATGATGATGATGATAATAATAATAATAATAATAATAATAATAATAATAATAATAATAATAATAATAATAATAATAATAATAATAAAAATAAAACCTTGGCTAAGAACTGTCTGATGGAGACAGTTCCAGAGATGGAGAGATTTAACAGTCCCCTCCAGTTCTCAGCCAAGATTGTTGTTGTTAGCTGCAAAGTCATGTCCGACCCATCGCGACCCCATGGACAATGTTCCTCCGGGTCTTCCTGTCCTCTACCATCTTCTGGAGTCCATTTAAGCTCATGCCTACTGCTTCAGTGACTCCATCCAGCCACCTCATTCTCTGTCGTCCCCTTCTTCTATTGCCCTCAATCTTTCCCAGCATTAGGCTCTTCTCCAGTGAGTCCTTCCTTCTCATTAGGTGGCCAAAGTCTTTGACTTTCAGCTTCAGGATCTGGCCTTTTAAAGAGCAGTCAGGGTTGATCTCCTCTAGGACTGACCGGTTTGATCGCCTTGCAGTCCAAGGGACTCGCAGGAGTCTTCTCCAGCACCATAGTTCAAAGGCTTCAATTCTTTGGCGCTCAGCCTTTCTTATGGTCCAGCTTTCATAGCCATACATTGCAACTGGGAAGACCATAGCCTTGACTATATGCACTTTTGTTGGCAGGGTGATGTCTCTGCTTTTTAGTGTGCTGTCTAGATTTGCCATGGCTTTCCTCCCCAGGAGCAAGCGTCTTTTAATTTCTTGACTACAGTCCCCATCTGTGGTGATCTTGGAGCCCAGGAAAATAAAATCTGTCACTACCTCCATTTCTTCCCCATCTATTTCCCAGGAATTGAGAGGGCCGGATGCCATGATCTTGGTTTTCTTAATGTTAAGTTTCAACAGCCAAGATTATTGCATATTTATTCTAGTCAAGGTAATACTCGAAATTCAAAGTCAGGACAACAAATAATGCAGAGCACATTAACTAATAGCACATCATTCTTCTGCATAATTGCCATTGGAATAATCCCAATAACAACTTTTTCTTTAGGTCAGAAAACCCAAATCCTTCAGAGCTGGCAAGCTTATGTCCAAAGGGAAAAAGTGTGGATATGACGCAATGAGGCCTCTTGAGCAGTGAGAAGAATTACAAATACCTGTTCACTTTCATTTTGACTGGCTTGGGTCTGGGAGGAGGGTCTGGGGACTCAGCAATCTCTTCAATCATTTTCCTTGTCACTTTCCATTTGGGCAGGAATGTGTCTGTTTCGTAACGGGAAACGGAGCCTTCCAAGTTGATCAGATCAAAAATGCCCAAGTCCACGTTCTGCAAGAGGTTGAGATTCACATGCAATAAAATGAGGATGCTTCGTTCTAGTTTTGCATCTCCCTTTGTCTCAAAAACAGCGGTCACCTATCCACCCAGATACCCACTAAATGGAGCAATTCCACCCTTTCAAGGAGATCAGAAGAAGAGGCACTTGCCTTGAAAGGGTCCCAACCAAGAGCATGCAAGACGAGGGAAGCAGTGTGGAAGCAGATGCCCTCTGTGATAAATGGCGAGTGGATCGGCCGCGGGTCAAAAAGATTGGGGTGATTGCAGACCTTCCGGAGTTGCATCAGGATGTTGATGACACTCATGAAGTGCCCTGTTGCCAACGTCTCCTTGGTACTGTAAAGGGGACAGCCACATGGAATCAGCTATGCTCACAGATGCCAAGGAATGTAATAATCAATTTCAAGAGTCATAAACACGGATGTGGCGTGGAGCTGGACAAATAAAAGCTAGAGAAACACCATGGTCTATATTCCTTTCTCTCCAATGACCAGCCTACTATTCTATGAGGCCCACGCTATTAGCTTAAAAACTTTCCTCACAAAATCCAAGAATGTCTAGTACCCATAGACATTCCCTCTGTCACTTCTCAACTAGCCTTCTATACCAGGGGTGTCAAACTGCCGGCCCGTGGCCCAATTGCATCATGCTGAGGCCGCACCCACCCCAGCTCTGGCAATGCGAAAAAAACTCGCGATGCGTCACGTGACGTGGCAAGTTAAGACACCCGTGGTCTATACTTACGTCGCCTGGGCCATGAAGTCATCGTAAAGGTAACGCTGGCGCTTGGAAAGACGGCACTTGATGACATGCTCGTATTTCTTTGGCATTTGCTTCTCTACATCCACTTTGACCCTTCGCAAGAGGAACGGGCGCAGCACCTGTTGGGACGATGACAAAGAAGGCACGTTTTGTTCCGGATCTCTTCTCGGTCCATTTTCAACAGTCCCTTGAAAAGGCCTTCTCCTTCCACGATGCTCACCTTGTGCAGTCTTTTGACTAAATTCTCATTGTACTCCTGGCTGCCTTCAATCATGCCTGTCAGTGGGTTGGAAAACCACTCCTTGAACTCGCGGTGTGACTGGAAGACGTGTGGCATCAGGAAGTGCATGAGGGACCACAACTCCATTAAGCTGTTCTGGAGAGGTGTCCCAGTCAGCAGTAGCCGTCGCTGGCTAGAACACAAGTAAGACACAAATTTGAAAATTTCTGAAGAAAGCTGTTTCTATTTAATGCTGAGGGAAACACTGCTATCGCCTCACCTGTTGAAGTTGAGCAAAGACTGCCAGCGTTGGGATTTGAAGTTCTTGATGTTCTGAGCCTCATCCAAGATCAGGTATTTCCAATTCTTGCGTCGAAAGGCCTGGTGATCCTGCAACACCAACTTATAGGAGGTGATGCAGATATGGAAGGCATTGGGCTTGGTCCAACCCTAAATGGAGGCAGTGAAGGAATTACAACAGGGCTAGTAAGAGAGATTCCTTATTAACTGCCTGCTACCCTTCTTCCTGGCAGATAGATGGGGAAGAAATGGAGGTAGTGACAGATTTTATTTTCCTGGGCTCCAAGATCACTGCAGACGGGGACTGTAGCCAAGAAATTAAAAGACGCTTGCTCCTTGGGAGGAAAGCCATGGCAAATCTAGACAGCACACTAAAAAGCAGATACATCACCCTGTCAACAAAAGTGCGTATAGTCAAGGCTATGGTCTTCCCAGTTGCAATGTATGGCAGTGAAATTTGGACCATAAGAAAGGCTGAGCGCCAAAGAATTGAGGCCTTTGAACTATGGTGCTGGAGAAGACTCCTGCGGGTCCCCTGGACTGCAAGGCGATCAAACCGGTCGGTCCTAGAGGAGATCAACCCTAACTGCTCTTTAGAAGGCCAGATCCTGAAGCTAAAACTCAAATACTTTGGCCACCTAATGAGAAGGAAGGACTCACTGGAGAAGAGCCTAATGCTGGGAAAGGTTGAGGGCAATAGAAGAAGGGGACGACAGAGAATGAGGTGGCTGGATGGAGTCACTGAAGCAGTAGGCGTGAGCCTAAATGGACTCCAGAAGATGGTAGAGGACAGGAAAGCCTGGAGGAACGTTGTCCATGGGGTCGCGATAGGTCGGACACGACTTCGCAGCTAATAACACCCTTCTTCTAGTAGAAACAGTTAAAACAAAATTGCTCCTCAAGTCAATGATCTGCAAGATTTGCATTCCTAAGTCCATCACCATAACACAACTCTGTGTACATTACCCACAAGGTCAAGCGTGCTTGCTCTTTCCAGAACCATCATGCACGGTTCTATGATGGCACTGAAGTCAGTGTCCAATCCCTTGCAATTAATTTTTTTTCTGCTTTTAACTAGTAGGAAACAGCATTAACGTGAACATTTCCTGTTTGTGCTACATTTAGTATGTGTGTGTGTGTGTGTATGTATGTATATATATATATGTATGTATGTGTGTGTATATATAGATAGGTAGATATAGATATATAGATAATAGATATAGATAGATAGCTATATGAGAATACCAGATACTGGACACACAAGACCATGAAGCAGAAGGCAATCTTCTTATGCATAGCTGAAGAATAGGAAAGTTCAAAACCAGCTGCGAGTGGTTGACAACTCTCACCTGTCGCTTTAGCTTACGCTCCTTCTGCGCCCCGTAATATGTTAAAATCTTGAAACTGGGGCACCAGCGCTTGATTTCCATTTCCCAGTTGAGCATTACACTGGTGGGAACGATGATCAAGTGAGGACCCCAGCTGCCTGCAGGAGCAAACAAACATCGTACCCAGAGATGTTTATGTCTCTAAAGGCAAAAGTCACTTCTTCACCTTATTCCCCCACCCCACCCCCCCAGTCGTACATGTCCCCTGGATACATTCAGTTCTACCACACAGGTGGCAATACCATCGCAAGCAGATCTTATGAGAAAAAAGCACTATCAAATCTTCTTCCCAGCTGTATTTACCAAGTGGGCTCTTTTCAGGCTACTGGATGAATAATCCTGTAGTGACTCTGTCCAGTGGCAGGTTCCATTTGAGCAATTTTGTGGCATTTGAAGGTCACTTAGGCTCATGCTGGGCTTTTTGAGTCAATTCAAGGTATACCATACTTTGGGATGACCGTAACGCCACCTAGCAATGTCCTTTTGAATGAATCCCATGCATTGTCTCTTAAAAGAAGTCAATAAGATTTTGGCAACTATTTCAACACAAGCTCGTTCCCCACTCTGGTTTTTAAGGGCTACTAAAGACTCTGGCATGCTAAGTGTCACTGAGCTCATTAACACTTTTTTTGCAGAGGGAATTCCCCATCCACTAAAAAAAAAAGAGCCAGTGAGGAGAGCCTACCTAAGGAAACACATTTGGGTTGGATCAATTCAGCCATTTATTTATTCACATTCACACTGTCCTCAACTTACCACCACCACTGAGCTCAAAATTTCTGTTGCTCAGTGAGACAGCCGAGTTTTGCTTCATATTAGGCGCTTTTGTGCCACAATTGTTCAGTTAGAATCACCGCAGTTGTAAATTTAGTAACACGGTTAAGCGAATCGGGTTTCCCCATTGACTTTCATTGTCTGAAGGTCGCAAAAGGTTATTAAATGACCCTGGGCCCCTGGCAACCATCGTAAATAAAGAGTCAGTTGCCAAGTGTCTGAATTTTGATAAAGAGTCAGTTGCCAAGTGTCTGAATTTTGATCACGTGACGATGGGGATGCTGCAGTGGGGTCATGCGAAAAAGAGTCACATCACTTTTTTCAGCGCCACTGCAACTTCCCTTCCAACAGCCACTAAATGAACTGTTGTCAGTTGAGGACTAGCTGTTCTGAACCAGCCCTCTTCTGGCCTTGTAGTAAGGCAAACCCCTATTCAGAAAGAAGAGACTGGAGAGCGTCCAAGGCTAAAAGGCGTCTGCCAAGTTTTATTACTCAATTAACAAAAACACTAGAGCTTGTCTCCTCAAGCGGAAGAGTTGCTTTCAGCAACCGGCCCCTCCCCAAACACTCCTTTTATTGAGAGCTCAGGGCGTGGTCTCCCTGTGCCTCCTCCCGAGGAGTCCCACAGCCTTTCTTTGTTTGTTCCTGCTCGACTGCCTCCTGCGTCGGGCATCCTTGAACAGGGCCAGCTGTGGGTCATCATCCTCCGCACTATCGGGCTCACGCAGCTGAGAAGAGGTCCCCGGCTGAGGGCTCTGCAAAGCCTCCAAACCATCATCAGCCGGTTCGTCTCCCTCCTCCCCCTCATCTGAGTCATCCGATACATCGGAGCCGGCTGTCGGACCCACAGGCTGGCCCTGAGTCACAACACTAGCTGCGTACCATAAATACGTCAAAACAAGTCATAGTAAAAAGATTTTTTAAAGAACACCACACTCAAGAGATGAGATCTGCAAGAGCCATCTCAAGATCTCACTGGACTCCTGAGAGCTGCAGGCCTCCCGATTACACACGGATGGTTGCTCCAAGTTATTGGATTAAACTAAGTACCTTGACCTTTTCAATTTGGATGTAGTTGGATGTGGCATGGAGGACCACTCTGATCGCCTTGATTGATGGTGTATACTGAGAAAGATGGGGTGTGTGCAACTCTGTTAGTATCCTGTATCTCTTGGCAGCTTCTGGTACCATCAACCGTTGTATTTTGTTATAGTTGTTGAGGGAGGTGTAGTCTGATTTCCTTTACTGCTCTGTGGTGGTTCTGCTTATATTTCACCAAGTACTATCACCAAGTGATACTGGGATACTTTTACCTGACCTACAGGAATTGTCCCGACAGGAATCAACAGATCTGTCCTTGTAATCGTGTTGTTGAATATATACTGCTCAAAAAAATAAAGGGAACACTTAAACAACACAATGTACTGTATTTAATAGTACGATGTCTTATCTTGTGTTCCCTTTATTTTTTTGAGCAATATATTATTATGAACCACTGGGAGGGATTAATCACAGGTCCAGTGTAACTAGCTTAGTTACTCTGCCAAGGGTCCAAGTGGACATTAGTACCCAATATGACTTAGGCACAACATCAGCTGTGACTTTTTTCTTATGCGGAATCCATCTCCACTCCGATCTCCTTCCTGCCCAAATAACTAGAGCGCTCTCCCAGCTATTTGCCCACCTTTTTCACAGGCCAGATGCGCCAACAAGGAAATTGTCTGGATCGTTTTACCAAGACCCATCTCGTCAGCCAGGATGCCGTTGAGTTTCTTCTCATACATGGTAACCAGCCAATCAAGGCCAATGTGTTGGTATTCTCGCAGCGTCCCACGCAACAAATAGGGAATTGGTGTCTTCACCTGCAAGGGAGAATGGTTAATGTAATTTCTCTGCTTTATTTCACTCCCTCCCTAATTGGCTGACCCAACAAAATGACTCACTTGTGTGGTTGCCAAGGTGTAGCCTTTTGGCTGTAGGCTCTCTGCTGCTGCTGCAATGTCTGTGATCTCTTTTTTGGGCCCCGGAGCTGGAGCTGAATCATTGTCTCCCTCGCCGCCATTATCATCATCCTGCTTCAACAGGTACTCAACACCAAAATCTTCCTCCTGGATTACTGAAGCGCCTCTCCTTTCCTCCTCAAGGGCATCCTCTACCTCACTTTCCTCTTGCTCACTTTCTTCGATCTCTTCCGTGGAATCTGGAGGCAAAATCAGCAATGTTGAGATAAAGCCGTACTACATAATCCTGTTAACTACACACACAATACACACACACGTACATACACACACACACACACACATATATATATATACACACACACACATACACACACATATACACACAAACACACGTGTGTGTGTATGTGTGTGTGTGTATGGGACGCGGTGGCTCAGTGGGTTAGGACACTGAGCTTGTCAATCAGAAGGTCGGCAATTTGGCGGGTCGAATCCCGAGTGCTGCGTAGCAGAGTGAGCGCCTGTTACTCGTCCCAGCTTCTGCCAACCTAGCAGTTCGAAAACACGTAAAAAAAGCAAGTAGAAAAATAGGGACCACTACGGTGGGAAGGTAACAGCGTTCCGTGCACCTTTGGCGTCTAGTCATGCCGGCCACATGACCACGGAGACGTCCTCGGACAAGCGCTGAGCACCAGCCCCTAGAGTTGGAAACAACTAGCACGCATGTGCGGGGGAACCTTTACCTTTACACACACACACACACACACTGCTTTTCTACGTAAGAAATCGCTCACGGCAGGCCCCAGTTTTCATTCGGAGAAATCCAACACATTGGTTTTAGACCAGCAGTTTTGCAAGGTATCAATTTGGAGAACCAGGGCGAAACGTCTGAACAGCTCAAAAATCCATCCAGCTTTTGATACCATGCAAAAACATTCATTTACAGCAGGAATGGCAAATTATTGCCCCTCCCCCCCAAAGACATTGCAAAACTTCAACTCTTGACAGTTCTAACCGGCATAGATTATAGTAAAGTGCAATCCACATTGTCAAATGTTCAAGCCTGAAGCGCAGGAATACCTATAGCCGCATGTTACAGGGGCCACTCCCTCTTCCTTCTGTACCTGAGTGACTAGTGCTATTCTCCTCCTCCGATTCCTCCTCGTACTCTGAAGTGCTGGGCTCCAGTGCCTCAGATGAAGTGTCTGATGCTTCCACTTCAAAGTCTGAAGCATAAGCCCCAGCATATTTCTGCAGTAACTCCTCCATGGGCAGTTCACCTGTTAAAAAAGTCCAAAAGAAAACTTGTGTTAGGCCAACGGAACGCAAGGAGTTTGATTTCTCCAACCTCACCTGCTGCTTTACTTATGTTGAAGGGATCTCCCCTTTCTGGAGTGGTAAAGCTTTGAAATGACACATCAACTGTTAACTAGAGGTTAAGTCTTAACCCTGACTACCAAAGTCTAACTTAGGAGTAGATTCAGATGCTTTCTGTCCCTTTGGCACTGCATCACAGGTTCAAATTAGCCAATTTTTAAACTTTAGTCAGCAAAGTCATTTTTCCCACGCTTCCGAAGAGATTAAAGGGAGGAAAAAGAGCCAATTTTTAAACTTTAGTCAGTAATTTTTCCCACGCTTCTGGAAAAGAGATTAAAGGAGGAAAAAAAAGTGTTTGCGACACTTTTTTGGGGGGGAAGGAGAAGTACTCCAAGACAAAACAGTACGGTGTTGGGGGCAGGTGCTTAAATGGGACCCTTTGTTGCTTGAACAAATTCTAGGAATGACGTTTCATAGATCCAGCAGACATTCAGAAATACTATTCAAACATAATTATTGTTCTGAAGGATTATGGAACCCAATCCCCATTCGCTATCCCGAGTTGCAATCTCTCTTCGAACCTTCCTTGGCCAGATCATCCAGTTCCTTGCTGTGATCCACATTTCCTTCCAGCTTCTCTTCAGCATCTATCGTTTCCTCTACATCTTCAGCTGGGAGAGAAAGGATTTCCTATGTTATTGGATTGCAATCCTAACCCTCATCCCAATTCTCACTGCGTTCAGTCAACTCATGACTCAAAACAGCACGCTTACCTTCCTCTTCATTGGCCGTAAACTCCTCATCCTCTTCGTCCGGTTTCCAAGGTTTCTTACTCCTCTGAGTAACAGGTTTGGGTTTCTCCTGCTAAGTAGAGGGGGAGGATAAGGCTTCAAGAGACAGACCGCAACGGGAAGCTCTTTGGGGCACAGGGGCATGTAACAGTAGGACAGATTGTAATTGATGCTTCTTGGCAAATGTCAATTGTGGGAACCAGTTAAATAGTAGTAGCAGGACTTATATACCGCTTCAGTATTTTACAGCCCTAAGTGGTTTACAGAGTAGGTTTTCATTTTACTCACCTCGGAAGGATGGAAGGCTGAGTCAACCTTGAGCCTGGTGAGAATCGAACTGCTGGCAGTCAACAGAATTGGTCTGCCATACTGCATGCTAACCACTGTGCCACCACAGCACAGTATGAGTTTTAAAACTGGAAGGTTGGATTCTTTTAATCCCAGCCTATAAATACAAAGCACCCTGACTTCCCAGCTCAAGGCTTGACCTGAAGGATACCTTTAGTGTTTCAGAGGTCTGACTTTCCTCCTGCTCAACTTCCTCTTCGTTGTCACCCTCTTCTTCTTCATCGCCATCATCGTCAGAGCTGGAGGCACCAGGAGACACACTGAAGGAATTTTCTAAGATTTGGGATGGCAACGTCTGCAGTAGCTCCTCTAAAGGTAGCTCGCTTTCCTGCTTTAGCAGCTCAATCTCCCGCAGCTGCGTTTCGGAATCGTTCCCTTCTTGTTGCTCCTCAGCTTCAATTGTCTCTTCGTCATCTGACTCTTCATGCGGTTGAAAATCCCCATCTGTCAATGAGAAAAAGGATCAGCTGCAACGCCCCCCTTCAAGTCACAAAACCAATTCTAGAATTGTGGGTCGGGAGGGGAGAGTGAAATCCCACACGACACCCCTGGGAAACAAATACCATTTCTAACAAAGCCAATGTCTTTTTTAAGCGGGAAGGTGTAGTTTGAAATAGAAGCCGTACTAAATGGGTTAGGAATTGGCAAGCTCAAAGAACAGAGTTGAGGAAACTGACCATCTTCGATGAGCTGAGCAGGGGGAGTTGGACTGGAAGCAGTAGAGCCGGCATGGGAGCCACTGGTCTTGCTGGGAACTGGAAGAGTCTCATTGAGGCTCTGGGTTAGCAAGTCGGAATATTTCTCAGTCTGGCCCACTATAAAATCCAGCTGCAGATCCAGTGCTTTTTTCCGTTTTTCCTCCAGACGTGACTGCTGCTTGAATTGCACAACCTGAAGACGTTTTATTCGGTTTATATATGCTGCCCATCTCTCAGTTCGAGGCGAAATACCAAACTACAAACTACATCAAGAATCCAATCTCGAACTAAATTCATTCAAGTCCCACAATGCATTTTCAATAGCATTACGCATAATTATAGCCATCCTTTCCTCTGTAACCATGAAAATACAAAAATGGGCATGGCTTCTTTGCACAGTTCAAAAGCTTCTTGCTAATAAGAAGAGATTGGACAGCCATTTGTCTGAAATGTTATACGGGCTCCTGCTTGAGTAGGGGGTTGGACTAGAACAGTGTTTTTCAACCACTGTTCTGCGGCACACTAGTGTGCCGCGAGATGTTGCCTGGTGTGCCGTGGGAAAAATTGAAAAGTAATTATAAAATACTTTCTTTGTGTTTATTTGATTCCTATTCAAGAGAATTACTTTATATATAGTCAATATAGGCACAGAGTTAAATTTTTTAACATTTTCTAATGGTGGAGTGCCTCGTGATTTTTTTCATGAAACAAGTGTGCCTTTGCCCAAAAAAGGTTGAAAAACACTGGACTAGAAGACATCCAAGGTCCCTTCCAACTGTTATATAAAATATAAAAACCATGAATCCAATTTCCTTAGGACAATAGCTCCAGTGCAAATTTTAAAAGGGTAGGCCAGTGTAGTTTTGAACAGACTGAGACTACAAACTTATCTGACAATGGCAACTTACTGAGTGGCTATTCCCCCTATTCTGCCTTTCTCATGGAGTTGGCCTGTGGATAAAAATGAGGAGAAATCCCTCCATGCAAAACGTGCCTGGAGTTTTGGAGGGATATAACTATAATAACAGGCAAAAGTAACACTATGGTATAAAGGACCAGCTATTTCATGCGTACATTTTCAACACTTTTGATCAGACAGATAAAATAAGAATAAACTCAATGACATGGAAAATGGGCTGGCATGTACTTGCCTATATATTTAGGCTATCAAGATGTACAACACACTTTTCCTGACTCTGGACAAGGGCTTCACACACCTTCTCAACGTTGCTCCAGAACTGCTTGACCTCTTTGGCAATGGAGGAAGCAATGCGGCGCAACTTGGCTTGCTCCTCGCGTTTGGCTCGTTCTTCTTTCTGCTTCTGTTCCTCGTGGTGCCTGATCACCATGCGCACAACCTGTATGCCACAGGGGAGAAAGGCGACAGGTCCAAATGACCAAAATCCGTCACAGGTCGCCATGTTTTCCACTTTTATCCTGGACCCTATTTTAGGAAAGATTAGCTTGTGGGAAGTTTTATGGAGGGAAATCGTACAGCCATACTGTGCACTACCCAGTTGAAACAGCACCAATTACATCACTTAACTGCTAGGGCTATACAAAAGTCCAGAAATCCCACAGGAGCCATGAAACAGCTAAGCAGCAGCATCCCATTACATGGCATTTGCTTCTAAAAGGTATAAAGATGGGATTGGATGGACGGATGCAAACCTGCTGAAAAAGTCTGGAGACAGGGCAGTTTAAAGGCAAGATAAGTTTTAAAGATGCCAGCACCCACCTTCCTGGCAACACCCCTCTTCCAGCGACGTTCTTGAGCAAAGTCAGCAGAGAGCCATTGCATTTCCTCACAAAGATAATCCCAGTGCACTTTGGGCCGAATTGGCTCAGGCACCTTGGAAAGCCTTTTCAAAGACCAGAATCCTTCCTTCTTCATTTCTGCAATTCGATTCTCAATCTCTGCTTCCTAAAACAAGAGTATCCAGGGTCAGGTAGTTTGTTCACATGCTTCCTGAAAGGCTCAGGGCTATCCTACTATCTTAAGACTGCAAATGTTTGGTTTTTTTTGGAAAAAATTTTTTATTAGTTTTTATAGGGTTGGGGAAGGGGGTAATGGGGTGGGAATTAGGGTTAGGGTACAGGGAAGGTTGGGGGGTAAGGGTTGGGTTTTCCCCCAATAACATTCAATATTTGGCAAACAGCATATTGTCTGGGTAAATATATATAAATAAAATTCTGTATCACATTCCTTTCTCTCTTAATTTGTTTATCTAGCCATTGATAAAATTTATTCCAAGTTCTATAATAAAGTGAATGCTCTCTCTTTAATCTGTAAAGTTAATCTATCCCTTTCTGCACAATCCAATATTTTTTTAATTAATACTTCTTCAGTCGGTAAGTTTTTACTTTTCCAGTATTGAGCATACACAATTCTCGCTGCTGTTAATACATGTAATATTAGGTATCCACTCTCCTTGTCATAGTTGGGACCTATCATTCCTAACAAAAACCAATTCTGGTTTGAATTCTATTTGTTTTTTTTAATCACCTTCTCCAACCATTAAGTGTATCTTAAGCCAGAACCTTTGAGCTTTAGGACACGTCTACCAGGTATGATAATAAGTACCTGGTCTTTGCTTCCATTTCCAACGCACATCTGAAGTATTTTTTAAACATTTTCGTTTAATCTCACTGACTGCAAATGCTTATGCCCAACATAAAAAAAAATGGCTCAAAGGGGTCCGACGGTTTGGACAAGAGCTTACATGCTTTGCTTGCTCAGCAATCTCTGCGTGTGTCTTGTCCCACATGCTCGCGGGATCAGGGGAGATGTACATCCCAGATGATACCAGGGCTCTGTTCTGCGACTTGGGACCGTCAAAACTTAGGTGACTGTCCAAAGAGGAGTCGTGGGCCAGATGTGGCGGCGAGATGCTCCCACTTGAGGAAGGTGAGCCTGAAGAGGCTGGTGACACTGGATTGCTCCCTGTCATTTTGTCTGATGTAGCCTGAAGCGCACGGTGTAATATGAAAGGCATGGAAGGAAGGAAGAGATCAACGGCAAGGATTATCACAGCGCCCTTAATCGTTAAAATACAGCAACTCCAGAAATAAAAGTCTCAGAGAAGAACTTCCCTTTGGTTTGCCTTGCCGCAAAGCTGCTCCCTACAACGTGTCTCCCATTATCTCAAACCATCGCTGAAAATCCACAGATACGACTCGGCTAATCCGGAGGGATTTGCACACGGGTGCTTCTCACCTCCAACTCTACCTGTGCGTGCAGCAGGTGTTGTTGTTGTTGTTGTGGTGGTGGGGGGGGAGGACTGGTCTGCATTTTAGTTCGCTCTTGCTCTTTGCCTCTCGTCCCAACAGTTTCAGCTGCGGTTGTAGTGCTGGCCTCCTGTTCCAGGGCATGCTGCGAACCGGCCTCATTCTGCTCAGCCAGCCACTGGGACGAGCCGTCCAGCTCCTGGGTTCCTTGGCAGCCCAGCCTGCGCCCGGGACTGCCTGACTCAGAATTAGCTGAAGAGAGTCATGAACAGAAATCAGCATTCATGACTGCAGCCAAATTGAAAATCTTTCAAAACTGATGCACGTATCCAAAAAGCTTCTTCTTTTTTTTTTTGAAAAAAAAAAAAAAAAAAAGCACAATTCACCAATCAAAACAAACTGACTTCTGCCAATAGCATTTTAACGTAATTGGGGGGGGGGGGGGCGGAAATTGTAGGAAAAGGTCTTGAAAAGGGAATGCACTCTTTTTTTTTTTGGAAGGCCAACTTCGTTGTCTGAGGATTATTCTAAATTTGAGAAAGTTTCTCTCTCCCAAAATATAGTTGCGCTTCTCTTTTCAGTTTTTATAGATGCACCCTTAAGAAATCTGTATTTGTTTCTTTATTTCATTTGGGTGCCTCTAAACATGTAACTGCTTAAAAAAAATTAATGCTTACTACTATGCTGTTCCATAGTTCTGAAAATTGTAAGTTTTGTTCATAGCTTGCCGTTTTCGCATCTCTGTATCTTTGCAAAAAAATAGCTGAATATAGTCCTCGACTTATGACAATTGGGACCAGAACTCCCGTTGCTAAGCAATGCAGTCATTAAGTGAACCACAGCTGATTTTACAACCTTTTTTTGCCACAGTTCTTAAGCAAATCATGCAGTTCTTAAGCAAATCCAGGTTTCCTCATTGGCTTTGCTTGTTGGAAGCCCCCTGAGAATTGTCATAAATGACAATCACATGACCTGATTCTAGGACAGGGGTAGGCAACCTTGGCTCTTTTATGACTCGTGGACTTCAACTCCCAGAATTCCTGAGCCAGCATGGCTTAGCTTGGAAACCTCTCCCTTTCCCCTCAGCATGGCTAGCTCAGGAATTCTGGGAGTTGAAGTCCACGAGTCATAAAAGAGCCAAGGTTGCCTACCCCTGTTCTAGGAGGACCAGTTGTAAGTCATTTTTTTTCACCACTGCCATAATTTTGAAACGTTGTTAGATGAATGGTCATCAGTTGAGAACTACCTATGCTATGATTTGAAATGTAATCGCAATGTAATGGAACACAAAAAGGGAATCTTGATACCACACCATCTTTTTCCAATAGAAATTTCCTAAAGAAAATTTCTGCTTCTACGAGGAAATGTGCAGTTCCAAATTTGAGGGTGCTCACAAGATGTCAATGTGTCTGTGAGTCAAGACTTATCAAATATATTTCCTGCCTTTTGACTGCAATAGTTCCTAGTATACTCTCCTGCGTATCACAGCAAGCAAAATCTAATACACATAGCCCTCAGCTTACCACTGTAACGGAGACCGGAATTTCTGTCGTATGTCGTGATGGTTGTGAGGCACCCCCATGACCAACTTCATTTCATAACATTTTTTGCAAGATTTGTTAAGCAACTTTGGTGGTTGTAAAGCAATCCCATTGGCTGTGAAGGGCATTTTTTTGGCAGAAATTAGAAATACTGGTTTCCAGCAAAAAATGTTGGAATTGGCAGTCACATGACTGCAGGACATTGCAAACGGGGGTAAATGTGGGCTGGTTACCAGGCACCCAAGATGCAATCGTGTGACAATAGGAAAAGAGGGAGGGTGGCCATCAGCAATTCAAATCTGGGCCGTACTGTTTTTTTTTGGGGGGGGGGGGGAGAATCGGTCATAACTTTGAATGGTCACTAAGTTATCAGTTGTAAGTTGAGGACTTATCCTATAGGTGAAACAGAAACTAACTGCATCTAATTTTACTTTAGAAAGATATGGCAATTTCCTTCCTTCCTTAGCATTTTTACAAATGTTTCCATATTCACAATATTTTTTTAAATTTTTTTTTACAAAATTTCAGCCTTACCTGTTTGAGCTGAGAATTCCACTTGCTTTTCAGACTGTACTTCCAGGGTTTCGCTTTCCAGGGGAAGACTACTCCTGAAAAAAAAAGGTCAATCCAAGGCAAAGAATACCAGGTTTTGCAAGCATTTATTCATTTCGCTGGAGTCTTGCTCTATTTTTTTTATATTTTTTTTAAATTCTCTTCAAAGCATTAGCGAAAGGCTGTCCATATTTCTCCACGACTGTAAGGCAGACAGCACAGGAATAGCTTGACTACAGGTTACGATGGAGATGTTTAATGTAAGCACCAGCTACCAAATCCAAGCCTATGTGAAAAGGCAAGAACCTGTTTGAGATGCTACTAAATGTTCCAGAGACAATCTGAAAGATGTTATCTTCCGCTCACAGCCACAAATCCCAGATGATCGAAGTCACCCATTTTCTCAAGGTCAATTTTTATCGTTTCATTCCCTATACACACACGCACCTTTGTCCCTGAAGCGTCAATACTCTGTAACTTGTATCGTTGTCTTGGCCTTTCTCTTTCTCTATTCCTTTGACAAATATATAAATCCTCTCAACCTGAAGCTTTCCTCTGAAACTGTACTATTCTCTATACATTTTCTACTTTTCCACTCACTAATTCTTAAAAACAACCCAATATCCCTAAGCTCATGACATAATTTCTTTCACCAGTTACCTTGAAAACCTCTCGCCTTTCTTGGACCTTGCTAACTCCATATCCTGGTTCAGTGCCTCAATCAGACTTTGTCCACCCACTTCCAAACCTGGTACTCTCTCATTTGTTACCTGCTGTGCCATTGTTAACACTCTTCTTTCAACATGTCCCAAAATGGATGTCACCTTATGGGAGCTACTCGCAGGAACATACGACTCCTCAGCTAACTTCCTCCCCTTTATGTGCAAACCAACCGGGCCTTCGCCCCACATAGCGAGCCTCATTGCATCTCCTGATTGCTATTCCCATCACCCCGTCTCTCCAATCTTTTAGTTCTTTTTTCCTTGTGAACAAGCCAGGGCTTTGCCTTTCAGTCATCAGGCCAGGACTTCCCTCATCGTGAACCTTCTGATCTGCAACACCAAACCGAGAACCTGGTGGTCTTGGCACGTTGGCAGACTTGCTTGCAAGCTCAAACATCCTTTTTCTCATCCCAATATTTAATGGCTCAAGCCTCTGCGCTGCCGATTTGGTTGCACACTCACCCATCACCATCAAGTTAATTCTTTCTTTTATTCCTGCCCGAAGTGACCTTGACATACGCCCATGTCCTGGCCCTACGCCTGCAGTCCACCCGGAACTTGCTGGGGCTGCTATATAATCTCGTGTCCGTGGTCTTCCAAGCCATGCTTCTGGCGGCTCCTCCAGATGATGTCTTGCTACTTCACTGGCATTGATTTCTTGTGCCTCTTCCTTTCTCACTTTCGATTCCTGCCTGGTTACCTCTACCTGTTCCACTGCAGGCTTTTTCTTAATCTCCTCTAACTCAGGCAGCTGCTGGATTTTCACCATCCTCTTCTCTGCCTCTGACAAACAATACATTCTTTCCCGCCCAATTCGGTAACCCATGAAGACCACTGCTTTATTTGACCTCACGCTTACTCCAAAACGCCCCTGTTCAGCTGATCGGGTCTCCCTTTGTTCTAATCGCCTCTTGCCCGTATGATCTTGTTTTGTTGGTCTCTTTTCCTCAGGCTTCCTTAAACCAGTCACAATTAATCCTGGAGCTACATGTGCCAACACTCCATTGTAGCCTCCCGCTGACCGAACGGTCCTACGTGGTGTTACTTGAATTGGTCCTTGTCGTAGCCCTGCCAAGCCTACAATTATTTTACCTTTCACTTTTTGACTTTCTTCTTCTTCGCCAGCCAGTTTAACTAATTCTTCAGTGAGCCTTATGCTCATTTCTAATAAGGCTACTTGACTTAAGGACAAATCTCTTCTTTCCTGGCCAATTCTCACCAATTCTGCAACAAGCTCTTGGCTTAGTTTACCCTCTTGTGTAGATGATCTGGATATCCCTTCTCTGGAGCCCACCCCTGCTCTCTCTTGAGTTCGTCCTTCCAATTCTGGACTCCAGGATAAAATCTTTTCTTGAGATGGCAATTTTTCTCCCACTATGACAGCAATCTCTGCCTTTTCCTGAGATGGCCTCAGGCCTTTCGTTATTTCATTCTGATTAATTGCTAATGCCATCTCTAATTCTCCAGTTTCCACTTTATCAATCATGCCAGCTGAAGCCAATTGTTCTTCTTCCTTCTCTTCTACTTGTTCTTCTAGCCTTTGTTCTGGTTGTGTCAAATCTCCAACTTTCTCTTCAATCATCTCTGATTCCATCTTTTCTTTACTTCTACTATCCTGAGTTTGCCCAGGTATTTCCTCCATTACTATCCGAGGCATTTCTTCCTGTATTCTACTTATACCCTCTGGTGCTTCTGTTACTTCTCCACCTACACCTTCCTCTGCAATCGACTCTACAGTCTCTTCCTTTGCTTCTACACTTAGTGCCATGTCCTCCTCTCCCATCTGTATTTCATTAATGCCCATCAAATTTTCAACCTTAAGGTTAGCTACTGCCAATGATATATCGTCTTCTGTTGTCACCTTGCCAACAGCCTCTCTCTCTGCTTCCATGGCGGCTAAATCTTTTTCGCCCCTTACTACTTCACTTGTCTCCACCGAATCCTCAATGTTATCTTCAACTGGTATCCTCACAACTTCTGTAGTCACTTTCCCAATTTTATCTTCCCCTCCCATTACCATCTCACTTGACTCTTGCAAATGTTCAGTTCCAATCTCTGCCTCCACCTGATCAACCTCGGTTTCTGGTGCTTTCCCAGCCTCTTCAACCTGTATTGGATTTGCTTCCGAAAGCCTGGCTTCCTCCTCAGCCACTGTTGCATCCCTCACTGCAGTCATCTCTCCAGCTTCCCTGAGATTTTCCAACACCTCCTCAGGTTTTCCTTGGGTTTCTACTGATGTCTCCGTTTCACGTGCCATTAAACTCTCTCTCTCTCTCTGATCTACTCCAGCTACTTCCTCATCCCCAGCTTTGCCGTACACCTTATTTTGCTCCATACCTAATCCTACAGATTCTTCAGTCTCTCTCTGATATACTGACGTTGCATCTGCTGCTACTTTAGTTATCTCTAAATTGCTGCCCTGACCAAATCTCGACAGGTCATTATCTTTTTGTATCTCTGTGGTTTCAACAACCTCTTCAGTCCCTCCCTCTGAATCTTTCTGGTCTAAAGCTAATACTTCAGCTGTCTCTTTCATGTTCTTCTCCTTTTCTTCAGCGTCCGCATGAACTTCTTCCTTCCTCTGATCCTGATTTGCCAAAACAACTTCATCCTTTTCTAGAAAAAATCTACTCTCTTCAACAATCCCTTCTTCTTCATGCTCCTTGATCTTCCACTGATCTATCCCCCTTGGACTTTTTTCCTCTTCTCCTGCAGAGGGGCTCACAAATAAACCAGTATCTTTCTGATCTGCTCCTCCCAATTCCTCAGATTCCTCTTCCTCTGCTTTACTTTTCAGCTCCCCAAGACTTGATTTCCTCCCCGTTTCTGTCATCACATCAGTATAATTTCCCTCCTCACCTAACGCTGCTTCTCCTTCGGACGTATCAACTCTTCCTTGACTTAATTCACCCACGTCCCCCCAAATATCCTGATCTTGCCCCTCTGACGCAGCTGCCCCCTTCTTATTTTGCTCCACTGTAGCCTCTTGATTTAGCCCCTCGTTTCCAGCACTATCCGCCTGATCTTCTTTCCGTCCCTCCTCAGGCTCCATGTTTCCTATGGCTCCCTTCCCTCTAGTTACTCTTGCTTCTCTCGCAAGCCTTTTCCACACGATTTGATGACACGCAACAACTAAGTTTCTCAACTAAGTTTCTCCACTCCAGTCCCAGCTTTATTCAACTACCATCCCAAGCTCCCTCACACGCCTCTACCCTTAACCCCCCCCACCCCCAACGCCTCTGCAATCCTTGCGATCCCTCCGGCCGGCAACCCTAAAGCTCTCCAAACTTGCGACCCCCCCCCCCCTTTATCCTCTTCGACCCGATGCCCTGAACGCCCAGATTGTACCGTAATCGCGTTTTCTAAACATGGCCCGCCGGCACTTTTCTTTCTTCAGCCTAAGTTCGCCACTGTTCGCTCCCTTCCCCCCCCCTCCTTCCTCACTTTAACCCTTTGTCCCCCTTGTCCCCGCCCACTTTCCCCCCCTCACCCCCCTCCCGACGCCTCAAACCCCTCCCACCCACGCGCCCGACCCTCCCGAGCCCCGTCCCCTCAAGATCCCCACCCGCCCCTCCCCCCCACGCACAGAGGAAGATGCGGCCGTTGGTTGGTTGGTTGGTTGGTCGGCCGGGTCCGCGGCGCGCGCAAAGACGACGAGCTGCCGTGTGTGTGGGGGGGGGGGGCTGAGGAAGCGAAAAGAGAACGGCGACGGGCTGAAGTAATAATAGGCCGGCAGCGGCCGTTGGCTGAACAAGCGCGTGCGCTCTCTCATTGGCCTCCCGCTACTTCCCGCCCCACTACGGTCCGAGAGCGCGCCCTCTAGAGGTAGGGGGGGAAATAAACCAGCGGGAACGGGGGAAAAAAGGGGCACGCGGACGCCCTTATTTGTTTCCTCACTTTTCCCTCCCGACTCGACGCACAGGCTCGCCCCGCTCCACAGAGGTGGGTGTGAGCAAGAAGAGTAGAGACCCGGCCGGTCCGCCATCTTACCTGGGTGGGAGGGGGGAGGAGTGAGGAGGGAGGGGAGGTGCCTCCTGCCCCGCCTCCTCCTGCCGCCACCTCAGCCCCAGCGCCGCCGCCTCGGTTGGATAGAATCTGCCGCCATCCGTGGCTCCTACGCCGCTCCCGGTCGGCTTTGTCCAGTGCGTGGCCCCCGCCGGTATTGCTCGGCACGTCGCTGACCCCTCCCACTCGGCTGCTAATCCCTAACCAGGCCCCGCCGAGGCAGACCCGACCCGCCGTGGCAAAATGGCGGCCGCCACCACCAAGCGCCAGGGCCAACCCCCTCCCTCCTCCCACCGCTCCCTCCGCCCGCCGGCCTCGGCATGGAAGTCTCGCGAGAATTAAAGCGACGCGAGGGGGAGAGACGCCGCGGCACGGGGGTGGGAAAGGATTCAACCGGAAGTTGATTCCTAGAGAGAGATTATTGGGGACGGAGGGAGACCTCACGAAGGGCTGCGGCGAAGCTTTTTTGTAACCATCAGACCAAGGCCAGGGAGCGGGAGTCTCAGCGCACGGGGAAAGGGCGAGGCCATTGTGAGTGAAGGGCGTCCTCAGGAATGCTGGGAGTTGCAGTCTCTCCGTTCCCCCCTCTGGAAGCATGAAAACAGGAGCCAGGGCGCCTTGTCCTAGCTCAGGGGTCGGCAACCTCGGCTCTTTTATGACTCGTGGACTTCAACTCCCAGAATTCCTGAGCCAGCATAGCTGGCTCAGGAATTCTGGGAGTTGAAGTCCACGAGTCATAAAAGAGCCGAGGTTGCCGACCCCTGTCCTAGCTATTCGCTGAGCAGGCTGGTGCGACCATTCAAATTTCCCCAACGTAGGTGCTTGTGTGTGTGAGGTTTTAGGTTTACACACATGTACCCATGGCCTTTACTGTGCGATTGTCCCTATTTACATGAATTTAAAACAGATTTTAAAGCCAGCTGGCAAAAAAATGAGCCAACTATCTCAATGTTGCAAAACGTTAGAGCGCATCGTTTTGACAGGAACTGTTAATTTAGGTCAGGGGTCTTCAAACTTGGCCCTTTTATGGCTTGTGGACTTCAACTCCTAGAATTCCTCAGCCAGTGTGCCTGGCTGAGGAATTCTGGGAGTTGAAGTCCACAAGTCATAAAAGGGCCAAGTTTGAAGACCCCTGATTTAGGTTGTCAAAAGCAGAGTACAGAATGCTACAACGCCTCAAGCTCGTATCAACCCGGAACATGTTTTGATTAGGACAAATTTCTACCGCACTGATATTTTTTTCAGCAATAAAAAATTGGGGCTGGCTGTCAGCATGAAGGACTATAGAACTATATGGTACTTGAAATATTTATTGACAACAAATTCAGAGTGTGGACTTTGAACACACATGTATATATATTCTGCAAATAGAGATGCATGTTTTATCAAGAAAATATATTATTTCCACCTTATAGATTGAGTACTATTTTAATATTTTAAATTGCAGGCAATGTTACATGATTCAAAAAGCACTTACATTTAGGTAAAAAATAGCGTGCAGCTAAGTTGCTTGTTTTTATGGTTATACAGTTATAAAAACTGGTTATATACAGTTATAAAAAAACATACTGTACATTCTAATGTGCTTGATACTTAAAAGACATTTCCAATTTATTGGAATGTTATTTTATGAAATATACATGGGAAATATGGTAGTTTTAGTCATTTAATTTTGGGTACATAATTTCTTGGACATGTCCAATACACAATGAATAATTTTGCTCTATATTTTAGCCTATATCTTTGGTCATTTTCTGAATTGGAAAAGTGGCATTGTGGCTAGCACTGCCTCAGGTTTCTTGAGGATGACTGCATATGCATTCCATTCCTTGATAACCCATCTTTTTATCCAAAGGATATTTAATTCAGCTTAATTCAGCTCCCCTAAATATATTTACACCAGTTGCAGTGTCCCAGGGTCATGTGACCACCATTTGTGATCTTCCCAGTCAGCTTCCCACATGGAAGGATGGATTATCTTAACAACTGCAGTTAACACTGTAGTAAAAAAGGTTGTAAAATCAGACGTGACTCACTTAAGCCACCTTAACAGAAATTCTGGTCCCAATTATGGTTATAAGTCAAGGACTACCCATATTTTTATTGTGAACTTAGGTCAATGCTTGTGAAAACATTTTCTACACATATACAATAGCTGAGCAGCTAAATCTGCCCAGTGCAAAAGCTATGGCAGGAAAAAATGATGCAACAGAAAAGGACAACCTAAGTGCTTTGCTGGGTTCTTCGACAAAAGCATATGCAAAACCAAATTCCTTCAATTTTGAAGTATCTAATTTTCTTCGATGAATATTTTAGCATGATTTTGAATATTAGAATATATTATCTAAGTCTTGTTAGATACATGAGTCAGTTTGAAACCACTGGATGTAATCATGGCTCTAAATGGGACTACCTCATCCATGTACATATTTATTTGAAAATGTATAACTGTCTATCAAAACTACATTTTTCTCCTGCTGAAACATGTTAAACCCTACTATTCCGTTCACTTTCCGAGTGTATTCTTGACAACAAAAATGTAGTGGTTAAGTCACCAGGTTAGAAAGTGGGAGACTGTGAGTTCTAGCCCTGCCTTAGCCATGAAAACTGGCTGGGTGACCTTGGGCCAGTCACACACACAGAGTCCAAGTGATTTGTGGGGAAAATAGCAAGGTTATTGTAGGGAAAATAGGAAGAAAATGCATTGGATGTTTGTTGCCTTAGTTATTTGTAAAAACAATACAGGCGGGATATAAATAAATGAAATAAACCCTTAATCCTGTGTTTAATATATAATTATTTAAATATTTCAAGGTGACTGTTTATTAGGACAGGTTTATGTATTTTAATTCCAATCTCAAAAAGGTACAACTATTTTTTTTCAGTAATATTTTGGATCTGTAAGAAGCTACACCAAATGGATAGTATTATTTCATGAGAATTCTGTGTAGCAGTTCTTCATATTAAATATTTCTGCATTTACTCGAGTTAAATCCATTGACCCTAATGGCACTTTGAAATGGAAATGCATAGGACTATACTTGATACTTTGGGTGTTTTGATTCAGAAAGGTGCAAAATATGGCTTTTGGTGATATTTGACCGGGATCTGAACTTCTAGAAGCTTTTCGGTAAGAAATTTATTATAGCTTGTATTTGTACTTGCACCAAATTACCCACTTCAGCCTGACTACAAAACGTTTGGTAAACAAGGAATAAAAATTATGAAGATTATAAGAAAATAAGGATTAAATTGTGTGTTGAGTATTTTTGTCTACTGCTGGAACTGTGAGCTCAGAATATTAAACGTTGCAATTTATTTTGATGTTTTAATCCAAGTAATTTTTGTATGATAGTACAAAATGTGTGCATAATAAATTTATAAATTGTATATGTATGTGTATGTGTATTCTTAACTGAGATTTAGAAAAATAGGAAAAAATGGATGCTGAAGTCCCAGACATTTCAGGATTTAAAGATGTGTTTATAGATTGCCTCCATTCATGACAACATTAGTTAAACCTATTCTAGGTATTTTAAGATCTTTTGATTTCTAGATTGGCAGGGGTACAAGAGGAAAATTAGTATTTTTACTGTGCTTTACACCTCTATTTTTTCTTGCTCTTGTGAGTCACATTAGATTGCATCTAATACATGGGATATTGTACAAAAGAGTGCTTTGAATTAATCCCAGTGAGGCTGATTCTGGATTGAGCATAATTTCATTGCTGATCAGCACGTTGCTGTGCTGATCTCAGATTAGGCTATACTATTAAATAGACAACAGAGAATTTAGTGGGATATGGTGCACATCACGGTGCACATACATACCAAATGTATTTGGAGCTAAAGAAAGTTGAAAGATATGCCTGATGAATAATTCCACGCTGGCTGCTTTGCTTTACAATTCAATATAACATTATAAGCCGTCTGGGGAGCAATTTGCCTTTATGAATGCCTTCCAATATTAGGAGTATTTGTGCTAAGTCTGAAAGCTCAGGTGCAGCATCTAGCTGGCCTTGGCTCACCTCAGAAAAATTAAGGAGGGTTGGATAGCCTCAAAACGTTAGGAAGCTTAAGCTAGACTGAAAAGATTAAAAATATGGAAAGCAGCAACAAAAAAAAATCAGTATTACCACCAATGAAATTACAGAGGTGTGCTCACTTAATATCCAGAAGTTGAACTGAACTTTACCTTGAACTACTTACTATCAAGGTTCCCTGTGGATAAGCAGACTATATCACAAAGGGTCACTCTGGGCATGGTTCTCTCCCAATTCATAATTCAATATCAGAAAAATGACAAACGATTTCATAGAAGCATAAGCACTCATTGAAAACCAGAGATGGAACTATGGAACGCTGCATTCCATAGTATTCAAGGAAGGGGCAGAGATGCCAAAGTGTCTGAACATTTTTATCTAACCCGCTTGGGCTCTCACCTAGCAGATAATTATTCTGGATGATTATATCTCACTCTTAAGGCATTTGGCTTTTTTTTTTAATTTAGTGATGTTTTATGACAGGAAACCTCTACTTTGCAGCCCAGATTTTATTAGGCGAAACTTGAGGGCTTATTCTGTGCTACTACAAAAAGATGAGGGTGGAGGAAACAAAATGCAAAACCCCATCTTTAATTGCAATTATATGCAGAATCATATGCAGGATGTCATTTATTCTTCAAGATGTGAGCAAAGTTTATAGATTAAGGGGCCCAATCTGTGCAGATGGGGAACACTTCAAAGAGCGGGCTAAGCCATAACAAAGCAGGTAGTGCAGGAAAAACTAATTTTTTTTAAAAAAAACAGTAATAGTAGATATGATTATTCCCCGTGTATTTATTTAATAACTCTGCCCCTTTGCCATATTAACGAATATAATCCAGGGCACGTTTTACTGATACTTTGGGACTGCGGACAGTACCTGAAGGAATTGCAAGTTGAACAGCTGTGCCTTAAAGGAGTGGAAGGAAGGGGGGAAAAAAGGTTTTCTTTCCCCAAAGCGTGGCTGATTCTGCCAGTTTCTGCCTCCCCCAAACAGCAGCTCTACTTTTACATTATAACTGTGCTCTGTGAATACTTTCAGGACCACAAGGGCGTTTGCATTAAAAGACTATACACAGGATTCTGCATCTAGCTCCATTTATGCTTTTCAGAGACTGCAAAAATTAAAATTCTCCAAGAGAGCAGTTTCCCCATCCGAGAATTTCGCCTTGTACTCCACACGCTCTCATTTGTTCTCTACTGTCCTGGAAGAAGGTGAGAAGCTGTATCCTTCCCCCCACACACACCTCCCTTTTCCTCATCTAACACACACACAGCAAGGAATCGAGAAGCACCAGTTTGGAATTTAATTAACCAGCCTGGGGAAGAAAAGGGCATTGGACAAGTGTGTTGCACTATCCCATTAATTACAGGAGGAGGGAAAAAGGGATCAGGAAACTGGAGCAGGAGCGAATACAGGTATAGAAAAGAGCAGTACAGTAAAAACAAGGGGGAACAAAAGAGGGCAGAGGAGAGGGGACGGGAGAGGAGAGAAAGTCACTTTTAAAATCACAATCTCAAACCTTTTATAAATGTACAAAAACCTTTTTCCCCATCTGCCTAGGGAAGAATATATAAATATTTACACTGCCTCGTGGGGGAGGTACCCCAGGATTCAAGCCCTTCCCCTAAAAGCAGCCTTCCCACCAGTCCACTGAAGATAAAGGAACACACCGAGTCTGTTTTTAGCCCAGCAGGAATCCTGGAAGCAGGACAGAAATCCCGATGTCTTCAGAGGCCGGAAGAGGAGGCCTTTGCAGAAATCGGGAACGACTGCCAAGGGCCCTCTGGGCACCTGCACTCCTGGCCTCTTCCCCCAAATGCACCCCGTTATCCCAACTCCCAAGGTCGAAGTCCTTCTGGGTGATGACAGCAGCACATCCCTAGCTCAGGCTATCGTGACCAAAAAAGCCACTTTCCTCTCCCCGCAAACTTAACGACGGGCGCCCCGGAGGCTGCTCGGCGAGAGGCGTTCACGTTCCAGAGCGCCACCAGAGCGCTATTATCTGGAGTCCCGGTCCTTGTAGGAGGCCGCCAGTTCTCGGATATCGGGGGCTCGTCGAGGGGAGCAGGGCCGAGCATTGGAAGCAGGGATGAGAGGTGGTGGGGCGCTCAGCAGTCCCACCGCTGCCACAGCTGCCGACGGGGTGGCTTTTGCCAGCAGTCCGTTTTGATGGCGGGGATAAGCCATGAGGCTGGGGTGAGGCGGGGGAGCCAAACCATACAACCGGGCTCTTTCGTAGTCCTTGGCGGCGGCGGCGGCGGCAGCAGCAGGCGATGGGGTCTCCAGGTAGCGGGGCAGGCGCTGTAGCGGGTGCAACTCCAGGCCCCGGTGGTGGTAGGGATCTCGCCAGGCCTCCAGTGCAGCATAGGAGGCAGCTGAGGGCGGGGCGGCCACCAAGTAGGGAGAGACGCTTCCTCCCGTCCCAGCTTGGGGTCTCTCAAACACAGCCAGCGTCCCCAGGGGGTGGGAGACATGCAAGGTACTGTGATAGGAAGCACCCGTGCGCAGAGCACCCTCAAAGCCAGGCAACTCCGGCTCTTCCTTGACCTTCACTTCTTTCTTGAGAGGCAACTCTGGGTAAGGGGAGCGGGAGGTATGCCCTGAACTTGCCGGGCTGCCATAGCGATGTTCTCGTTCTGCCTGTACGTGGGGTCGGCTTGGAGGCTCCTCGTGGATCAGCGATGGGTTCTTTGAGGTGGGAGTAGCTGGAGAGGAGCGCAGCGAATGGCGGGAGAAGAAGCCAGAATCTCTGAATCAGAGAGAGACATAAAATGGAAGGGTCAAGACCTCCTGTGGAATCTGGCCCTGAAGCACTGACTAGCGGTCAACCACTGCATGCAGCTGCTTGGTCTCACTGTGGACCTAAATAATCAAAAGACCTTCTCCACCCTTTCAGAAAAGTCATCTATATTTCTTTTCTTTTTTTTTGGCCAGACGTATCTCTGAAGAAAGTGTTAAGTGTTCAGCGGTAGGCAGCTTTAGAGGGCTGGTGGACATGTGGAAGTGAAGAGTCCATAGTGCTGACAGCCCTTACAAAATGGCTGGAGCTGAGGGGTTTGCCAGTTTACAAAATGGCCGCTCTGGTGAATGTGACCATCTTCATCCACCTCTAATCCCTCAGGATGCGTCCTACTGATTCAGTTTTTTCTTTCTTTCTTTTGGAATACTCTTCATATTTAGCTGAGATTGCCTATGATTTTTTCCTTTCTGAGAATGGAGCCCAGAAGGATTTTTGTGTGCTTGTACTGCATGGTAGCTTCCCATTACATATGGCACTTTCGGAAACCTGTTTCTGAATGGCAACATATAATGTTTTATATGTAGAAACCTATAATCACCTATCTCTGCAATGGTGGATGGGACACTTGTACATATCAAGTCTCTGCCATTAACCCGTGTCCCCTTTTCCCCTTACCTGTCCTTCTCATCCTTGATCACCGGCCCTTCAGACTTCTCGCTCTCCTTCTCAAGTTGGCTGCTTCCACGCTCAGACCCGTCACTGCCCCCACCTTTGGGCCAGGCTGGGGCAGTAGGGAAGGAAGGTGGTGTACGGTGTAAGCGATTCCATGGCTCATGTGGACTAGGGAAGGCAGGAGCTCCAGGGCTGTCCTTCTGCCCAAAGACTGCACTTGAGTCTGGGAAGGAGAGAGGAAAGATCAGACGGCCACACTAGATGCAATGTTGCCCCTACAGCCCAGATCAATGAGAAATAATATGGAAGGAACTGAATTATCTCATTAAAAGATTCATAGTAGTGATCATGCTGGCGCACAGAGCAATCCCCACTTGGAAAAGCACATGGTGCAGTCTTATAAAATCATTCTGCTTCTAAATGCTGGTGGAAGGATTCGTTAAGAGGAGGAAGGGGGAGAACGCTCACTCACAAAAAAACTGTCAACACATTGGGAGATATTATACGACACACAAAACCTCTCGCCTACGTTTCTCTCTTACATGTTTGATAAAGGCAGAGAGCTATCTGACTTTCCCGCCTGTCTCTGCCTTTTCTAAAGGGTAGAGATTTGAGTAGAGTTTACCATAGGCTGTTTGCAACAGAAAAATTCAAAGCCTTACACACACCTTGCAAAAATTATCAAATGGGAAGGAGAAGAAGAGGGAAGTAAATCATGGAATTCTATGTATTGAGCAAACAAATCCAAAACCAGCGGTGAAGGAAAAAGAGTAAAACAAGTTAAAAAGTTAAAACTACTGAAATTTTTCCTCTTGATAAATGTGCCGTGTGGAGGAGACATTAATGCCGTGTTACTTGTGGGCTGTTAGCAAAAAGGTGTTCAGTACGTGATGCTTCATTATGCGCTCGTTTGACTGGTAAAAAAACCAAAACCGTTTAACCTGTAGCCTTCTCAGTCTTTCATGTGACCTCGGAAATCAACTGCCAAATTCCAAGATTCAACCACAGCCAACTAGGAAACCACAAAGATTGGGGTTGGACTAGATGACCACCAAGGTCCCTTCCAACTTCATATATTATTATTATTATTATTATATTATTATTATTATTATTATTATTATTAGTATTATTATTATTAGTATTATTATTATTATTATTATTATTATTATTATTATTATTATTATTATAATATATGATTTACTAGTGCTTGATAGAAAGAAAGGAAAATGAAGAATGCTATAATCTCAAAAGGGACGCAGTGGCTCAGTGGTTTAGGACGCTGAGCTTTGTCGATCAGAAGGTCGGCACTTTGGCGGGTCGAATCCCGAGTGCCGCGTAACAGAGTGAGCGCCTGTTACTCGTCCCAGCTTCTGCCCGCCTAGCAGTTCGAAAGCACGTAAAAATGCAAGTAGAAAAATAGGGACCACTACGGTGGGAAGGTAACAGCGTTCCGTGCGCCTTTGGCGTCTAGTCATGCCGGCCACATGACCACAGAGACGTCCTCGGACAAGCGCTGGCTCTTCGGCTTTGAAACGGAGATGAGCACCGGCCCCTAGAGTCGGAAACAACTAGCACGCATGTGCGGGGGAACCTTTATATTATATTTATATTTATATTTATTAGATTTTTATACCGCCCTTCTCCCAAAGGACTCAGGGCGGTGTACAGGGCAATAAATATTAAATACAAAGTACAAAAGTTAAAAAACAATTAAATAATTATGCCCAATATATACAATAGTTAAAACCATATTAAAACCCAACCCCCAAACCCATCAGACCAGGCCGGCTTGCTCAAATAAATAGGTTTTTAGATCCCGCCGGAAGGAGCGAAGGTCGGGGGCCATCCGGAGCTCAACCGGCAAGCGGTTCCACAGGTCTGGTGTGCCCACAGAGAACGCCCTCCCCCTGGGGGCCACCAGTCGACATTCTCTGATCGGAGGCACCCTGAGGAGGCCCTCTCTGTGGGAGCGCACTGGACGGAGGGAAGTTGACACCGGCCGCAGGTGCTGCCGTAGGTAATCCGGACCCATGCCATGTAGGGCTTTGTAGGTCATTACCAGCACCTTGAATCTCACCCGGAGGGCAACCGGCAGCCAATGCAGCTCGCGGAGCAAAGGTGTAACATGGGAGTATCGGGAGACCCCCAACACAACTCGCGCGACTGCATTCTGCACCAGTTGAAGCCTCCGAGTGGTCTTCAAGGGCAGCCCCATGTAGAGAGTGTTACAGTAGTCCAAATGAGAGGTCACAAGCGCATGAGTGACTGTATGCAAGGCATCCTGGTCCAGATAGGGCCGCAACTGGCGCACCAGGCGAACCTGGGCAAAGGCCCCCCTAGTCACAGCTCCTATATGATCTTCTAAAGAGAGCTGTGAATCTAGGAGGACCCCCAAGTTGCGCGCCCTATCTATGGGGGCGCGCAACTTTACCTTTATAATCTCAAAAGGGATTTAACCTAAACCTTCAGGACCTTGTGGCCCTGGAGGTGTTCATACAGCATGATTGACTTATGCTGTATGAACACCTCAGGGCTTTTCAACCTTTTCAGAGATTGCACCACTTTTAGGACACGACAATATTCGAGTACCACCAGTGCCTAGCAAGCGGTCAAAAAGTTGATGACAACCCCCCCCAAAAAAGGGATTGGGTTTTTTTACTGATTAGATTGATTTATTGTTATAGAAATGGCTAGTTTATACTATTATGGAAAAGTAAAAAAGTTGAGGTTCGGTATTAATGCTTCATTCTACTGCAACAGAACCAACCCAGTGATGCCCTTGATGTGATGTCCCGGTGCCTGGAGGCGGTGCGGGTCTGGATGGGAAGGAACAGGCTCAGGCGTAACCCCTCCAAGACCGAGTGGCTGTGGATACCGGCATCTTGTATTGTTCAACAAGCTCCATCTCTTTTGATGCGGGGGGTAGTGGTGGTGGTATTGCCCCCCTCAGAAAGGGCCCGCAACTTGGGTGTCCTCCTGGATTCACGGCTTAATTTGGAAGATCATCTAACGGCCATGACCAGGGGGGCCTTCACACAGGTTCGCCTAGTGCACCAGTTGCGCCCTTTTTTGGACCGAGATGCCCTATGCACGGTTACCCACACCCTCGTCACTTCTCGCCTGGATTACTGCAATGCTCTTTACATGGGGCTGCCCTTGAAGAGCACCCGGAGGCTTCAACTGGTGCAAAATGCGGCCGCACGGGTGCTTATGGGAGTATCTCAGTACTCCCATGTTACACCACTCCTGCGCGAGCTGCACTGGCTTCCGGTTACCCTCCGAGTGTGATTCAAGGTGCTAGTAATAACCTTTTAAGCCCTACATGGCTTAGGCCCGGGGTACTTGCGAGACCACCTGCTGCCATTGTCAACCTCCCATCGCCCGGTTCGCTCCCACAGAGCTGGCCTCCTCAGGGTGCCGTCGGCCAGGCAATGCTGTCTGGTGACCCCCATGGGGAGAGCCTTCTCTGTGGGCGCACCGACCCTCTGGAATGAACTACCCGCGGAGCTGCGGACGGCTCCTGACCTTCGGTTCTTCCGCCGTGACCTGAAGATCTGGTTGTTCCAACAAGGGGGCCTGGACTGACTATGTTTTTTAATTAGGCTTTTTACTGCGTTAAATTGTCTTGTATTTATTGCATTTACTGTTTAATTCTTTTTTAAAAAAATTTACTTTATGTTTTTTAATTTTTATGGTTGTGAGCCGCCCTGAGTCCTCAGGGAGAAGGGCGACATATAAATTTAATCAAATCAAATCAAAATCAAACAGAGGAAGTCGGAAGTCAATGCCTTTTCTTCTTCCCTTCTCCCCCTCACTTTTCTTTCCCTTTTTCCTCCCCACTGTGAACCTTCTTGTCAGAATCCATTTATATCCCATTCATAAATGTATGTCTAAAATATTATACCCCTCCCTGGATTCTGCCATTTTCCCGATGGGAGAAGAGAAGGTGTTTATTCAGCCTGCCTGTAGGCTGTCTTCAAAGACCAGGGAAAACCTTTTAAACTGAGGACAACAAAGGGAGGGAAGGGAGAAGGAGATCTGGTTTGTATCTCCATTTGAATCTGAAAAGGAAGGAGGCAATAGTCATAAAGGCACAGGAAGATCCCTCTTTCCCACGAAAGGGTTTGACACCTAAGTTTAATTGATGTGGGTTTGACCAAATGGGTTTGAGGGGAGGGGGTTGAACCGGGAACTCTTTATAAAGTATCAAAGTGTAACGGGTTGAACCGGGAACTCTTTATAAAGTATCAAAGTGTAACACAATGCCAGATCCTGTCTTGTATTTCCACAACCGATCATGTCCTAGTAAAAACTCCTTTTGGACAAGACCTGGCTCCAAGAGTTCTTTATTTTCCTAAGATGTGGATTGGGGTGGGTCCTGACACTTCTATTTGCTTTTGTATTTTTGTATTTTATACTATAATAAAATGTTACAAACCGTAAAAAAAATAATAAAACGGAAAAAGTACCGGTTTTAATTTCTTCGGTGGCGGTTCCTTTGCTGAATCACTTTCCGTTTGCACTGACGGACGTATCACGAATTTATCCATATTTATTAATATCCACCACTGCCTTGGTGGTCAGCTGGCTGGTCGGCCCTTCTTCTCTCCCTCTCCTCCCCTTCCTCCCCGCCCGCTGGGCTCTCCTTCCACAGCCTCTACTGTTTTCTTTAAGGTCTTTCTTTCCCCCTCCCCTGCCAAAACCTCTTCCTTTTATCTCCTCTCCTCTCTCCCCCACCTTTTCTGTTAGGTGTGTGCTGGGAAGCACCGATCAACGTGTAGCCACCCATGCCAAACTTGGGGCCTCTGCCTTGCCCCGGTAGCTCCAGCTGACTCTCTCACCCCAAGGGCCTTCTGCTGCTCCTCTTGGTGATAGCAAAGGCTATCGGAAGCGCCGATCCTGGGCTCTCAGTAGAGGCCCTGCAACACCCCGGCTCCAGCTGACTCTCCGCCCAAAGACTGCATGCGGCTGCCGGCCACCCACGAGGCCTCCGGAAGCGCCAATCGTCTGGAACCGTGCGAGCCAATCCTGGGCCCTCAGCAGAGGGTCCGGTAACACCGCAGCTCCAGCTGACTCTCCCCCAGGCCTATGCGGTGCTGCTGCCACTTCAGCTCACCGGCACTGCCGCTGCTTCAGCTCATCCCCCCCACTACCCATGTCTAGGTTGTGTACCACCTGCCAAGTGCCAAAGTACCATCATCGCTACAAGTACCACTGGTTGAAAAGCCCCGGCCTAAATAGCCCTACAGCTGGAGAGTTCTCTTCCACTGAGCTGCGGTGTCTGGCAGTCATCCTGGCTGCCATTTTTCAAGTCATCCTTAGCTTGCAGAGACTAGGAAGCTTTTGTTGCCCCTGTAATATTTTTTTTAACTACAGCTTAAACAATCCTAATAATATACGAGTCAAGCGTTACTGTGGATGCAGTCAAGGACTCTTTTATCTTTTTTATGTCCAGTTTTCACACATAAGTAGTTGGGGGAGTTCGTAGTCCTTGGTTGCTTGGCCTCCCCCCCAACCCCAGCAAACACCTTTTAAAATGCTGGTATCAAAATAAGGCCCATTCTTGCCCAGCTATTTCGATAACCCACAGAAAACTGCCTTAAAATACTTGTGCCCCTTCTCTTAAAAATACTCACTGAAGGATGGGTTGCCCAGACCGCCAAATGCCCCGTTGGAGAGTGTGCCCAGAGAGGCAAAGCTAGGCGGCCTGCCAAAAGGATCTGGAAAAAAAAAGTCAGTGGAGGAGTCAGCAATCATACAGGAGCTACCGGTTCCCATTCTCTTGGCTGCGTTACTCTGGGACGTCAGGTCTTACCAATGTGAGGGCTGGGGTTGAGGAAAGAGCCATGGGGAGCGGTGGCAGGGCCAAAGGAGGGGGCGTTGCCTGGATGGACGACACCTGCAAGAAAGAGGAAGTGAGCACAGGATAATAAGATTAAAACAAAAAGAAGGCGGGGAGAGGACGCTGAGTGTATTTCACATCAAACGAACGATGACTCCCAAAACAAAAATATTCCCAGGGTAAAATGTAATTTAACCACGACCTGTTTTTAAGTGCCTTGATTATTTTTCTCTCATAACCCTTTGTATTAAGGTAAGGCCTCCCTGTTCAGGTTTTCAGACAGAAAACTGAGGAAAGCATAAAGATTAACATTATGGGTCTTATTGTCAAAACACCAAGTGCCCAGCAGGTAGGCAAGGCCACCCTTGGAATACTGCATCCAGTTTTGGTCACCACGATGTTAAAAAAGATGTTGAGACTCTTTTAGAAAGAGTACAGAGAAGAGCAACAAAGATGATCTGGGGACTGGAGGATAAAACATATAGGGAACGGTTGCTGGAATTGGGTATGTGTAGTTTAACGAAGAGAAGGGTGAGGGGTGACATGATAGCAGTGTTCCAATATCTCAGGGGCTGCCCCAAAGAAGAGGGAGCCAAGCTATTCTCCAAAGCACCCGAAGGCTGGACAAGAAGTAACGGATGGAAACTAGTCAAGGAGAGAAGCAACCTAGAACTAAGGAGAAACTTCCTGACAGTTAGAACAATTAACCAGTGGAACAACCTGCCTCCAGAAGCTGTGGGTGCATCACTGGAAGTTTTTAAGAAGAGACCGGACAGCTGTTTGTCTGAAATGGTATGGAGTTTCCTACCTGAGCAGGGGGTAGGACTAGGTAACCTCCAAGGTCCCTTCCAACTTTATTATTATTTTTGTTATTGTTGTTATTAAATGGCACAATTAGTTGTACTGGCAAAAAGTGGGCACGGTGAGCTTTAAGAAGTCTGAGTTATTTAATCATCAAGGAAAAGCCTTCCAGCATTTGCAAAAAGCGGACTGACCAGCGGCTGTGAAAAGGGTGGCAGGGCGTGCCAGCTCCTGGCTATGGGGCAGACTGCCAAAGGCTCCGGTCTCAGGCAAGCCAGTGAGGAGGTCATTCCGGAAATCCAATTTGTGGGGATCGCCCTGCATCAGCTGTGAGGAAACAGAAGAGCAAGAAGTCCCGGTAAGCCACAAGTCACGCACGAGTCCATCCAACTGGCCTCACTCTATCCTTTGGCAGAGATCTCTCCTATTCTGCCTCACAACACTCTCGTGATGATTCTGCTCTCCAACCTCTAACCCAGCACCGCAAGCCCCAATTTGGATCCAGCATGGGAGACATCGAGAAGAGCAAGGTTTCCTCTCCGTTTGGTTGCAGGGACCTCCTGTGCCACACCCCCAACACTGTACACAGCAGGTGGAGGGGAAAGTTGGCCCAGGCTCACCCTACCTTTATTTTCTCCTGGTGCCGCAGGATCATATATGCCACACGGACGTGCATGGCGCACCACTTCCCCGGCTTCTGCGAGAGAGGGGGGGAACCATCAGCTCTGCACATTATGTCCCTGAGGGCCAGGCACGTGTTTGCCCTATACCCTGACCTCTTCACTCTCCCCACTCCAGGGTGTATCTCCCCCTCCCACCACTTCTAGTCCTTTCACCTCACGTATCCACCCTTTTGCAGTGGGATCAAAGAGTGCCCTAATGTTACTCACTCTCAATGTTGGCCTGAAAGGATCGGTGATCTGCAAGGAGACAGGGAAAAAAAGAACACATGGGGGTGGGGTGGTGGGGGTGGACAATCCTCCCCCCCCCCGTCCCTGCCATTCTCCCGAATTGAGGGTAAACTCACCTGGGTGCCTTTCTGAGACATGCTGGGTGGGACAGCACCCAGCCGGGAAGGCAGGTCAGGATTAGTGCTCTGAGGAACAAAGAAGCAAAACAGACCATTAAATAGAAGCACAATCAGTTGATTAGCATTCCCTAGCACAGGCCGCCTTGAAATCGTCCCCCTCCAACTGCGGAGTTTGGGAACGGTTAGCTCAAGCTTTCAGCTTCTTCTACTGGAATATTCTAGTTTCGCCTGCAGACGCGAAATGGCACCACTCTATGAAACCATGTACAACCCCACAGCTTTCCCCCCCCAAAAAACATGACTTCTCTCTTTAAAAGTTCATGGCTGAACTGGCACATCAAGTACTTGCCCTCTCATGCATTGATCTGCATTCTTTTGGGATTGCCATGATTCCCACAGCCCTAATCTATCCCACCAAAGTCACTGCGTGCAGAAAACTCAGGCATCACAGTCCTGGATCCCCCCCCACCCCCGCTCGCCACTACAACATGCAAAAGGCCTCTTATCACCAGAAAATAAGCAGAAAAGCCAGAAGCTCTGAATTCTAAAGCTTTCCCTCCACTCAAAACTTCCACAAAACCCCATTTGTCTACCGTGTCTGGAGGGTTCACCTTAGGTTGGAATGCCCCCTGCAGGGAGCCAAAATTCACAGCAGGAGGCAGGACTGGGGAGATCCCCGACACGGTTGGGGGGTAGGCAGGATAAAACTGGAAGAAGAAGAAGAAGAAGAAGAAGAAGGAAGCAATGGAAGTGCCACCCAGAGAACTGAGGCAGGAGAGGGTTCTGCTCCATTCCCAGGATGCAGTTTGGTCAATTTCATTGGGGTCCCTTTAAAAGGCCAGCCCCCTCCTCCAAAATGAACGCACTTACATTATGTCTCAGAAGCCCATCCATTTTCCCAGGGTACTTCTCATACTGGAGAAAAAAAAGAAAAGAAATCAGAAAAGGCCTGTTTAAATGGGCCAGGCAGGTCCCAGGAGAAGGGAGGAAAGAAAGAGAATTGCCGGGCCCCGAAACCAGGAAAGACACATGGCGATTCTCCCAAGCAAAGTTCTCGATTGTTCCGTGCCTGTAGACAGAATCTTGCCAAACTAAAAGCCCTCTGTTCTCTACATCGAGCATACATTCTGAGAACTGTTAGGGAGGGGCTGCCTTCACCCCCTTTCTCTCCCAGAAAATACCTGGACTGAGCTGCCTCTTAAGTCCTCGGGGTTGCGCCCCTCCATCCCGGAACTCCATCTCACTACACCGCATCTCAAAAATCCTTTTAAACTAAGCTGGTCTAAATCCTGATAGACCCAAGTTAACCCTACTAGATGCTGTAAGGCCCATGAGCCGTGAAGCCTTGCTTGCCACCTCACTTCGAGTCTATGCTGCACTTACCATGGCTGGGCTGGGTGTGGGCACCATGCTTGACGGGAAAGGAGTGAAGTGCTGGTGGGTGTGCTGGTGGGTGTGCTGGTGCTGGTGGTTGTGTTGGTGGAACTGGAAAGCCAGCGGGCGAATGGCAGCAGCTCCCATGTCGGCCCCGCCTTGCGTCGTGAGGAATCGGGAACTCAAGTCCTGGCGGATTAATTCTTGCTCTGAGGAGACAGAAGAACAATCCGTAATTGCCAACGGTCAGCAGAAAAGTGAACCAATGCTGAAAAAAAAAGAGAGAGAAAGGATTTGACTCCCTCCCTCCCTCCCTCCCCACAACTCTCCATCTCTCCATGTACAGGAAGTCCTCAACTTATGACCGGTCGCTTAATGATCCAAGTTATGACAGACCACCTGAGCTATTTAAGAACCATTTTCAAAATTATATGGCTGCACACTACCACCCCAGGGTCATGTGATCCCATTTTCAGCACGTTTTATTTTATCTGTTTTAGAACATTTATATAGCTGCCTACTCACTCACCGCGACTCCAGGCATACAAACAATAAAAATACAAAACAGAAAAAAAGAAAAAAAAAGAAAAAAGAGATAGAAACAACAAAGATAAAACGTAATAGCCCCCCACTCACCCACCCCGGCAACAGCACGCAATTAAATAAACCATTTGGTGGAGTCAATTGGACTCTGGGTTCCTTGGGCCTGCTGGCAAAACCACATCTTCAGGGCCTTCTGAAAGTGTGCCAAAATGGGGGGCCAGTCTAATTTCTGCAGGGACGATGTTCCAAAAGGGAGGGAGCCATCACGGAGAAGGTCCTTCTTCTTCTGGGTCCCCAAACATTCTTTGCCTCCCCTCTCTTTCACCTCTACAGCTGTTTGCAGTGTTCTGTGCTGACGTGACCATGATTTGCAATTGCTTTTTTTTTTGGCCATTTTCTTGGCATTCACTTCTGGTTTGTGGCAAAAATGGCCACTGGGGGTGGGGGGGGAAAGGTTTCACTTAACAACCCCTGTGAAAAAAGTCATCATTTCAAATCTAGTCACCTGATACCTAGACTTATAACTGCAATGACTTACAGCAGTAATTCCAGGTTCGATCACATTTTTTAGTTGGGGACTATTGGTATCTCTGCCCTATACAGCGGCTCCTAATTTTTCTACAAGTGTTCCAACTAGTCCGGATTTTGTATCTTGCCAGACTCTTTCTCCAAAGCGGTACAGTCCTATTAGTTTACAGCCTCCGCATATCCTCCGATAACCTTATTCTTTTTAGTTTCCCTTTGAAATTAGTCCCCCCCCTTCTTGTTTCACGTTGCCAGTTTGTATTCAAACTGTTCCTTCAAAATTAGGACTAAAAATTCCTCTAAGCTTCCTTAAAAATACTCTTATGACACCCACTACGTAGAGCCAGGTTGTACAACTTCTGGTTCCTAGAGCAAATCTCAAACTTGCCACTAAATTGTAATGTAAAAGAGTGCAGTTATCAAATCAAAATGAAACATTTATCTTAACGACCTTTAAATTTGACTTGTCATTAAAGTGATATCAAAACAAAGTTAAGTTTTTGTCCCAGTCGTGCTTCTTTCATGAATTCAATCTCCAGCATGCAATTCAAAGACCAAATGGAGTGTGTGTCCCAAAAGTGCTTGTACCCCACTGCTCTAAACCATATGCACAATTCAGCCAAGACTACTTTATGCGAGTCGAATGTTCTACATCCATACATGCAGTCCTCAACTTACGACCATAACTGAGCACAAAATTTCCGTCACTAGGGAAGACAGTTAAGCGAGGTTTGACCCATTTATTTTTTTTGACCTTTTGACAGCTGTTAAGTGAATCAACTGCAGCTGTTAAATTAGTGGCATGGTCGTTAAGTGAATCTGGCTTCCCCATTGACTTTGCTTGTCAGAAGATTGCAAAAGGTGAACACGTGACCCCGGGACACTGCAACCGTCATAAATATGAACCAGTTGCCAAGCACCCAAATGTCGATCATATGACCATGGGGATGCTGCAACGGTCGTGTAAAAAACAGTCATAAATTACTTTTTCCAGTGCTGTTCTAACTTAGAACATTCACTAAATGAATAGTTGTAAGTTGAGGACTACCTTTACAGTGTACATTTTGATGTTGATTTTTTTTTACAAACAGTTTGCATCCAAATGCATGTCCTGTATCCTGAAATATATACACCACGTAGGCTAAAGCAGGCGTGTCCATCCAGCAGCCTGCGGGCCACATGCAGCCCTGGACAGCTAGTAAGGCAGCCCCACGAGATAGTAAACTTTTAACATCATTGGGTTATTTATATACATTATATACTTTATATGCGTGCCAAGACAATTCCTCTTCACTCACTGCAGCCCAGGCAAGCCAAAAAGCTGGACACCCGTGGGCTAAACAGTTCAAGCTGTTTTATTCCTTCTTCTCTTCCAATTTAGCCCCTGCCAATCTTCCCCAAAGCACTTGTCACACCCTATCGTGCCCCTCCATTGAATTCTCTCTTACCAGATATGGCAGCGGCTGCAGCTGGGTGCCCAGCAACTTGAAGCAACGGGGGTGGCGGTGGGAGGCCAGGCGAGGGGGTGAACATGCCTGGGTGGTGGTGGGAAGGGGGCCGAAGGGTGGAGGAAAAGGCGTGGGGAGGCAGGGCCAGCGAGGGGGTGGAGGGCCGGTGAGGGAGTTGAGAAGAAGGGGAGCAGGGCGGAAGGATGGGCTTGGGGTGAGCTGCACCGCGGCTGCACCTGAAAAAGGGAGAAAAAATAAATAGATACTTTGGAGTGCCTAGGTCAGGAAGAGACAATATTGATGGAAATACAGAGACCCTCAAGAAAGCCAGACATTAGGCCCTGAGAGACTTGGTTTTCCGTCTCAGTTCGGTAATGAGGAACTCAGCTGGGATGTCTTGGATTAGAAGCTTCATCCAGCATCATATCCTTAGTAATAGCATACGGAGAACAACGGTAACAGGTCTCACGGAATTGTTATCAGTACAAGCCAGGGTACTATGTACTCAGAATAAACTTTTTTTTTAAGAGACCTCTTTCTCAAGAAAGAAATGAGAAAAACATTTGAGAGAACGAGAGCAAGTGCAGCCCCAATACACGACGTAGTCACTTCAACCGTAGGCCAGAAAGCCCCAGTCCAATCTCATCCTTGTCATAACCTATCTATATATAGGTAAAGGTAAAGGTTCCCCCGCACATGCGTGCTAGTCGTTTCCGACTCTAGGGGCCGGTGCTCATCTCCGTTTCAAAGCCAAAGAGCCAGCGCTTGTCCAAGGACGTCTCCGTGGTCATGTGGCCGGCATGACTAGAAGCCAAAGGCGCACGGAACGCTGTTACCTTCCCACCGTAGTGGTGCCTATTTTTCTACTTGCATTTTTACGTGCTTTCGAATTGCTAGGTTGGCAGAAGCTGGGACGAGTAACAGGCGCTCACTCTGCTACGCGGCACTCGGGATTTGACCCGCCAAACTGCCGACCTTCTGATCGACAAGCTCAGCGTCCTAACCCACTGAGCCACCGCGTCCCTGTTCAATATATATATAGGAGCAAGCTAGGCTATTCTCTCCATTTTAAGTAGTTAACTCATCTTCAGGGTAGCTATAACAATATACAAACTATCTGCAGGGCTGCTGTAAGGATATACAAGGAGCTCTCAAGAAGTTATTAATAAGGCATAAAGAAGGGGAGGGAAATGCCTCGAAGAGGACAGAAGCAACAGCAGTTAAAGGAAATAAAAACTACGAAAGCGTAGAAGGAAGAAGAACAAAAGGACAGAAAACGGGGACAGGAGAAAAGCTTGAAAGGGATGAACAGATAAAGAGAGTGGGTTGGGGGGGGAAACCAGAGAGACGGCATCGGGACTCACCCTCCAGTGCTGAGGTCGAGCCCTACAGAGTAGGGGGCTTGTGTCTGGCTGGCAAAGGGTGGCACCTTCATGTGCAGTTGGCTCTGGGCAAGGCTGTGGGTAACTGCTCCACCCTGGGGCATTGGAGGCGGCTGGCCTTTGGGCTGGGGCGTCCCACGAACAGTGTTAGGTGTCTGAGCCCGAGTCTTGACAGGAGGTGGGGCAGGAGGACTTGGAGGCAAGGCCTGAGCCAGAACAGGGGCAGTGGCTGCCTGAGGAGGGGGTTCCTTAGGCAGGAAAGGCACTAGCAGGGAGTCCCGGTCAGCCTCATAGTTACGCTCCTGGCTCCGTTCCAGGCCAGAGACTTTAGGGATCACAGAGAGTTTGGCTTCACAGCTCCCGTTTAATGCACCAATGGGTCCCGAGGCTGCCAGAAAAAGAAGGGGAAAAAATATGCAAACAGAGAAAACAGGAATCAGGCTATTGGAAAAGGCTCGACAGATTGTGTTGGGTTTTAAAACTTTTGGGGTGGATCCCCATTTCACTAGCTAGTCAAATCTGTTAGCCACAAATGCCGATGCACGCAACAAGAGTACATGACAGGTAAGCAATTAAGGGGAGGGGTTAGGGTTAAGTATCCACTGACATTGCATGTTTTTAAAACCTCCACGAGAATAGCAGAGGCACAAGGAATCAAAACCTTCCAGCAACAGACGGGGCAACTGTCGCAAAACTGTCCAGCAACAATATCGTAGTTGATACTTTGGACATATACCCCGCCCCCCCCCAGTTAGGAGCAGGGCATCTTAGCACCTCAGGAAAATGTTCTGGGGGACACTTTTGCAGTAACCTTCAAGCAAAGCACTCCTTTAGTAGCCATCAGCACGGCCGCACCAGGAAGTACTTGGCTTTGAAGGTTCACGCAAATGCTCCTTCACAGCATTTTATGGAGGTACCAGAGAGTGGTTGCTTCTCATTGGATGGACAACACCTCGCTTAGCCAAAGTTAGGTCTGTGCATGTGGAAAAGCCATTTCTGCAATCCAAGTCACTAAGCGAAGCACGTCAGCCTCCCCAATCCTGGCTAAGCTTTTTTGCGGAGACACAGGTGATTCCAGTCTACGAGGTTCTTTGCTTGCGTTGCAACAGTGGTGATCCGCACAGGGCTACTTAATTAATTAACTACTACTTTTGTGAAAGCAAACTCTTCTGAAACTCAGAGCTGCTTACTTCCCTCTTTTTTTTTGGCAAAATCCCACACAAACCTATTTCTCTTTTCTGTTCAGCTGTTCCTCCTAAACCTAAGATCTGGTTGTCTCCCATCCTGATAACGTTCGGGAACCTTTTAAGACCCTAGTTTCCCTCTTAAGCTTTGGGGCAGAGTGCAGGATGAGACCCTGCTAGATGTATTTTAGGGGACTATTCATATTTTTTTTCGTCTTTTGTCCCTTCTTAAGTGTAAGCTGCCCAAACTATGAATTGTATAAATAAATAATCACAAGCATCAGGAGAGAGAGGACCTAGTATAGGCTGTAAAATGAGACAGTTTCCCCCCCCCAATTCCATGTTGATGGATAAGATAATGCTCATTATTATAAATCTGGTTAGAAATATGTTCTAAATTGAACAAAGGGACACTTATTTTGCTTTAAACCGTACAAACCCAGTTTCTCCAAACTGCCCTGAAGAGACAACACAGGACGTTCAGCTGGTGTGATAACTAGGTAGGTTGGGAATTCTAGAAGCGGCCATTCCTACCCAGAGGGGGGGGGTACTTTTGCCAACTGTAGCTCTCTCTCCCGGTAGTCTCCACCATCTTAAGGCAGAGGAAGATATTCCACCACCCCCTCGCTAAGCAATTTTTTTTTAATCAGATGGACCGAGTACTTGGCATAGGTAAAGCAGAACCGCAGTGCACCAATCTCTCCACAGAAGCAAAAATCGTGCTTGTTCAAGACACACTGAGAAATGCTGCCGTGTTTTCTTTAGTGCACAGAACCACAAGTAGACCCCACCCCCTTGCTATTTGTCCACACCCAACCTTTGCTGGTTGAGACAGTGAATGACTGTTCGAGGTCATCAATGGAGGCCTGCAGAAAGACAAGAAACACAGGGGGTTCGTTATATTCCCCAAATACATTTTTAAAAAAACAAAAAAAAACCTAGTTCTAAATGTATTTGGAACAGTCAGAAAAGCTACCTGAGAGCTTTTCAAGGAACCAGGTACTTTACTTTTGAAAGTAGAAGCGTGATAAGGTTTTTTTTTCCCCTACCGTACAAGGTAAGATGGATTCATGTGTATCTTTAATGTACGGTTGCACTGCTTTCCATGACAGGCAATTAGGCTAGGAATGGTTGTTCACCGAGTCAAACTACTCTTCATTCATCACAATTCTCTCTTTTGCATTTCCAAACAAATACTCAAGTGTTGTTGTTGTTTTTTACGCAGGCCATCATTCACTTTCTATAAACTTCCAGAGGCTGATCAAAGCCCTTGTGTTTTTATCTTCTACAAATTTCTCAATGGCTTATGTTGCAAAATTGGGATTAGGTGAGAGAGACCAAGAGGTTTTTTTTTTTACTACCATTGTATATAAGTGCGTGTCCATATGCACACACAGATAATGGTTACCAGACTCTTGCTCTCTCGTCCATTCTAAGATCACTAAAGCACATGGGGTGTACTTCATACTTGGTGCTATCGACCACCCAACTTACAGAAATATCAGCCACAAATCTTTTCTGAAAACATTTGCAATAGACTGCACAAAATATGATTACTTCTACTCATCTACATTTTCTTAAAAAAAACCAAAAAACTCCACCATCTCCCTGACCAATTTGGTCAATTGATCTACCACCCAATTATTTCTCTGACCCCTAAGGTAAAAGCGCTCCACACCATAAGACACTGAAAATAAAGCCCTCCATTTTGTCCCCAGCCCAGCACAAAACCTCAAAATATGGAGTGTTTTGTTTGGAGCTGTTAATACTAATAAAAGCCATTTCAAGTTTTTAACAATTTTGTGCACGCCTGGAATTTTGGATGTAATTCTGGAAAAATGTACAAGGTTGAAGTATTCACACACTAAATGTTTGTGCAGAACGAAACCATCGCAAGCAGATTCCCATACGTAGAAACAATCTATTTTCATAAAATAGAAATTTCTCACAACATTGCCCCTAAGTCATTTCTCGAAAATGATGCAACTATCACTAAGTACTGAGAACATGTCATAAATTAGGCCCAGAAAATTATAGTTGCCTACCTGCTCCTCTGGGTCGCTTTCTGTATCACACTGTCAAAGGACAATGGAGAAAAAGAAACAAATGTCAAATGGAGCAATATAATGGAAAATAACCCTCTCTGGATCTTTGCTATTCTATACATAGCTATTACAAACAATAGATTTTACAGTAGGACAACAAGCTAGGTCTTACTGTATCCGATATAAAATATTATGTTTTAAAGAGTATTAAGAGCACAAAACATTTCTAAAAATTGTAAAACACAGGAAGAATGATCTGCTATTACTGTACATAGAATCCAGGAAATTAGTCAGGATAACCCAAGAGACCCTTCAACGCATTGGAATCTATTATTTAAAAAAAATCAAAGCATGCAAATTGGCATCATTGCAAGAATTAACCATAACTAAGGGAGCGAATGGGCATTTTTAGTGGCTTCTAGCTGGCCTATACACAATCCATCACTTGCTCTAGTATTAAGTATTAATTAGTATTAAGAGGAGTTGATTTCTCTGCTCTTCTGGAAAAGCCATTTGTAACACAATTAAAGCCTGCCTTAATCTGAGGGAAAGATGGGATGCTTGGGCAATTAAATTCAGTCTTGCAGAACCATGTTTTGAAGCGATTGAGGAAAGAACGTTCATACGCTACCCACTTACTATATATCCAGTTTCCAGGTAAGATTGGAGAGAAGGCTGAATTTGATTTTAAAAAGAGACAAAAGAGAGAGAGAGAAATTGATTAGACTCACAATAATGAGGTTTACAACTCCACAGCAAACAGGCCAGAACTCTATATACCAAGTTTTGTTTGGCTGAGAGGGCAATGAAATTAGAACTATACTGAAAATAAAGCCATGCCTACTTTCAAAACATGTGATCTGGATTTCTAAAATAGGTCAACCTTGATTTGTAGCTGGCTGTAAACATTATACAGGTCAATAGAGCATGTTTGGAAAATAATTGCTTCACTCTTTGCTCTATTTTGCTGGGCATATGACGACACACTGATGATAGTGCTAAGATTATTCCCATATAAACAATTTAGCAGATTCGGTTACAAAGAAGAAAACACTGCACTTGTGAATCTCTCAATAGTAATAACAACAAATCTTCCATGAAGGGAAACCCAACTGTCTGCATTTGAGAAACCTAATCTGACAACCCAGCAAACACCTTCAAAAATGGCCCCCAAAACTAATGTGCTAAATGTTGCTCATGTGAAAGAAGGAAATGGTTATTAAGTACATGGAAAATAATTATGTTAATAAATATAATTAAAATAAAAATATTTAAAATTAAATGTCAATTAAAGTTTATTTTCTTTCTACCCACATTTGAAGAATGTATCTGGCATGCCATTCAAACAGCTGATGCAGCCTCTGGCTGAAAAATATGTCCCTCCTAGTATAGGCACTGTGGCCCTTATGTCTTTTATTATATAGGAGTCCACTGTTTCAGGAAGCTGTCCTTTAGATTTATTTAATTATGTACTTTCTAGGTTTTGTTCTTTAATTTTCCTTTGTAAAGTGAAGATATAAAACATTTTTAATCCTTACATCTCTCTTTCTGATTTGTCCTTTATTTTTTCCAAGAAAATATGAACACTCTAAGTATAGGTCAGCTTTGCTCCCACTTTATTGCTATCAGTTTCACTTCAGCTACATAATGAAAAAAGCTGGGATTTCAACTAATTTTAGGATGATAGATTCAACTAGCTAGCTGTTTTGGATATGGTATTAAACAAAAACCATTCAAAGGAACAGAAAATTCAAGAGCACTTACAGGGTGAGTTGTCCTGACTGCTTTTTTGTCTTATTTCCAATAAAAGGTTAGTAAATTTTATGCATGTATATTAACAGAGAGGGTTTTTTTATGGCACAGTTATGTAAATATTGCAACTGTATATTCCCTTCCACCGAGTCTACGAGTTACATGGTTCGCTGCTCATGATCCTGCTCTGACTCTGCATTGAGCAGAATGAGTTTCCTGTTGCCAACGTTGCACTTTTGTGCTTTTCCCCTACTGAATATTAATGCTTACATCCCTTGTGTGGCAAATTATAATAGATGAGCAAGCCAATGTTTACCCCGATGGAACTCCATTTCGGGTACCAAGCCCGCACTGGCTCTATGCAAGCACTGCCAGCATGTGCTTCCCTTGCTTGGATGAAGGTGGCTACGCATCATTCCTCACCCTTAGTACTTGCAAGCCCCCTTGCTTCACCTGGACCTAATCTTTTTAATTCTATTATTTCTAAAAACAAATGGGAAGCTGCAAAACAAAGCATCAGCTGCCAAAGCTCTTTTGATTTTCAAATATGCATCTGGATCCACATTGGCACTGTAAGTACACTCCGAAATAATATTGAGGGATTTCCGAATATAGATTAATAAAGTCTGGGCTCATCATACACTAGATGTAACTTTGATTGAAAAGAAGGTGTGGGTAATTGATGTGGCAATACCAGGGGATAGCAAAATATACACAAAGAATTTGGAGAAAATCACTATCAAGATGTCAAAATCAAAACTGAAATATTATGGCATAAACCAGCCATGATGGTCCCAGTAATTATCAGCACACCGTGCGCCATACCAAAAAAAAAAATCTTGGATGGCACTTGGAAAATCTGTACATTGACAAGTTACCATCTGACAATTGCAAAAGGCCATGCTGCTTGGATCTGCACCTGTTGTCAGAATCCATTTATATCACATTCATAAGTGTATGTTTAAAACATTATCCCCCCCCCTGGATGCTGCCATCTCCCGAGGAAGGAGGAGCGGATGTGGATTCAGCCTGCCTTGGGTTATTTCAAAGACCAAGGGAAACCTTTTGAACTGGGGGAACAAAGGGGAGGGTTAGGGAAGAAGGCATCTGGCCTGTGTCTCCATTTGAATCTGTAAAGGAAGAAGGCAATAAAAGATACGAAGTTCCCTTTTTCCCATGAAAGGGATGACCCAAAGTAAATGATGGGGGGCTGACCAAATGGGGTTGAGGGAAGAGGGGTTGAACCGGGAACTCTTTATAAAAGTTTCAATCTGTAAAACAATACCAGGTCCTGTCTTGTATTTCCACAACCAAACATGTCCTAGTAAAAATTCCTTTTGGACTAGAACTGACTCCCAAGAGTTTTTGTTTTTCTAAGACGTGGATTGGGGTGGGTCCTGACAGAGTATGACATCCTACGAAGAACCTGATGCGCGTGTAGGCTAATACTAGCTAACGAATTGGCAGCTGTGGCTTAACATTGCTGTGAATAGAAAATAATAATACAAATTTGTTATGTTTAACACATTTAATACTTCGGAAATTGAAATTGCTTGGCTGCTCAGAAAAGAACATTCACCCGGTGATTTCTTACAGGCCACAATAACCACAATGGCAACGTTATGAACAAGCCAGGCTCCATTCCCATGACGGCTGCTGGACCTACTGGCTCAGAAAGCTACGGGCTTTCAGTTGCCACAGTCTATTTGCTCCTCAGGATCTTCCAAATGCCCTGAAGTAGCATTTCCCAAAGCCGCTTCCCCCTCATCTAGCCCGCTAAAAACGGCAAAGTGGAGCCTTCAAGAGACGTCCTTCCAAGGCAGCGAGTGATCCTGGCTCCTGCTGTCCCATCCTGCAATTTTTCCAAATGATAAATGTTGAGAAACTGAGGTGTTCTCCAGAAGCAGACTTCTAGGAAGCCTCCGGAAGCTTAATCCAGCCCTCGTGTTTCCCCAGTACAATTTCGCCGTTTTCAAACTTTTTATCACACATCCACCCTGCCTGCTTCGTTTTCCCTCCCCGTTCACCCCGTTCCCTGAACCCAAGACCTCACCTCTTTGTGCCGTCTCTTGTTTCGTTTCCTCAGTGCTCTCTCCCCTCCACAGCCCTGGCTGTGATCCTTTTCTGAGCCTTCGTCTTCATCTTCGGGCTCAGAATTGTGTCCCTCACCCCGTTTCCTCTTTCCCGAATGTTTCAGCCGAAGCTCCAACCGCTCCTCGGGAGTCTTCAAGGTTGCATCCTTCTGCAGGAGTGACAAGGTGGGCATTATAATGGCTGCAGACCACCTACCCTCTGAATACAAGCTGTGATATAGCAGCTGCTGCTGTAGGGTATAGAAATGTGTGTTTAAATATGAAAACACCTTACCAAATGGGACGCAAAATTGTGGGACAAAATGGAAATATCTAGCCTGGCTACTTAACTATATTATTCTATATTATTTTTATATTGTATTTTATTCTGCCCTGTGAACCGCCCTGAGTCCTTCGGGAATAGGGCGGTATAGAAATTTAATTAAATAAATAAATAAAATAAAATAAACTATCAGCACTAACAACTCTTTATTTTAGATCCAGAAATAACATTTACATTTCGTTTGGCACTGCATTGCAGATACCGCGCAAATGAACTTATCCTGACATCTCGGGGGAAAAAGAAGTTGGAATCCCAATATAATTATTGGTATAATAATATCCTAGATCTTATAAAAAACACTTTCGTATCGAAAGCCAGTAAAAAGTAGTTGTCAAAAGGTAAGAACTAGGACACCTGGTTTAAATCAATAGGTCCACAGACTAAATTGAGGCTCACTGTTCTTTCAGTCTAAACATATCTAGTAGGGTAAAAGAGAAGCAAGAAGGTGGAAAAAGCTTTTTTTACATTGCTCTAAACTCTTTTTTTAAAAAAAAGGACAGATACATGCAATAAATAAATAAATCTGGTCAGTTATGTCCCAAATGCCACAATCAGACCGTGGAGATCAAGAAGCTAGCTTGCCAATAACTACTCAACAGACTCATAATACAACATAAGGCAACACTTAATTTAAGGCAAATTAACAAATGCTGTCCTAAACCGAAATGATCAACGCTGCTAGGAGAGAGAGCGCCATTTTTTGTGAAAGACGTCTTTGGCTCAAGGAAAATACTGACTTATTTGAAGGATACCGGAGGAGGATAAGAGCTCTAGAAAAGATAAATCATAGAAAGCATGGTATATTTCTGGATGGCAGGGTATTGCATTAAAGGTTATTGCATACTTTTCTCTGGTATGCTTGACTGTGTATGGTGTCGTAATGTTTCTTAGCAGTGTATTACACTACTTCAGAGCTTGGTCAAGACACCTGCATTCACACCCTGCTCCTCACCCAATCTTGCCTAGCCAGAAAGACTGGCGAATCCGGTCTGAAACTAGTCTACATGCTCAGCCTTGAACATTCCTGAGTAAAGCAGGAATGCTTTCGCTCTGCTTCAGCAGGTAAAACAGCTGGGCCTTACCTATCGTCCAATAGCTGCACTGCTTATTGAAATCCTCTGATTTTTTTTCCCCTCCCAAGAAATATGTAGTTTACAGGGACAGATCCCAGCCCTACAAAAATGCCTAGGAGGGGTAAGCTGAAACTCACACCTAAAAATACATCTCTTCCACCGAGCGTAATAAATAAGCAGTTCCTCATGCCCAAACGAGAAGGAAATAAGCTGATCTGAAATAATTTAGCAGCTTACTCAGTATTTTCAGGCTTTAAGTTCATCATACACTTTTGTGTCCTGTGGCACAGCATATGCTCACTATGCAAATTCAGAAACACTAAGATACATCCTTGTCAAGAATATTAACAAGGATTTCCTAGTCTTTATATAAACCAGTAAGTGGTTCTGATATCGTGCTAAGTGTACACGGTCAGCCAAGACAATTTTACAACTTTGATTATGGAAACTTCTCTGACTGCACCTGAACTGCCTAGATATAGCCTCATTCCATCTCACCTTAAGAATATTACTGTTTCTCTACTTAAGCAGAATCACAGTAAATAAAAAAGTATTAATCTTTGGTCACCGTAACTCAGGATGTAGAAACCAAAGACTATAATACCATTGTTTTCTTTTTGTAGCTTCCCTTGATCCTCTGGGTTTTAAAAAAAACATTTCAGATTTCTGAATTTCACCAATCACAGCTGGAAATCCCCCTTTGCCTTGTTCTTACACAGAGTTTCCACTGGCAATCTTTTTAAGAAGTACAAATCTACCCCTACTTAGCAACAGTTCAGTTTCATCTGGTATTTCTTACCAACAACTGAGGTCATCACTGTAAGTTTCCTTTAATTAGAAGATCCATGGTAACAAAATATGACATTAAAAATTATTTGCTACTAAGAAGAAAGAAATCTTCATTTCCAAAATGACCCACACTAGCAGACATCATTCTGCAAAATCTTTTATAACTTATTATTTATCTGGACAGCTCCACAAAAATAGGTGGATTTCCAGTTTACTTCCTCTTTCTGTCCTATATCATATTGTGGACGAGGCCCAAAGACAAGGGCAAGAACCAATCTATTATTTTAGCCTTATAATGCATTAAAGGACATGAACCTCTGTTGAAACAGGCTGGGACCACCTCACCTCAAGTGCCTCTAAACTGACAAAGCTTGCAATGGCAAAGCCATCGATGAGGTCCTCCTCCTCCTCTTCCTCCTCTTCCTCCTCGCGACTGCAAGACGATCCAGAAACTCTCTTTCGCCGTCGGAGGGGCCGTCGCCGTCGCCGTTGCAGGGGGCGTCCCTTGCTAGGAGCCACAGGGGCAGGTGGAGAGGGGCCTTCGCTGTCTGATGCTGAAGATGAGGACAAGCCCCGATGGGGAGGGTCTCCAAGACGGCTTCCTCTACGGCGTGTACAACGACTCTCACGGTCCCGCCGTGAGCAACGTCGCTGTCTCCGTGCTCGGCTACTGCTGCCTCCTCCTCCACTCCAACATGGGGTAGGAGCTGCTGTTGTTCCTTCCATTATGCTCCCCTCTGAGGTACAGGAAATAAACTGTGTTGTGTCCAATGGCTGTTGCAGGCACGTGAAAAAAGGGAGACACCCTTTACCCCTCACCAGCCAAAAGCATCGCAGCTGTCCTTGCTGGGTTTGTGCTCTTCTGTGGAAGCCGCGAAGAAAAGTACCACACCACACTTGTGAAAAAGAGGTTCTCCTTTATATTGCTTTTGGGGGGGGTGAATATTGTATTCCTTTACAAGAAGTCCTTGGCTCCTATAGCTTAACTGTCAACAACTTTCTTTGATTTACATTTGAAAATCCATTCAAGATTCAAAAAGTTCCTTTTTCCGCTCTGGAAAGTCAAAAGAAGTAACTTTTGCTCAGGTTTAATTCTCTCTTAAGGAAAAAAAAATACAAATGGCAGCTTCTTCTTTTTCGACTTCCTCCTTAAAGGCCAGGCCAGTCAATGAAAAAATAATTAAATACTTTGGAAATAAAATTCTAAGATCGAAACCGACCTAATAACCATTTAACAGGAAATTAGCTTGTGCCAGTGAACAGAGCTCTCTCTTTTTAAGGTGCAATTTCACCTTTGGGTCCCGAAGGAAGAAAAACAAAAACAAAACAAAAAGCAAAACACCCCCCCCCCAAAAAAAACAAACCTTGCTTTAATCAGAATTTTACATCCCTCCCGACGGTGAATCAACACGAATCAACACGGAGAGATGGATCCTTTGAAAGCGACAAAACTTGACAAGTCCCTTTGAATCAACTTCTTCCGTACTTGCCGTTGGCTGCTTCTCCCTTGGAGCTTCTGGTTTTAAGTGCCGATCTTTATTTAAAAGAGATATATAGTTTTATGTTTTTACGTGTTTCTAAAAAAAAAAAAGCACAATCTTAAGCCTTTAGGGCTTCTGCCTGGCAGGGGTTTTTTTTTTACATTTACCCAGAGAGGGCTAAGCGCTTCCAAGAGCCTCCCCTTTAAGACTGCAGATGCGGCTTTTCTGCCAACAATGGCAAATGGCTTCCTCTCAAGCCAGCATTGGCTTCCTCCCTCCCCACCGTTGAGGAACGAGGGCTCCCAGAATTTATTCCCGTGGCAGCATTTCCTTTCGAAGCCACGTTTGCTTTGCAAATCCAACGTGGGTTTTTTTTTAAAAAAATATATATTATTACTACTATTCTTAAGATCTCCCGGGTTCCTCCTCCAAGGTATGAATGACCTTGCCCTTTAAAAGTCCAGGCTGGAGAATCTGCTTCCTTTTCATTCCATCCCCTTTAAGAAACGTCCGATTAAAAGTCCGCCACACGTTTCCTGTCGGAAGCGTGGCCTCGCCTTTAAGCGCCTCGATTGCTTGCTTTTCTTTTTCTTTTTTAACTTCTCCTTGTCAAGACAGCCACTTTTTCACACCACCGGCATTTAAAGAGCCCTCCAAGCGCTTCCTCGGCTCAGCTCGCACTCCCCCTTTAAGCGTCCACGGCGTTCCAAGTCCTTCAGCGGAACCCCCCCCCCCGACGGCCCCTTTAAGAGCCGGCCCCCCCTCGCTCAAGTCACAATGAGGGCCTGAAGGCAACTCCCCTTTAAGAGGCCCGAGTTCCCTTTAAATCCATTGACAGGAGCTGGAGGCTTGAGGGGAGGTTTTCTTGTCCTCCGGCGGAGTGTCCCCCTCTTCTCGCTGCGCCGCCGCCCCCCCTCCACAGGCTGTACCTTTAAGAGCGCCGGCTGTTGAGGGGAATTTCAAGTCGTCGCCGCCGCCGCCGCCCGTCTTGCCCCCGCTCGGGCGCGCGACCGGGGTGTCCCGCGAGCCTCTACGCCTGACGGGCAGCGAGGCCGGTTTCCTGGGCTTGCCTGGCGCCCCCCCAGCTGATTGGCCGAAGCGGAGCGGTGAGTAAGGATGGGGGAGGGGCGGCGGCCTGCAGGGTCAGCGGCGAGGGAAGGAGAGCAGCTGCCTTGGTCGCGTGGCATCCCCTTCCCCCGCGGGCGGGTGGGGGCGGGGACGTCCCGTCGCCCTTTTTTTTTTCTTCCTCCCCTCGCTTCGTCTCAGCTGCTGCCCCCCGACTCCCTAGCTGTCTCTGCCGGATCTCCTTCCTCTCTGCGCACGGCACGCAACTCCGCCCACAGCGTCATATCCTTCCGCCTCCCGACTGGATGGAAGCTGCTGCAAAATCCCTCCGCCGGAAGAGAGCCGAAGGATAGTTCCTCCTATTAAGACTCCCGTTTCGGAGAGCGGAGGAGGGACGTCGTTCCCTCAACGCCTCAACGCCACACCCCCCCGCGCGGAGTCACTTCCGTCCTGTGCGGGGAGGGAGGGAGGGGGGGTTGTCTGACGTCACAGCCTTACGGCGGCGAACGTAAGGCGAGGAAGTCGAGTTTCCTCTCCGCAATCTCGCGCGCGCGATGACGTCATAGCCGCCTCAAGTGGGATCACGCCTCGTTGACGGGGGAAGGCCCGTTGACGCCTCGCGGAGTGGCAGCCGGCTGATGACAAAAAGGCCGCTGACGTCATAAAGTGGTCATGTGATACCATATTCCAACAAGGCAGGGGTCCTCAAACTTGGCCCTTTTATGACTTGTGGACTTCAACTCCCAGAATTCCTCAGCCAGCTTTGCTGGCTGAGGAATTCTGGGAGTTGAAGTCCACAAGTCATAAAAGGGCCATGTTTGAAGACCCCTGCAACAAAGGAACGATTCTGGGCAATTCTTAAGTAGAGGAGAAGAACATCAGGAGCTGACCCATTTAACTCATGCTTGGCTGTGGTGCCTTAGAGCAGTGTTTTTCAACCTTTTTTGGGCAAAGGCACACTTGTTTCATGAAAAAAATCACGAGGCACTCCACCATTAGAAAATGTTAAAAAATTTAACTCTGTGCCTATATTGACTATATATAAAGTAATTCTCTTGAATAGGAATCAAATAAACACAAAGAAAGTATTTTATAATTACTTTTCAATTTTTCCCGCGGCACACCAGGCAACATCTCGCGGCACACTAGTGTGCCGCGGAACAGTGGTTGAAAAACACTGCCTTAGAGCAGTGTTTTTCAAGCTTGGCTTCTTGGAAGGTGGGTGGACTACAACTCCCAGAATGCCCCAGCTCGCTGGGGGGCTTCTGGGAGATGCAGTCCACCCTTCTTAAAACGTGCTGAGGTTGCTCCTCATTCTGGCACCTGTAAGCTAAAACTGAGACCTCAAAGCAAGCTTACCCAAACTTACTAAATTGGGCACAATATTTCATACAGTGTAATTTTTTCACAGCAGCAGTAGTTTATTATTATTTCACAGTAGACATTAACAACAGCCTTGGTGGAGCGGTGGGCTAATGCCTCCTTAAGTAACACCAGCTGCCTGCAATTAGTGCAGGTTCGCATCCCACCAGGCTCAAGGTTGACTCAGCCTTCCATCCTTCCGAGGTAGGTAAAATGAGGACCCAGATTGTTGGGGGCAATTAAGCTGACTTTGTAATAATGCCGCTTGGGGGTGTGTGTGAAAGCCCTAATAAGCAGGCATATACATAGAATGAAGGCTACTGCTAAGCTTGTAAGCGGCCCTGAGTCTTCGGAGAAGGGCGGGATATAAATGGAATTAAAATAAAAAAATAAAAAAAAACATCTATAGATTATGCAAAAAAAGACAAATCAACCAGGCCAAAAAAGACTCCAGCACCTCTCCAGGTGTAATCGGCACTCAGATCAGCATTAACTCCAAGGTCAACATCACACCAACAATCAAGTAAGCAATACCCCAATCAAGAAACTGCCAAAGAGCCAACAGTAAACAGCACAATCAAAGAATCCCTAAGACCGCCCCACCCACCCAGACAGGTAAGACACCAGAATATAAACTGACAGCAAACAGCACTCCTTACTACCGGTAGCACTGATAATGTTACCTAGATAGGGTAATGAAACGTCTGCAAGGAAAACAAGCAAGCTCAGCACCAAGGACCTCTCAGCAGTTTATTGGTGTGGAGTGACCTTACTTCCAGCTAATGTGTGCGAGGCAGTATATGCAGAGATTTCTCTAGCTGTGCTGTTAGCATCTTCAGAAAAGTTCTTAAACAGAATTTAGCAACAGATGTCCTGTCCTTAGTCCCAGTTGCATGCAAACATTTAAGCACCTTTAATCCGTAAGTGTACAGAAACTGACATAACCTTTGTGATGGCCCAAGGGCTAATCAATAAAGACTTATTGTTAAATAAGGAAACAGTGAATGTAGTTCTGCAGAAATCTGGACATCCCTCCAGCTGATTAAGTGTTATTTTTTTTCCTTTTTCTCTTGTTTGTTAACAGTGCTTACCAAGTTGTAAATAAAGCCCCAAAAGCGATTGACTATACAGTTAGTCACGTGAGGACAATTTTCACAAATACTACCATTCTTTTCACCTCTCAGATTGTGATTGTTCGGGCTATTTTCAACAAATAGCTGTTAAGACTGAAAACAAAGCTAATGTAATTTAAACTTAGAAGGCAGGGGAAGGCTACAAAACTCAGTAATTCCTGCTAGCAATTTTAACTGTGAGCAACATTGTTAAGAAATCAAAATTGTATGGAATAACTGAACTGAAGGGCAAGATTTGTGTTGTGATTCAGGGTCAGCCTGTGGGTTCGGCAGTTGAGTCGGACGACTCAGAGGAGGAGGACGGGGGGGGTGTTGAAGACCTTGCTGAAGGGGTTGAAGATCTTGCTGATGAGAGCCCTCAGCCAGGCCCCTCCCACTTGGTCACCACGGAGACCCAGCTGTGTGAGCCTGACAGCGTGGATGAAGATGACCCACAGCTGGCCCTGTTCAAGGACGCCCGACGCAGGAGGCAGTCGGTTAGGAGTAGACAGAGGAAGGCAATGGGGCTCCTCGAAAGGAGGCAGAGAGAAGCCACGCCCTGAACTCTATATAAGGGGAATGTGTGGGAGGGCTGGTTTGCTGAAGGCAACCGCTTGGATAGTTCCTGTTTCTTAAAGCTCCTGTTTCTTGGTTTGTCTTGTTCCGTTGGTTTTTGTAGCAATAAATTTGGCAGGCGTAATTCCAGCCTCTTGCCTTCTTGTAAAAGGGGTTGTCCCTGCCTTTTCTGCAGGGCCGGTAGGAGGCTGGTACAGAACAATTTGGAATATATAAACCAATCTCCAACCCCATCCCTCTGATAGAAATGATCAGATCTACACAATAGTAATCACTGCAAATGAGCCCCTGTAGCTGACACTGGAAGAATATCCACAGGTCGGCTGTTTGGTGTTGCTTGTTGCCCTATTTCTCAGCCTTCACAACATACGCAGACTTTAACTCCCAGAATTTTGGTAGGTGAAATCTACAATTCTTATTCAACCATCTGTGTAGAACAATTGTCAGAAGAAAACCTTCTCAGAACAAGTGACATCAGGAACAGAAATTTTCAAACTTCTCAGGTTGAGGAAACTGTTAGTTTTTCAAAAAAAAAAAATAAATCCCTGATCAAGAAAGCATTTGCATTTGAGTAACATTTTTTTAATGACAATAACCACTCATGGAACTTCAAGTCATTCCATAACCCTAAAGTTTCACAGAACAGAGTTTAATAAACCCCGATTGAAGGTATGCAAAATAAAAAAAAAAGCTGAAATAGTTTTGTCCTTTGAACTGATGAAACCAAGGCTTGAACCATTCAGCCACAGCCACGTAAAATACGTTTCGAATAACGGAAGAATGAAAAATGTGAAGAAAATATCATTTTTACTAACTGTTAGGCAGGAGAAGTTGCTCTGTTATGCTTTTGGAGCATGTGGCTTCTTGTGTAGATGCAAGGAAAAATAGGTTCCCCAAATACCAACATATCCCACGGTGAAAAAAATTGAAACTTGAGTTTGAAACCACACCGCTTGATGTTGCTGAGGTTGAGAAACACTGATCTAATTCTAAAGAGCAACACAAGTACTGTTAGTGGGGGAGATTATCTTCTATAGATAAAAGAGCCCACAATTATGGAGACACCTGTAACTCTCGTTTTTGGAGAGAATGGAGAAGCCATTTCTGCCTCTAACAGAGGCCCCTGACTTCCTTCCATTGGAATGAAGCTGGATCCAGGCATGTGCAATGAAATCACAGACACACATGCCTTCAAACTGGGGGCATCCAAAAGGAAACATTCTTAAATTTGGGGAAATATGATCACCTGCCAACAGGTTCCCTGTTTTTCTGTTACTGCAAGTGGCATGGAGCAGTTCCCCAACCTTTTTGGCTTTGCGGACCGGTGGGGAAGGGCGGGGGAAAGGGGATGGTTCCGTGTGCGTGGCGGGAAAGTGCATGTGCACGGCTCCTTTTGCGTGAGCAGCGGGTGCGTGTACATGCTTGCCTGCTGCTTGCACAAATGGGGATGCGTGCCCATGCTCGTCCACCACTTCCACAGCCCAGTTCTGAAAGGCTCCAGGCCCGGTAGTGGACTGCTGCCCACAGGTTGGGGACCCTCGGCATAGAGCAGCAGGGGTCTTCAAACTTGGCTCTTTTATGACTTGTGGATTTCAACTCCTAGAATTCCTCAGCCAGCTGGGAGTTGAAGTCCCCAAGTCATAAAAGGGCCAAGTTTGAAGACCCCTGGCACAGATGATAGGGTGCTATACAAGTCTGTTGCATAATTTATTCTAGAAATATATTTTGATAGTAAATAGAAGCACAGAGCAACAGGGAAGACAACCAAATGTATTTAGGGCAAGATTTTTTTCTCCCAACCGAAATAATAAAAAAGTCTCTTGCTACTAGTTGAAGGCTGCGGCACCAACCACGAAAGAAAGAGATTAAGAGTACTAGTTAGTTTTTACTATCTGTGTCTTGAAACGAATGCTTCAGGGAAAGTCAATCACAAGAAACTTGGCCCTGTGGCGTCAAATGAAGCAGATCCATTGCTGCATCTTCCGTTTGCTAGATCTGGACGGAGCACCGGCCTTGAAACTTACCTATGAGCTGTCTCAAAGGTGCCTTTTCAAAAGGCAACCGTACTGTTTTTTTCCCTTGAGGAAGAAGTTTTGCTTCTCACCCAAGAAGCTTCATCAGTTCTGGCTGGATGGTTGATCTGACAGGATGTTTGGGGGTGGGTGGGGAAGGATATTACACTGTTTCCCTTGTCTAGCAACGCAATCCTTTCAGCAGTTCCAAGATTACACACCCATTTCCACTCTGGTTCAGGTGACCTCCAAGTAACCTCGACAGCTTTCAGAGAGAGTAGTAATGACCAGATGACTGCAAAAAAAATATAATCTTTCCATCCATCCACACAAACACCGCATCTTGTCGGAACTAATCTTTTCATTCACCACCACCACCACCACCGGCCAGACAGAACTGATGAAGCTTCTTGGATGAAAAGCAAAACTACTTCTTCTTCAAGGGAAAAAAAACACCATTGTCCAGTTGCCTTTTGAAAAAACACCTTTGAGACAACCATGGCCTGGATGATTGAGAATCTCCATAGACCAGGGGTGTCAAACTCAATTTCATTGAGGGCCGCATCAGCATTATGGTTGCCCTCAGGGGGCTGGGTGGGTGTGGCCTACTGGGTGGGCGTGGCCAGAGTGCATACGGCCTACTGGGTGGGCGTGACCAGCTCTACATCGTTCGCATCAAGGGTGCCTATGGGGGCCTGGGCAGGAGTGGGACAGATCTGAGGGTCTCTGGCAGGAGGAGGGTCTCTGGGCCAGGGCCAAAGCAGTGGGGGCCGTTCCCTCACTGTTTCCAGGATGGCTTCGCGGGCCGCATAAAACCACTTCGCGGGCCGGATCTGGCCCCCTGGCCTTGTGTTTGACATGTCTGCCATAGACATTTCCCATGAGCTATTTTTGCTACCCTCATAAACAAGATCGGAAAAAAAGAATAATTGGGAAAAAAAACCCACTATTTTTTTCCTTCCAAGCATAAAAGTTTATTAGAAATATAGATTAATACAAAAATGCAAACAACTCCCCCACCCCACCATGCCTAACAGAACACAACCCCAGGAAGTCCATTCAAACTTGGAATATTGAAGCAGGATTCACAGCCATTTATGTTTTAGCAATCCTTTCTGAGACATCTCCTTTCTGAGCTTTTTGACGCATCTTCCCTTCCATTATTTTGTTTTCCCCCCCTACCTCGGTTACAAGCCTGGTTTTGCTCTTTCTCGCCTGCCATTCCTTTGCAATCGATGGGTTTTCTGGTTGAATCAAAATGGCAACCACAGAACAGGGGTAACTTGATCTCCTCGTCGTTGGATGCGTCCCTTGCTGTGCTAAATCTTGATCAGATGATCCACATCCTCTTCCTAACTCAGGCCCTGAAAGTCTTGACTGTGCGTTGGAAGCAGGATGCGAGGAATGGACGCCACCAATTCTGGAGCCCACCAACATTTTCTTCTTCAGACTGGTGAGCCAAAGGAAAAAAACATCAGGCCAGGAGGCAGTTAGCTGAGGGAGGGTGCTGCGTGGCATCCAGCCCCATGTTCATAAGAACATTTATCTGTGGTTGGGAAGGCAAACATAGGATCCCCGGATGATGAAACACCTGTCACTGACGATCAATAGGTAGGGATGATAGAGAGAATAAAGAGAACCAGGGAAAAAGATTGGAGTGCTTGGGGTGACTTTGGTGCTTGGGGGAAAAAAATTAGACAATTTATGAGTAGTTTGAGGGATAAGTGCTTTGGGGAAGGTGGGAAGGAAAGGACTCCTATAGATACTTTTCTGTAGACTTGGCTCAATACACTTCCTCCTCAAACAGGGCATCCAGTTCAGCCAGTTTTTGCTGTAGCATCTCCTCCAGTTCAGCGGACGGGGGCTGGGCCCGTCTCCCCTTTGCCCTCCGTCCTTTCCGGAGGCGGGGTTTGCGTTGCTTACGGGGAAGGCCCACCTCCCTGAACTCCATTGCCCTCTTCAGCTTGCGTTGGCTGGTGAAGACAAGGGCTCCGTTGCGTTCCAGGGGTACCTCAAATATGGTCTCAAATGACCTGCAAGGAGAAAGAGGAGGAGATGGGACACCAAATTTAAAAAGGGAAAAACCGTCTCTGAGGTTCCCAATAGCGAGACCAGCTTAGGCTGGTAGCTGTCACACAGGAACTGTAAAACTGCTCCCAATCTTTAGCAGCACGGGGTGTGTGTGTGTGAGTGTATATGAGTGAGAGAGAGAGAGAGATGCCAATGTTCACACAATCGTTAAGTGCAGACCACATTCTGGATGTAAGGCATGGAAGTGCGATGTCATCAGACAATTTTGGCAATCTTCTCAGTGGGTGCACACAAGATCAAGAGCGAAAGAAAAGGGAAGGGGGATAAAATGTGAAGACAAGGAAAAACTTAAAAACACCTCTATCGCAAAGTATTCACTGCTCGTTTGTTAAAAGAACTGCTTGACCCACCCCATGGATGAGAAGATTCTAAAAGGGACAACATTTACTATGGTGCAGTGGTTCTCAACTTTTTCTTCACCGTGGACCCCCCCCCCCTTTCAATACCTTTTGTGGCCACGGACCAGCAAGACTTAACAAGATTTAAATCATAACATTTCTTCACGCCTTCGCAGACCCCCTGTGACAACATCACAGCCTTTCAGGGGTCTGCGGACCACAGATTGAGAAACCCTCCTATAGAAAATAGCCCAGAAATTCTGCATGACGGCAGTAAATGGGAAGCGTGAGATGAGCCTAGGCTGGCATAGTTATTCAGTGTGGAATTCCATAAGTCCTCCGTGGTCCATCAGCTAGCTAAGTGTGGTTCACTGGTGCATTAGAGTCCAATGCAATTAACATAACGTGCATGTTGCTTCCACAACAGGGAGCAAATGCTAACGCAGTGTTTCTCAACCTCAGCAACTTTTTTTTTGTAAAAGTTTCATTAATTTTTTAAAATTACAGTCTTTGGAGCTTAGTAAACAACATGTTGTCTGGGTTCAAATATAAATCTGTTCAATACTACACAATAGTATTTTTTCCCTGATCCTCCTTTCTTCTCCATTATTTTTTCCATTTTCCCTTCATTACACCATTACAATTTTTGGTACTGTTAATGTATACAGAGTTAGATATAAGCATCTTCGTCAGGTTTTACTAATATCATACAAGTAATAATATCAATTCCTAAATCAATATCAGTTCATTGAGCAATATCCTGTTTTTCATGCTCCTCTTAAAGTTCAATTTCCCATCAGTATTTGAAATATCTTTATCAGTTATGATTTCAATATTAAGTACATTTCTGTAGCTGAAAGTTTTATCCAAATCAATCCTCCTCTTCATATTTCCCATATCAAAAAAGGGGGGGAAATGCTATCTTAATTCTAAATCATATCTTTCATTATAACACTCCAATTATATCTAAAAGTCTTTCGTTCTTTTAATCATTCAAAGAAGTATTTAAACATACAATCTCCCCCCTAAAAGGTCAAATCTTCTGTTTTTTAAATCTGTCGCTTTCTTTCTTTGCCAAGTCACTTTCCAAGCCAGGGCAATTGGATTGCCCAGGAATTTTCTTTCTATTTTTGTAAAAATTGCTTGGCACAAGGGAGACAATTTAGGTAGGGTATTTTGGGGGCGGGGGGAATTCCACCTATTTATATTCCTTAAACAACTCCCAGTTCTTTCTCCCTCGATTTCTCTCCGTGATCAACAAGGCACCCCTCTTCTTCATTGCCTCTTTGGGGCGATTTTAGGCCCTTTTTAGGGGCCCCAACAGGGCGAAATCGGGCGCGGAAGGCAGAGCCCTGCCTTCCTACATCCTGTTCCACTGTGACGCAAACCGGAAGTCTCAACTTCAGCAACTTTAAATGTGTGGCTTTCGACTCCCAGAATTTCCCCAGCTGGCATTCTGGAATGAAAGAAGTGTGGGCTTCACTCATGCTGGCCTGGGGGATTTCTGGGAGTTAAAAGTCCACGCATCTTAAAATTGCCGAGGTGGAGAAACTCCGTGCTAAAGCAACACGTAGCTGATACTTCACTAGTGTTCTTTCAACACTGCTCCTCCAAAGCAATTGTCTTCTACCATGAAACAATCCGGTACTTTTATACATGTCAGCTTTCTTCCACGGAGTGCCCTTCAAATCATTTCTCTCGACCTTCCCAGCCAATCTTTGGTTAGAAACTGCCAAAGCATTTCTTTTTTCAAGTGTGTTGACTCTACTTGGCTACTGTGAGTCCTAGTTTGAACACAGATGTTGTATTGTGCTGTGCTTAACTACGGTTTGCAGAACTCATATTTTTCCCCCCACAAAGCTGTTGATCCATTAAACCAGAGTGTATAGATGGTCAGGTTCCACCACCTTGTGACTCCACCATGTATCAGCCTGGGCAACCTGGACCAGGGACCATACAAGCCATTAGCCAGCCTTCTCACCTCTTCTCGGTGGGTGTGTGATAGTTCTTGTTCGTGTAAATCTCCTCCAGACTGAACTCCTTCTTGTTCAGCCTGAGAAAGCAGAGAAAGAGAACATATTACCTAGGGCAGGGGTCAGCAACCTGAAACAGTGAAAGAGCCACTCGGAACCGGTTCCCTCACAAAAGGAAAAACTGGGAGCCGCAAAAAATGTGTGCACATGAGCGTACATGCGCGCAGGCGCAGAACAGGGTTTGACTGAAGAGTGGAGCCAAGGCGAGATATGCACCTACCCTGCATATTTGAATTGGTTGAACTTTTTTAGTCCCACTTTTTTTTGGGGGGGGGACTGCACATGGCAGAGGACTGGGAGCTGCAGGAGACGGCTGAAAGAGCCGCATGCGGCTCCGGAGCCGCAGGTTGCAGACCTGTGACCTAGGGATAACTTGGCCAGTAGGGAAAGATATCTGTGAGATAGGAGAATTGTTCTGCAGAAAAAAACATTTTCTCACAGGGTATAAAGTTACAGTCTGCTCAATTTTCAGACAAGTTGCTTAGCCTGCCATTCCATTCGATCTTGTCAGGACTGCCCACTGGGCCATACTGTCCAGAGCATCTTTGAAAAATATCTCCGAGGCGAGGTTCCAGGACTCCCTTCTCTTTTAAGTCCTGTTCTTAAAAGTCCTTCGGGAATAGGGCGGTATAGAAATTTAATTAAATAAATAAATAAATGTTCTTCAGCGTTCAAAAAAAAAAAAGGTGGACTCTGATCCACCACCAGAAGGTGCAAGTCCTAGATCTGTTTCAATGCAATTGAAAAGCAAACGACCCAGCAGCAGAACTTTAACTCTGGGGCAAGGCCCAGCCCTTTCTGCTTACATGCTGCTCCCCCCTGCCCCCCCCCCGGGGTTGGGCTCAGGGAGAATCTGGATCCTAGGTTCGCAGGCCGCCATTGGGTTCTTTTGAAGCTCACCCCCGTCTTTCTGCAGAAGCATTTTCATTTGGGGCCCGTTCTCCCACTTTGTTTAGGGCATGGTCTCACCTGGCTGGACGGGGAAGGCCCATGGGGGTGAGACTGGCCTGGTGCTTGGCTGGCGTCTTGCGGATTTTTATGCAGGACACTTTCCCTACAGTGTTCTCTTGGGATCCCTGCGGGTTTTAGGGAAATTAAAGTGGGGATAAGAATGGGCGTGACGGGACCCAGCCAATCCCGAGAGAGAGACAGAGAGCGCATCTTAAGCCACCCCCCAACCCCTCACTGCACAGCGCTTCCTCTGTTAGGCCCCACCTCAAACGGTGACTGACCTTCATCTCATCTTCTGAAAGCATCAACCGCTGTGATGCAACCACGCCTGGCCCAACGGCGGGCACCCTTTGCCCACCATCTGGGGAGAGGGAGGGATTCCTGAAAAGACAAAAGAAACCCATCATGTACAGGTCAAAAACAGTCCAGATGTTCTCCCCGTCGGAGAAACCTGCTCATTCGGTTCAGAGGAGGACAGGAAAAGAATTCAAATGAGTCTTTTTTCCTCCTCCTCCTCAGTTTCCAGCTGTGTTACAATTACAAAAACCCTCATCCTCCGCATGGACAACCAGGAGCTGTGTAGTCCAACACTTCTTATAAGGAAAAGAAAGCAAGCTGGCTGAACAGGAGGACCCATTACATATGCAGCCCTTCGTGGGAGTTAGTTGTAAGAGAGGTGGAGCAAGGAAGAAAGCGAAAGAAGTAATGAGTCTCCTATGCAGATTCCAGAGCTAGTCAAGAATCGGAAATGCAACTATGCCTTAGTCTTAGGGACAAATGGACCTCAGGGGATCCCGGCCTGGTGTAACCTTGATCTTAAAGAACAGCTTTCCAATCCTCTTGCTCAAAATCATAAAAAGAAGCAATGGCCTCCAACGTATTCTTGGGACTGCAGGTCGTCCTCGACTTACGACCACAACTGAGCCCAAAATGTCTGTGGCTAAGTGAGACAGTCGATAAATGAGTTTTGCCCCATTTTGCGACCTCCCTTGCCACATTTGTGAAGTGCATCATTGCAGTCGTTAAGTTAGTCGCCCGGCTTCTAACTGCATCTGGCTGCCACGTTGACTTTGCTTGTCGGAATGTTGCAAAAGGGGCATCACGTGACACCCCCCCGGGGACACTGCGACCGTCATAAATTATGAACCAGCTGCCAAGCGTCTGAATTTGGATCGTGTGACCACGGGGATAATGAACTCGGTGCGAGCGTGAAAAATGGTCATAAGACACTTTTCCCAACACTGTTGTAACTTCGCTCACTAAATGAATTGTGGTTAAGTCAAAGATTACCTGTGCACCTCCTTTAGTCCAGGTCACGCTGGCTGGGAATGGAGTCCAAGAATAAGTCACCCCAAATCTCTCAACATAAGAAAGATGCTGCAAAACGGGTCCCCAACCCCCAGCCCACTACCAGGCCCTGGCCCGTTTGGAACCGGGCCACGGAAGCAGCATGCGAGCAGCTCCATTTGTGCAAGCAGCATGGGTGTGTGCCCATCACTCACGCAAATGGAGCCCCCCACCCCGTGTGCTCGCCTGCTGCTCGCATGTTAACCATTCCCTCTCCCTCCCCAACCCTGCCGGTCCACAAAGCCGGAAAGGTTGGGGATCGCTGCTATAAAAGATCCAGCCTTTCCACGGGGAGGGATCAAGGATCCTGTTCCCTTCTTGCCCTTCCTTTCAACCAGCAGCCGGGAGGTGAAGCGTTATGCCTCTGCCTTCAGGATTACTCTCGCTTTCTTGGGGTGGAGCTTAGGTTCCTTGAGGGGGGTAACATACATCTTTGGGGAACAGGGAAGGAAAAGCTTTTACCTGGAATGCGCTGGGTCAGGTTCGTGACAGCAGGATGGCGCGAGGGAAGAGCAGGAGGACGGATCACAGTGGGCAGTGTGGACCAAGGGTCTTGTCAAGAGGCGGGCAGGGGGAGTGCTGAAGGGGTACACTTCCTTACGCAGGCAGGGCAACGTGGGACGGTCCAGTTCTCGGGATACTTCCAGACTGCAAACCGTGTGTCGGCGTTGCCGCAGCTGTGGCAAGGGAGAAAGCACCAAAGAGACATTTTGCCAAGAGCGGGCTCTAGGAAAATCAGGGCAGGAGTAGCTACGTCCAAGGCGGGGCTGCAAAGCTGGCTCTCCTTGGCTCAAGCGCCACTGGTGGATGGGGGGTCTCCCGCTCACCACCAGGCGGTTCGCTTCTTCCTTCTCCTCCTCGCGGCAAGAGTTCCTCTTGCGGGGACGCGGCTCAGAAATGGCAATTTTCACCTCGATCTTGACTCCTGGGCGAAGAGGGGTGGCTGGCGGAGTTGCGGCCGCTTCGTCCACACTTGCTGGAGGACGCGGGGACAGGGACGGAGACGCCTCAGCAGGCGGCAGGGATGGTTTGGACGGGCTGAAGAAGATGTCGGCAAAGGCTTCAAGTTTCGAACGCATGCTTTGGAAGACTGGGGCCAGGCCCCAAGGCCTGAAGCGAGGGACCAAAGACGGACGCAAGAGAGTCAAAGCCGAGGTAAGGCTGGATGCTTGAGAGGGCGGACCTGATGGAAGGGGAAAGAAAAAGTTGTTGCACAGGAAGCGGGTCGTAGAGGAAAAGCAGAAGTATCTTGAGGGCCATTTACACGAGATGTTCAAACACTGTTCCCCTTTTCTTGCTCGCTCTCTCTGCTGCATAGCAATATTGCTAAATAGTTACAAGGGCATAGTAGTTCGCCTTCATTTTCATCCTCAACATTTGTCTCTTATGCTAGCTAGTATCTCAAGACTAATAAATAAAGTGAAGAGGAGGCATTCTCATCACCGATCAAGATAGAAAAGAATTCCTTTTCCCCTTACATTAGTATTTCTTAACCATGGCGGGCTGGGGAATTCTGGGAATTGGAGTCCACACGTTTTAAGTCGCCACGGTTAAGAAATATTGCCAAATACTTTGGTGTGTTGGCCATGCAGCCCTTGGCCACAGGAAGGGCGATCGCTTTTGCTATCGGTATTTAGGTGTAACGTGTACTGTGCGCGCTGCCAGGTGACCTTTTTTTTAGTACAGAGCTCCACCAACCTGTGCAGTGCTCCTGGTCACGTAGATCTGAAGGCACCGACTTTCCTAAGCTTGACGACTGACGAGGCAATTCTCGCTGATCACTCCTGAAGAAGAGCAGAAAGAGTGTGAAGCGATGGGCAATCATTTTCGCTCTTCAGTCTAATGATGTGCCGGAACAGCCTAAGACTCCCACTCTGGAGGATGTTTGGCAATCGCGGTACCTGGAAGGCTAACACACCTGGAGGGCAGCCCGTGAAGGAAGGCAACTCTCGAGATCTGTTTGGCCGCACAACCGTAATCCTGGTGAAGGGAGGAGGACGGTTTAGTCATTCCTCTACCCTAAAGTGGAAATGCTCACCTGCAAGGGGGTGGAAAGTTCCTCAGCAGCTCCTTGCCAGTGCTGGTATCCTGCCGGCGAGAGAAAAGGTCTGAACCAAAAGGTGGCCACCTTTCCCTGACCCCCACCAGGTGAAAGGTTTGCCCCCGTGTCGCGTTCCCCAAGGTGATTTCCCCGCAGTAAACTCACCTGGGCTTGGTTCAACTGAGAGTCCTCCAAAGCAGGGATCGGCCGATGAGCCTCCTCTCCTGGGCTGGCCCCTGTTTCCTCTCTCCCGTTTATTATAGGGACTCCGTTCTGCAGGCGCTGCCTCTTGGCTTGCAGGCGCTCCGAATCATGGCAGCGAGGGGGGCAGAGTCTTTGGTCCCTCAACGGCCAGCCAACTGTGTGAGCCAACTGCTCCGGAGGTCCTTGGCAGGGCTGGCAACCTACCTTAGGGAGAAGCGATCTGGGGGAAGCAAGACAAGACAGGTAGCTGCCGATATCCACAAACCACACTTGTCAACCTTTTGCCTCCTGGCTCCTTGGCTCACCTGCACACAGCGCTATCCTGTCCGTTTCCTGACCAGGAAACTTTGGCCTCATTCTCCCATGTCAGCTGGAGGGGTTTTGAGGAAGGAAACAAGGCAGGCCTTTCTGAAAGGGAGCATCTTTGTGGAATCTCCTGAACGGAAGGAGAGAGAGTCCAACTTTCAAGCAACTTTCTGAACATCGGTTAAGAAGCCTCTTTCCCTCGTCCCACAAGCCAGTCGTGCGTTTGCTTCAAAAGAGAAATTCTCCCCTTGGGTAAAAAAGATAAAACTAGTCTCTTGCCTGCTGTGCCGGGCAGAACCACAGATCATACGATTGACTCCCCTGATTTGGTTATACAAAACATGGCACTTGAACAATTTCCTGCACTCTGAGACCATCTAGGCTGGGGAGAGACATTTAGGCCGCGAAATCTACCCATCTGTTCTGTGCAAGTGTCCCAATTTCAGAACAGAAGGTTTGTGAAGAGCTTTGGAGAGACAAGATTGTAAGAAGTGTCCTTTTTCCTGTCGCATTCTGCCCCACCATCATAGGTCAGTACTAAAGACGTTAATAATTCAACCCAAAAAAACGCATGTCAGGTTATATCATCGTCATCCCGCAAATGGTTAGAAACAGGAAAAATAAACTTGTAGATTTGAAAAGAATTCTAAACATAAAACAACTTGGATGAATCAAAAGGTCTCTGCTTAATAAGAAAGCCTCAAGCCTGAAACAATCCCAGACAGCTTTCTGGGTCATCTGGTATGGGAAGTGACATCTGTAAAAATGACATTTTTAAAGTTGGGGTTTTTATTCTTTATTTATTAAGCAAATTTATATAGCTGCCCGACTCACGCCTAGATGATTCCAGGTGGCTGTATCATGTTTCGATTCACGCATTTCATTTGTATTCAATGAGCACCAGCTTATCACCACAGAACACCCAGTCCCAGCTAGTAATGAGGGAAACTGCCATCTTCCTATGCAAAGCCTGGGAGGTACATCATCCATTCAACCTGGCAGCCGATCCCAGAAACCCCCTTAACATTCACTCGGGGGTTTTACAGCATCCTTACAGGCACTTGGGCTGTGGAAAAGTCTTCCAGATCAACAGCCAACACCTTTCGCTCTTCCTTCTCCATGGGAGACGCCACGTGCCACAGGGTCTCTCCCATCCCATCGCAAGCACCCCTGCCCTCTGCCGCCGTGAGCGGGGGGCCTTGTTGGAGCCGCTGCCTCTTCTTGGGTGACCACCTTTCATCCTCACATAAGGCGGGTGAAGTTCTTCTGCCTCTCTCCGGAGGCTCCAGAAGACGTACAGGGGTTCTCTCCTCCTCAGATCCAGGCCTGCAAAAGGATACAGAGAGAAAGTCTCAAAAGGACAGCCTGATTCCTCCTCCTCCTCCTCCTCCTCCTCCTCCTCCTCCTCCCTTTCTTCCCACTTCGAATTCCTGCACAAAAGACGTGGCAATCTCTCACCTGAATATGACTTTCCGCCGCCTGGCTATCCTCTCAAAAGTGGATAATGGCAAAGGATCTCCAACAAAGGTTCCTTCAAGAAGGGTGCATTCCATGGCTGGATTCAGACCCGACGCCTTTTTTGGGGGGGGGTGTCAGGGATTGGGAAGCCCCTCCATTTTTCCACCAGAACCTCACTTCTCACCTCTCTGTAGAGTGAGTTAGGAGAGAAACCAAATGAATACATGTTTACTTATTTCACACACACACACACACACACACACATACATATATATATACATACATACATACATACATACATACATACATACACATAAGGCTTTTCCTCTGCGTTTTGAAATAATTGGCAATGAGAAAAACTATACTTCATTTAAAAATATCCCCAAATCAAGGTAAGAACAATGGCAGAGTAAATGGCTGGGAAATGCAACATTATTTTTTTTTTTTAAAAAGATGGATTTTGTATGGCTAAAAGATAGCAAATTTGAGGCTTGGTATGCCCCAAAGGAATTCTACTCATTTTGTTGTAGTGAACTACTGTAAGTATTTCTCAAGGAAATATAAAACAATCACAGAAGCCTTTTTTTTTAAAAAGGAAAAGACTGATAAAAAGTGATCACGTTAAATAAGTTTGGTAGCGTCAAAATGCTGAGGAATTTGAAATAGCCCAAAATACACTACTAACTAAAGACATGTTCATAAGGCACCCAACCAACATAACAGAGCCTCTTTAAAGAAGGATATTCAGTGGAAGTAATTAAAACTGTTTTTCAATCTTGGCAGCTTTAAGATTTGTGGGCTTCAATTCCCAGAATTCTGCAAATTGCAGTCCACACCTCTCAAAGTTGCCAAATTTGCCAGTGTTGAGAAACAATCAAACTGTTATGCATCCATAGTTAATAGGTCTGTTATTTATTTATTTATTTTTATTTTTATTACATTTATATCCTGCCCTTCTCCGAAGATTCCCCCAGCTTCTTCAATTTGGAATTTTAATCGTTTAATTTTTTTTTAAAAAAAAAATCATTTTTAATCATCTTGGAATCAAAATGCATTTATTTAAAAGACCTAACCTAACCAGTTTCTATTCTCATAAACTATTAACCGATCTGAGTATCCTAAAAAAAACAAGAGAAGGAATTCATTTTTACTAAGAAAATAAAAATAAGCTACACTTCAATGGAAGTGACTTACTTCATGTTTTTTGACAGCAGATCAAGTGTGTGTGGTGGGGCCTGCCTTCCTAAGAACGATGGCAAACCCTGCTCTCATGTTTGAAAGATCTGCTATTTTAAATAAATTATTCTTCTAAACCAGGGTTCTCTACCTTGGTAACTTTTAGATGTGTGGTCTTCAACTCTCAGAATTCGTAGGAATTGGAACCCACACATCTTAGGAGTTGCCACGGTTGAGAAAAAAATGGTGCTACACAATACACGGAGGTAAGTGAGGAAGTGGGATTATGCCTCCGAGAAGCTAATTATGAATCATTAGCAATCATCTAATTAGTATGCTGCTGAGACCCATTCTTCCTCCCACAGCAGTTTTCCAGAATAAGGCAAAGTTAAATTCAGATAGTGCTGGGAAGCTTTCCCAGCATGCCAGAATGTTCCTCTATACAGTGTGTGTGTGTGTGTGTGTGTGTGTGTGTGTGTATTTGACTCTTGGTGACTGTTGGACTAGTCTCAGCAGTGTTTTTGTCAAGATATTTGGAAGTGGTTTGGCATTGTCCACTTTCTAGGGCTGAGTGATTGGCCCAAAATTATCCGGCTGACTTTGTGCCTGAATGGGACTTGAACTCACAATCTCCAGGATTCTAGCCCGGTGGCTTCTGGTCTGTTGCCTTAGCTACTACATCATACTTACTGCCTTATATAATGGGATACTGGCACTGTACTTACCAGGACAGAACTCATACCCCCACCACCACCATCACTCCACATCTTTTAACAACAGCAATACTCATGATAGGCTAACATGTACAAGTCAATTTGAGTCATCCAAAATTGTCAATTTTACCACCACCATTCAAAAAACCACAAAATAGTACATTAGCTTTCAGGTTCCTTAGACTTCCAAGCAAGATGCCGGAAAAAGCGATTTTTCTTTTGCATCAGCCTTTTCCCACCAAGCTGACAGATGACAAATTCCTGTGAAGTGAAAAGCTTTCACACACTTTCCTACGCTGGGGGTTTACTTAATAAAATACTTAAGAACAGACTTTTTTCCCCCTTACATGATTTTCCCTGTTTTTCTTAAGGTTGCTCCTCATTATTGATAAAGAGGGGGTTTTGCAAATATCACAAAAGTTAAATGTTGTCAGTGTGTGTGTGGGGGGGGAGAGAAACAACAAAGGCCAAATCATGGGACAGGACAGAAATTTGGACAGTATTTAATATTTTGTTGTTATGTATATGTAGGGGTGTGGGTCTATACATATGTTGTGTGTAGTATGTTTTTTTTTGGGGGGGGTGTCATGTATGTGTCTCACTCTGATAGCGGGCAACTAAATTTCATTTTTGATGTGCGCCATTGTGCCCACAGTACAAAATGACAATAAAGATTATATTATCTTATCTAAATCAAGATAACTCACATCAGTGAGTCTTGCCAGTCTGAAATTAGAGGCCAAGAAGAGTGCCAGTTTTGCCAAGATGATAATTTTAGGAAATGTCCATCCTGTTTTTGCTAGAGAGCCTCCACTTAGCAAGGAAGCAACTATTATTCCAACATCTCTCCCATCCCATTCTTCCTCTAAGGGTACTCCCCCCCCCCAAATCTTAACTTTCTGCATCACTTGGCTGGGAAAACACACCCAGAATCCCTTACTGGCAGTCCCTCTTGTGTTTGTGTGACTCTTGGCATCCGTTTTTCCAGCCTTCTTCCTTATTAAGCAAGCGGAGGGAAGCAGCAGAGGGCATAACACTCCCCCCCCCCCCAGGGGCAGAGGTAGGCAAACTTGGCTCTTTTACGACTCGTGGACTTCAACTCCCAGAATTCCTGAGCCAGCCATGCTGAGAGGAAAAGCAGAGGTTTCCAAGCTGAGCCATGCTGGCTCAGGAATTCTGGGAGTTGAAGTCCACGAGTCGTAAAAGAGCCAAGGTTGCCTATCCCCTGCCCCAGGGGCTAGGGCTCGAAGCAGCTTTAACCTCGGGCGCCATATAGGCACTCCCTCAAGCGCAGCGTGGAAGCGATCCCGCAGAAAAGGCGTTTCGAACTTTTAAAAACGGGAGGGCGGGGATTTCCATTCCCAGAATTCTCCAGCCCGCCTGGCTCTGTTGCGAGTGTGACGTCCGCCCAAGTTTGAAAAACACCGGGCTAGGGCTCACGCAAAGCCGAAGGTCGTTTTGCAGCTTTGGGGTACCTTCCGACCCAAGTTGATATCAGAGACAGACAGACACACACACACACACACAAAGACCACACGCGCGCGCGCAGCCCCCCCCCACTTCTTCGCCCTACATAGAAGAAGCCGCGCAGCCGCTCCCGCGCTGACGGTCGCCAAGGGAACGAGCCGAAGATGCCCAGCTGCCAACGTTAACGGCAGGAGCGCTGCCTTCGGTTCCCACAACGACTCTTCCCGGGGGCGCCCCGGCATCCGCCAGGCAGACCCGTCGAGCGCCCCTCCCCCCCCCCCCATGCTCCGCGGGGGAATCTCACCTCCATCCTCCGCAGGGAAGAGACAGCAGTCACGTCGCGAAATAGACGACGACGGGGGTGGGAGAAACACGACCCCCCACACACACACTTTCTCCGCTTACCAGCTTTTCCTCCTCCCTCAGCCCTTCTTTTCTTATCACCTTCACGGCCCGGCCCGGTCGGATCTTGCTCCAGATCCAGCCCGTCCAATAGCGGCCCGCCTTGCTTCCTTGCAGCAGCCAATGGCTTCCTGTTTTTTTACTCCGGTGGCGGCTCAAGAATCGCCATCATTACTTAGGGCGAAAGTGGTGGGCAAATCTGTAGTCAAGGCCTGTATGTGGCGCCGAAGAGCCCGGTCGGGAAGGGCGGGTTGGTTTTGGTGCTTGGGGGTTCAGGAGGCGTGTCTTTAGAGAGAGAATGGGCGGTTTTGAAACCTAGTAAAGCCTTTAAAGAACCCGTTTCAATTTAGTTCCATTTCCCACTATCCCCTCGAAACTGATTTCCCGTCTACCAAAAGGTTATTGAAAAATATATCTTATCTTGTCCCGAATTTCCTCCATTTTTTTTAAAGGGTCCACGCTTCGGTGACGTCACTGCCTCACCGGCAGCGCCTCGTTCGGCTCCAGAGGCCTCTGTTTTTATTATTATTAACAGGATCAACCTCGTCAGTTCCGACTCAACGGTCAAAACGGGGCGAAAAAATGAAACTAGACATTGCGTTGCAAGAAAAACATTATAACCGCTCTCTTGGTTCGAGTCAACGGAGTGTTGAAGTCAATAAGGCCGAACATTTTGGGTGTGGGCAAGAAAAGGGAGGCTCTCAAAATAAGGCACCCCCTCTAAAATCGGTAGCCATTTTGGAATAAGGCAGATTTTAGATGGCGCCGTTTAGGGCGCCGCCATTTGAGGGGAGGGCCAAAGATTTAAAGACCCGGTACTTTCTCCATCTCTTTACTCTTTGGAAAGGCGTTTTTGTTTCCGTTGCTGTTTCTGAACCAGATTACTCTGTTCTGGGGTGAAAGCTTGATTTGAAAGCAGATTTAAAACGCCTGAGCCGATGGGAGAAAACTTAAGGATGTGGGGGAGGAGTTGGATCTTCAATGGTGTGAGATTTAAAAACCCAAAATTTGATACTCACAACTCAAAGACAAGTCTGGTTAACAAAAACAAAGATTTATTGAAAAGAAATTGAAAATAATAAAGAAAATTAATAAAAAAAGAAAAGACGTTTGCAAACGTGGCCTCTTAGACCCTTCCCAAGTTGGATTGGGTTCGAAGAGCGCGCTGAGCAAGTTTCAAAGCAAGTATTTATACTTTCTTTTCTCGATACATGTCCCCCCCCCCCCGTTTTAAGAAACTTAAGTCAGTCTTTGAAGTCAAAAAGATCTTCTTTGAACCTTTACTTCCAAAAGACTCATTGTAACAACTTCCTTTCATCCATCACTATACTATCTTGTTTTATTCACCTTCTTGAGGTGAGTATCCTCTTTAACATTTCAAAGGAGCTTTGTTGATTACCATGTGTGAATTCTCTGTCTAAGCAGGAAATAGATCTTAGTGTTACATTTGATACAATTCATTGGTGTTACATTTGATGTTACATTTGGTACCATTTATAAAAGAATAACCTTTTTTTTCCTTTAATTCCACCCTTTTTCTCTTCTACCTGAATTATTCTTTTATACTTTTAGGAATTCATCATTTCCTAATTTGTGTGGAAGCAAGTTATTGTATTCTGAATCTTCTTTCCCCAACCCTTGTTTTTCTACCTTCACTATTAACATTGTTTCTTTTTTCCCATTTTCAACTGAAGATGTTATTAAGGTCATACTTTTCATTGTTCGTCTTATTAGTATTTGTATGAGAGGAATCAAACATGGTAAAAACATAATAGCCAAGAATCCTAGTATTGCAAATTTTGCTAGTTCTTTCCAATTTGCAAACCACCCTCCAAACCAATTATTTACCCCATCTAAGGTCAACCCCTTCCAGGTTTGGACTGGGACATGAGCTAATTTTATCATTTTGTCTGTAATTTCCTTTACTACCATACCACTTTCATCTACTTCAATGCAGCAATTGCTCAGATTAAATTTTCCACACACACCTCCTTCTTGAGCTAATAAGTAGTCTAAGGCTAACCGATTCTGCATAATGTAAGTTCGAGACTTTACACTTTCCTTAGCTAAATGCGTTAGAGTACTTACAGTGTCATTTGTAATTATTTCAAGCACTGCTTGTAGCCTAATTACCCTATTTAGAATATAGATGGGCTCTCTGGCACCTAAAGTGCCATCTTCCGCCCATGTAGCTGGTCCATAATAGTTGATGATCTTCTCTGGAGTCCAATCATCATCTTTCCAGGTTCCAATTTTCATATTGCTTGGTTGTATGGCTCTTTTCTTTCGGACTTTATCTGATAAATCATCATATACAGTTAGTCCCAGCGATTGTTTTTGTTCGATGGGAAGGAGGAAAAAACTTGGCTTTATTATTCCTAAGATACAAGATCCATACCACCCCTTGGGTAGATACCCATAGGCATATTTTCCACATATCCAATACATACCTTCCGGGGCTACCCAGTCCAGGGTGTCGTTTTCAGGATCTTTTAAATAAGCCATCTCAGTTATTTCACTTAATGTCTCTTTCTTTGATATTCCACTTCCTCCCCACCAACTGTCATTGTTCCATACAGCCAAGCAAATCATGTCCCCTACTGCGACTTTTCTATTCTTTCTTTGTCTCTCATAACATACTTTCCCTACTAAATTTGTGGTTAATGCCCATGTTCCCTCTTTTCCTTTTATGAACTTGAGAGTTTTATTTTTCCACATTTCCACCACAATGTCATGTTTTAATTCTTGAGCCTCCCATGGCCATTGTTCTCCCATATTTGTTCCTCCACAAACAAAACAATTTCTTACTGTTAGAGTTTTTGCAATTTCTTCAGCCAATTGTACAAACATATTCACTGTTTTCTTAGGAAATTCAGGTAATTCTAATTTTTCGAATTCCTGATAATATGACCAAAAGATACTCTTGCGTATTGGTTTTATTTTAGTTGTTTCTATTTTTAATACTAGCCACCCCCACGGGTCTTTTCCGGTTCCATCTATTCCTATTCCAAAGTCCTTATATTGAATTCCTTTTTCTAATGACTGATTTATATGTATACACATTGGGTTACATTTTCCTTGAGTGCAATCAGTCCTGGTACTACCGATACTAATATTCACTTCCTTTGGACCTATACTTCTCTCATTTGGGACCGTAGTAGTATACCAATAATCATAGCTTGGAGTAAAGGCAACAGGTATTACACTTGATATGTGCACTTTGTGAAATAAATACTTCCTTTCTTTTATATAATTTCTTTCCCACTCTAAGTTTTCACATCTCACCCCAAACGAGTTATCAGATCCTTGTCCATTATTAATAGCTTGGCAAGAATCAAAGCACACCCCCACACTAGTTCCGCCTCTGGTTTCATTATGGGCTATGTAACCTCGTCTGATTTGACTTAATGAGAACATCTGAATTGCACCTAGCCCTCCCTTATAAGCATACACCCACATTTTTGCAGTTACTGGTCCTATTGCTTTTGGGTCATAACATTCTACTCCTATGTTGGTGTGACAACGCTTATATTGTGTGTCATTTTGAATGCAGTCTGTCAAGTTAGTTTGTAAACATTCAGGAATCATAGTATGGTATATCATTGTTTTCTCAATTTTCCCTTCCCTTTTTGTCATTTTTACACATTGCGTACATGGTTCTAGTGGTTGGACAGGTTTTAAGAGTATAATAAGAAGAACTCCCAAGTACCACCCAGTAACGTTCCAATACATCCTCTATGCTCTTAATATCACACTCTATCTTACACCCCGTACATAAAATGCAATCAATATAATAGGAGCAACAACAACATCCACAAAGGCACTTACAAAACCAGCACCTCCCGGAGATATGGAGATATTGGATTTTTCCCAATCTTGGCTTTTCTCTGGGAGTGGAAGCATAAAAAAATGCAATGTTTAGTCCTTATGTCTCTTCACCCCTCCTTCTGTCAAGAGTCCGTTAGGTCCTTCGAAGCTTTAACTTCAGTGGATCTCCTTGGTGAGATTCCACCTTCCACCTCTCTGGGGCTGGCACGGGCCCTTTCACTCGGGAGTAATGAGTCCAACCTCTTTCAGCTGTCCGGATGGCTGTTTCAGTAGTTAACAAGATGATGTAAGGTCCCTCCCAAGTTGGAGTTAGTTTTTCATCTTTCCAGGCTTTTATCAACACCCACTGCCCTGCTTTGTATCGGTGTACTGCAAAGTCCAAGGGTGGAGTTTGAGCAAGAATGCCTTTCTGTCGCAAGAGAGAAAAACATCTGGACAGTTCAAGTACATATTCTCTTATTATTTTATCTTTCAGTTCAACTCGTGGCAATCCCTCCCTCCCCATATAAGGTACTCCAAACATGAGTTCAAATGATGACAATCCAATATCTTTACGTGGTTGTGTTCGTATCCTTAATAAGGCCAAGGGGAGGCATTTATTCCAGGGTAAATTTGTTTCCTCCATTAATTTAATCAAAGTTTGTTTTAATTTTTGATTAGCATGTTCAGAAATCCCAGAACTACTGGGGTGCCAAGCTGTGTGATAATCCCATTTTATTCCCACGGCCTCATTAATTAATTTTACTACCCTTGCCGTAAAATGCGTCCCCTGGTCACTGTCTATTACTTCAGGAAGACCATACCTGGGTATTATGTTTTCTAACAATATTCTACCCGTGGTGCTAGCATTTGCATTCACACATGGAAAAGCTTCTACCCATCGAGTTAAATGATCCACTATGACAAGCAAAAACCTTATTTTTCCTGCTTTTGGTAATTCAGTATAGTCAATTTGAATTCGCTGAAAAGGTCGTATTGCCAACTCCCTTCCCCCCATTGGTTGTTTTCTTAGTGCTGCTTTATTTGTTTTTAGACAGACCATACATTTTCTAACCATTTGTAAGGCCAGGCTATATATCCCTTTACATACATATTTTCTGTGTATCAAATCTATTAAAGCCTGTGCCCCCCAGTGTGTCCCTTCATGTAACCTCTCAATCAGATTTCTCATGATAGGTTTGTTTAACATCTTTCTCCCATCTGGCAATATCCACTCCCCATCTGCATTTTGAACTATCCCCTCTTTTTCCATTTTTTCCTCCTCTTCCTTGGAAAACTTTGGTACCCTTTGTTCTTCTATTTCAGGTACCATTATGAAAACTTTTTCCTTTTCCATGAGTCCTGCTTCTTTAGCTCTTTCATCTGCTAAATTGTTGCCATAGACTTCAAATCTCTCTCCCTTTTGGTGTGCTTCTACATGTATTATGGCTAATGCCTGAGGTATAGTTATTAAATTTAAAATGTCAATGACTAACTCTTCCTTTGCTAATCTCTTCCCCTTACTATTCACCAATCCCCTTTCTTTCCATATTTTTCCAAAAGTGCGCGCTATTCCAAAAGTATACATAGAATCTGTGTATATGTTACCACCTTCCTTTCCCAGTTCCTTCAGAGCCATTTTTAATGCATATAATTCACAAGTCTGAGCAGACCACTGACTTGGTAATCTCTCGGCTAGCACAGTTTTCCATGTTTCCCCTTCAACTATGGCATAGGCACTTCTTCGCTCCCCCTCTATTACCCTGGAGCTTCCATCTATAAACAAAGTCCTTAATCCTCCTATTCGACTTTCTTTTAGATCATCCCTCACTTTGGTCTGATAATCAATTGCTTCTAGACAATCATGTTCTATTTCTTGTGAATCTCTCTCTCCACTTAGAAACTGAGCTGGGTTTACATTAGCTTCAGTCACGATCACTAAGCTTGGATCTTCTAATAAAATGCTTTCATATTTCATTAACCTAGAATTTGTCATCCACTTTTGAGCTTGCTGATTCAAAATATTCCTTACTTGGTGTGGACTACTCACCACAGTTGCCCCTCCAAAACTTATCTTCCTGCTTTCTTGAACTAGCAAGGCAGTAGCTGCAATTGCTTGTACACAGACCGGCCACCCCTTTATTACTGGATCCATCAGTTTTGATAAAAATGCCACAGGTTTCTTCAGTCCTCCCCATTTCTGGGCTAGAACCCCTTTAGCTACTCCATTCTCTACAGCGACAAAAAGATGAAATGTTTTTTCTAAGTCTGGTAACGATAAGACAGGTGCCTTTTCTAATTTCTCCTTTAGTTCCTGAAATTTTCCTTTCTCTTCCTCCGACCATTGGATTTCCCATGGTTCGGAATCTATCAGTTTTGAGTACAATGGTTTAGTTGTTTCTGCATAATTTACAATCCATTGTCTACAATACCCTACTAATCCCAAAAATTTCCTAAGGGCTTTTTTATCCTTTGGCAGTGGTTGTGTTATTATTCCTTCTATTCTAGAGGGAGTAAGTTTTCTGCTGCCTTTACTTATCAAGTGCCCTAAATATTTCACTTCCCTTTTTACATACTGGAGTTTGTTTTTAGATACTCTCAACCCTTGAGATGCTAAATAATTTAGCAAGTCGTTAGTTCCTTTCTCTACATCCTGTTTCTTTTCCCCTGAGAGCAATAAGTCATCCACATATTGTATCAAAGATAATTTTGGATCTTTTTCAAATTTTTCCAGAATTTGTTCTAGGATTTGGCCGAATAAGTTAGGGCTTTCAGTATACCCTTGGGGCAACACTGTCCATCTGAGTTGGCTTTTTCTTCCTGTATCTGGATCTTCCCACTCAAATGCAAACACATCCCGAGATTCAGGATCGAGTGGACAAGCCCAAAAAGCATCCTTTAAATCAATTACACTAAACAATTGATGCTCTGGAGGGATTCTACTCAATAATGTGTAGGGATTAGCGACTACAGGGTGTCGAGATACAATTATCTTATTGATTTTTCTCAAATCCTCCACTAAGCGGTAATTCCCATCAGGTTTTTGAACTGCTAAGATAGGAGAATTATATGGAGACATGGCTGGTTCCAACAATCCGTCTTGTATTAATTCTTCTATTACTGGTTTTAACCCTCTTCTTCCTTCCAAACTAATCTCATATTGCTTCTGCCTTATGGGCTCTGTGTTTTTAAGAGTAATCTTTATAGGAGTTATTTGCAATCCTCCCCGGTTTCCCTTTGTGGCCCAAACTATTGGAGTTATTTCTTCCTCATTTTTTCAGTCAATATTAACATCTGTTCCCTAAGTATTTGTATTCCCCACTCCCAACATTTGAGTACGTCTCTTCCTAACAAATTTACTCCAGCCGCTGGGACATATAATGGTTGAATCTTGGTTTCATAGTTTTTCCATTTAAGAGTTATTTCTTCTATTTGAGGGACTTCAAAAGATTGTCCGGCTACCCCCGAAATTCTTATTGTACTATTAATTAAATGGCAGCCTTGGGGTATATTTGTCAGAGATGTCCTAGAAGCCCCGGTATCTATTAGGAACACTAATTCCTGTTTTTCGGGTCCCACTTGTATGTTTATCAAGGGCTCTTGGTGGAACCTTAATATCAAGGGCCCCTGACCTCCCTATTCTTCATCCTCATCCATTAGCCTATATACTTGCTGCTCTCTTTCCCTTTCTCTCATTTGCTGTGGGCAATTTCTTGCGAAATGCCCTTCCTTTCCACAACTGAAACACTGGTTCTTGCTACCCAATCCCATAGTTTTCCTGCCTCTCCCTCTTCCTCTTCCTCTCTCTTGATTCCCAAATTCTCTTCTTTGTCCCCTCTGATCTCCTATCTTCTTATCCATCATTTGTCCTACTGCTGACAATAACACTTTCTTATCTTCTCTTCGCTCTTGTATATCACGATTCACAAAAACTTTCTGAGCCTCTGCTAACAAATCCATTATACTCTTTTCTCCCCATCCTTCCATCTTCTGTATTTTTCTTTGTATATCTCCATATGCTCCAATCACAAACTGACTCTTTAATAATTGTCTAAAACCTTCACTTTCTTCTCTCATTCCTCCATATTTTCTCATCTGGTCTCTAAGTCTCTCTAAGTATTTCCCTGGTGACTCTTCCTTCTTCTGTTTCACATTAAAAGCTTTACTGATATTTTTGCTTTGGGGCACACAGTTCCGAATGCCCTCTATAATCATTTGTTTTAAATCATCCATTTGCTGCCTATGGGCGGGATTGTTATTATCCCAATCTGGTCTTTGTAATGGAAACTTTTCCTCAGGAGTTGGATCATTTGCCCCCGAATGATGGTCTTTCCAATATGCAACAGCAGCATTTCGGATTAGATCCCTCTCTTCCGGAGTAAATAGAAAACCCAGAGAATACTGGAGTTCATCCCACGTGTATGTATTGGGACCTAAAAAGGCAGAGAACTCCTCAGCTACTGTTTGGGGTTCCTCTTGAACCTTTTTTATTCTTTGCTTAAATTCCCTTAATTCAGTAGCTGTGATATTTACTGCTACATAACCCATCACTGGCTGTCCCTGTGCATTTATGCCCTGAGGGACTTGCCGCAAAGGATATAATTTTTCTTCTTTTTCATTTTCTCTCTCTCTCTCTCTCTTTTTCGTGTTCTTTCGGCTATAGGTTGTTCTTCAACTCCCCCTACTGCTCCTTGATCATCCTCTAAGGCTGGAGCATTTGGTATTACTTGTAGAGGGGGAGCAAGAGGAGGAGGTGAGAAAGGGAGGCATTCTAAAGGATCCCATCCTGGTCTTTCCTCCTTCAATTTAAAAATCTTATCTTCTTCTGGTGGTACTGGTCCTTCTCAATTCACAAAATACCATGGCTTTACGTATGGTATTTCACTGCTTAGGGTAGGCCTTTTAAGAATATATTGCTCTAACTTTCCTATCCAATATTTATTTGGCTCTCCCAACCGGTCCCAATGATAATCCGGTGGACTAATTACATAATGAGGCCATTTCTTTAAACACAAAGTTATCATTCTGCTCTTTGTTATCTTACAAGTCCATGCTTCCAAATTTTCATCATCCCACTGACTTAGTAATTGTCCTAATGGACTATCAGAAGGAATTTCTACATCTCGATTAGTTAATTTTATAGTTTTTTTCTTTTCTTCAGGTTTGCAACAACAACTACAACAATTGCCCATCTTCTTTGAGAGTTTCCCTGATTATGGTTCCCTGAGGTTCTTGATTTTATGGCCACTCAAAATTTTCAACACCACTTCGCTTCCCTTCAGGCTGTCCTCTCCCCTCGCGGGTTAAGAAAATGCAACCTTTCAGGTCCGCACTCGCTTTGGACTTACCAGTGTTCCCAGAACACAGCCCATCACACTCACACAGCCATTATCGCAGAAACCTCCCACAATCGCTCTCCTGACCACCCAGGTACAATTGCGTGCTTCCCTCCTTCGGGGCAAAAGTTTCTTACCTGGGCCAGTGCACTGGGTTACCTGGTCCTGGGCCTCAGTTGTTGACTCTCTTCCTTTTTCCTATTCTTTGATTTGATAGACCAGAAATGTTAATTTAGTTTGGCTCGGAGCCTGCAATGGGAAGCTAGATCTCAGACAACTCCAGGCAGTTGAAATCAACAGGCGCGCCCCTGGACTTTACTGAGAACAGCTCGCCCCAAGAGGCTCTTTCAAGCCCCACGTTTGGACGCCAAGATTGTGAGATTTAAAAACCCAAAATTTGATACTCACAACTCAAAGACAAGTCTGGTTAACAAAAACAAAGATTTATTGAAAAGAAATTGAAAATAATAAAGAAAATTAATAAAAAAAGAAAAGACGTTTGCAAACGTGGCCTCTTAGACCCTTCCCAAGTTGGATTGGGTTCGAAGAGCGCACTGAGCAAGTTTCAAAGCAAGTATTTATACTTTCTTTTCTCGATACATGTCCCCCCCCCTTTTAAGAAACTTAAGTCAGTCTTTGAAGTCAAAAAGATCTTCTTTGAACCTTTACTTCCAAAAGACTCATTGTAACAACTTCCTTTCATCCATCACTATACTATCTTGTTTTATTCACCTTCTTGAGGTGAGTATCCTCTTTAACATTTCAAAGGAGCTTTGTTGATTACCATGTGTGAATTCTCTGTCTAAGCAGGAAATAGATCTTAGTGTTACATTTGATACAATTCATTGGTGTTACATTTGATGTTACATTTGGTACCATTTATAAAAGAATAACCTTTTTTTTCCTTTAATGGTATATGATTAAAAATAATCATAAATATGTACATCTGACTCATATTCTCTTCAATACTACATCATAATTTGCACCGTTCTGAAAAAAAGAAATGGGGCAGGAGGTTTGTACAAGGGGTCTGGATGACTGTCCGGCATACTTTCTGGGTTCCAGTGCTGAGCAGGGGGTTGGACTAGATGACCATTGAGATCCCTTCCAATTCAACATCCTGTTTCTTTGTAGATAGATGTGCTTTTGAACACATGATCCTTGACTTACGACCACAATTGAGCCCAACATTTCTGTTGTTAGGTGAGGTATTTGTTAAGTGAGTTTTGCCCCATTGGACCTTTTTTGCCACAGTTAAATGAATCACTGCACTTAGTAACATGGTTGCTAAGCAAATCTGGCTCCCCCATTGATTTTGCTTGCAAAAGGTGATCACATGATCTTGGGACATAGCAACAGTCATAAGTATGAACCAATTGCCAAGCATCTGAATTTTGATCACATTATCATGGGACTGCTGCTACAAAGGTCGTAAGGGTGAAAAATGGTTGTAAGTCATTTTTTTAAAGTGCTGTTGTAACTTTTAACAGTCACTAAATCAAGTTGAGGATTACAAGTTCTTGATTTACAGTCACAATTGAGACCAAAATTTCTGTTGCTAAGCTAGAAAGTTAAATGTGTTTTGCCCTAATTAATAACACAGTTAAGTGAATCTGGCTTTCCCACTGACTTAACTTTTTTGACCCTACTCTATGAGCACCTTTGCATTGGGAACACACAGTGTTTTGTTACACAAAGTGTTTCAAAAGCCTGTTACTTACAACAACGGTAAATAGCATTTATTTCTCAGCTGTAGGTTTCTCTTCAAGATGCCCTCTCTGGATCACTATTGTATAGTGATTATTCAAAGAGTATCCTTAAGACATGTGAACTTCAACTCCCAGAATTCCCGTCAACACGCTGAGAGTTGAAACCCACACGTCTGAAAGCTGCTGAGTTTGAGAAACACTGTACTAGAGGCATGAAACCTGTTATCTGCGGAGCAAATGGAAACAGTCCCTTCATAGTGCGGTTTTTCAAAACACTCTCGTCTCTGCCTGAAGCGGTGTGGAACTTCAACTGTGGGAATCAAAGAGTCCAGCCTGACTCCGTGCAGGGAACTTCCAGGGTAGCCTTTCTCTGCGCCAATCCCTTGCTTCTTTCCCGACCTTCCTTATGATTTAATCTTATGATTTAGGATTACCTTATGATTTATGACGATTGTATTTTATGATCATGATTTATCACTTGTTGCTTGCATCTACACTGGGAGCTTATGCACCGCAGATAAACTCCTTGTGTGTCCAATCACACTTGGCCAATAAACAGACCCGTCCTGTCCTGTCCTGTCCTGTCCTGTCCTGTCCTATCCTATCCTATCCTATCCTATCCTATCCTATCCTATCCTATCCTATCCTATCCTATCCCAAGGGGGATCCCGACCGCGATAGGCTCCCTTTTCCAGCCGCGCGTTCCGTTAAAGCAGGGGTCTTCAAACTCAGCCCTTTTATGACTCATGGACTTCAACTCCCAGAATTCCTCAGCCACCATGCCTGGCTGAGGAATTCTGGGAGTTGAAGTCCACGAGTCATAAAAGGGCCGAGTTTGAAGACCCCTGCGTTAAAGCGACGGGGATGTCCCGGCTCTAGGAGGGCTTAGTAGAGGAAGAGGAGGGGGAGTGGGCGGGACGAGGAACTCGGGCGTCCAAACCCCTGCTCGGGTCGGCGCCTCTCCCGCGGTTGCCCCTGTCTGTCCGCAGCCGCTCACTCTCTCCGCCAATTACAAAGCGGGATGAGGAGGGGGAGCCGGCCACCTTAGCCAATCTGCACGAAGCGACCGCCTTCTGTCATTTCACCCCCCTCCCCTCCGCCCAGTATTCCTCCCGTCCCCTTCGGAGCCTTGCCCCCCCCCGCCCACCCCCTCGAGGCAGGGTCGCTACTTCGAAAGGACGGGCGGATCGCGCGGGCTTTGGGGCGGCTGCCCAGGGCGGGGCGGGGATTCTTGGAATCCTTTTTTGCCTGGTTCTTCTCCCTCCCTCTTCCCGCCCTCCCCTCCCCCCCATCGCCCTGTTCCCCAGCATCGGCGAAGATCTCCCCCTCCCCTCCTCTCCAGAGGCCCGGGTGAGCCCGGATCGCAGGAAGCAATCACATCCTCTCGCTCAACGTCCTTCCCCGAGTGATCCCGATCTCCTTCTCTCGGGCCACCCCCCCCCCGGCTTCAGCCCAAGCCCTCCCCTCCCACCCCGTCCCAAGCCTCCCCAACTCTCCGGGTTGCTGCGCGCAAAAAAGAAAGATCGCCTGGAAAGGAAAGCCACCCACCCACGTGGGCGGGAGAAGCAGCTGTTGTTGTGGGTCCCCACCTCCCCCGGGCTGTGGAATGAAGGCTAAACTTTCAGGTGAGTGTCAGACAGCCAAGCGATGGGGCTCCTGGGGGTCAGGGGCTCCTGGGTTCAACCTGTCAATCTGGGGGCTCCCAGGCCTCTTTAAACCTCTGGGAAGAAGCCTGCCTTGGTGAGATTTGATTCCCTTTTTAAAAAAAAAAATACAGGTAGTCCTCGACTTACGCACCACGACTGAGCCCAATATTTATGTTGCTAAGTGAGAAATTTGTTGGGGTTTTGCCCCGTTTTTACTTGCCACACGTGTTAAGTGAATCACCGGCAGCTGTTAAGTTGCTAACGCGGTGCTTAAGTGAATCTGGCTTCCCCATTGACTTGGCTTGTCGGAAGTTTGCAAAAGGTGATCACATGACCTTGGGACACAGCAGCGGTCATAAATATGAACCAGTTGCCAAGCAAGCATCTGAATTTTGATCATGGGGATGCCTGCTGCGGTCGCAACTGTGAAAAATGGTCCTAAGTCACTTTTCCCAGTGCCTTTGTAACCTCTAACGGTCACTAAATGAACTGTTGTAAGTCGAGGACTACCTGTACAGGCAACCTCCTTTATTTTCTAGCAATCACAGTCCAGACAGGACTAGGTCTTGGGGTCCTACTTTGCATCCTCCATGGAGATACCATATTGCCTTTAGGTCCTTCTGGAAACAAGGGTGATGCTAAGAATTTAACAAAAGTCTGGACTTGCTTCAAGGATACAGCCAATTTGTGGGAGGGCTTTGAGTGCTATACTCAAAATTTCACCTTTTTGTTTATGGATTTGATTTCTATCCCGTCTTTATGACGGCCTCGTTGACTTCGTGGGGCTGTCGCAGAGTAACTGATGGCTGGCAGTTGACAAGTTACTTGCTTTCCAGCAGCTACTGCATGAGCTGCATTGGTTACCGGTTGCCCTCCGGGTGAGATTTAAGGTGCTGGTACTTACCTTTAAAGCCCTACATGGCTTAGGCCCGGGATACTTGCAGGACCATCTGCTACCGGGAACGAATTCCCATCGCCCAGTGCGCTCACACAGAGAGGGCCTCCTCAGGGTACCGTCGGCTAGACAATGTCCGCTGGCGACCCCCAGGGGAAGGGCCTTCTCTGTGGGAGCGCCAGCCCTATGGAACCAGCTCCCCCCTGAGCTTCGGATGGCCCAAGATCTCCAGTCCTTTCGCTGCAGCCTCAAAACACTCCTTTTTCACCTGGCTGACCTGGACTGACAGGGATTTTAATTATGTTTACAATTTTTAATTATTTTTAATTTTAAGTTATTGCACAGAGGCCTTTAACTTTAATTTTATCTTAATTTCTGTATTTATCGTATATTATTGTTGTTAGCCGCCCTGAGTCCTTCGGGAGATAGGGCGGGATATAAATCCCATTAATAAATAAATAAATAAATAAATAAATAAATATTAAAGAGGAAGATTGCTTTTAATCTGGTTTCTCTCCCAAAGCCATTTATTTTTGCCTGAGCGTTCACGATAGATGAGGACAAAGGGAGCACAGGAAAAACCTGGTTCAAGGGAATGAATCCCTGTTCTAGCAGCTCCCACAGAGGATGAAGATGGGAGCAAGATAAATAACCACGAACCTTGAACATCTCCTGCCATACACCCAATTTAAAAATTCCAAACATCTTATATTTCTTTCTACTCCAACAACTAGTATAGGAGAACCCGAGTAGAATATGGGAGGTTCTTAGAATATTTTGATATCTAATTTGGACCTTATGCCTAACTTTTTAATAGATTCTCTTTCTTCCTTTCTGTATTTTCAGATGGATGAACCACTGGTGAAAGGTGAGGGCAAGTCCTGGGAATCCTTGGGACTGAGTGCTAGACTGAAGAAGGGAGTGGAAAGGATACGAGAGATCAAGGTGCACAAAGCCAAAATTTCTAGGGAACAAAGCCATGTGTTTTTCCCTGAAGTTTGAAGGAACCAGCTGGATATGAAACAGGCATATTTTCCTCGGCTGTAATGGGATTACTGTAAGGGACGCGGTGGCTCAGTGGGTTAGGACGCTGAGCTTGTCGATCAGAAGGTCAGCAGTTTGGCGGGTCGAATCCCAAGTGCCGCGTAGCAGAGTGAGCGCCTGTTACTTGTCCCAGCTTCTGCCAACCTAGCAGTTCGAAAGCACATAAAAATGCAAGTAGAAAACTAGGGACCACTACGGTGGGAAGGTAACAGTGTTCCGTGCGCCTTTGGCGTTTAGTTGTGCCGGCCACATGACCACAGAGACGTCCTCAGACAAGCACTGGCTCTTCAGCTTTGAAACGGAGATGAGCACCGGCCCCTAGAGTCGGAAACGACTAGCACACATGTGCGGGGAAAACTTTACCTTTAATGTGATTACTAAAAGCATGGTTAAGTTTAGGGTATCAGATGCCTTGTGCATGACTGTAGACCACACAGATTTGAAAAAATGAGTGCAGAAAAGAAACAAAACCAGGCATTTAGAAGTTGTGATGTGAAACACATTTGGCATTTCAAATGCTTTCCCTGCGAAATGTAATTGGAACATATATCTAAGTCTAAAATAAATAGGCTTGACTTGCTGAGTGTTTAGCATTCATGTTGTCGTGTTTCAATTCACAGAATTCCTCGTGGACACTTAGTTGTAGCAATTTACAACCTAGCGATCACATCTCACTGTGTAAATTCTTGCTTGCATTTGCATGAGGAACTTGCAAACTGAAATATGTTGTTGACATTTAACTTTTAAGATTGGTCGTCAGATGTTGTGTCTGTCTCTTTGTTCGGGAACTAACTGAACCTAAGGTAAATGCTGAATCTCTTGTTCTGCTCCTTTGGCTTTCCCAGCTGGATTCTTCTTCCTTCCGGGATAGATTGCCTGCCAGAGTGCATGGTAATGAAGAAAAGCGATTGATTAGAGTAAAGACTGAAAAAAGGGAGAAAGCCGATCTGGAATTTGAGATGGAAATTTCTGCAGGTGGAAAACTGGTGAGTGGAGACAAGGAAGACAGAAACATTGAATGTCTAGCTCAGGGGTAGGCAACCTCGGCTCTTTTATGTCTCATGGACTTCAACTCCCAGAATTCCTGAGTCAGCTATGCTGACTCAGGAATTCTGGGAGTTGAAGTCCATGAGTCATAAAAGAGCCGAGGTTGCCTACCCCTGGTCTAGCTGGATGGGTGGAGGAACCAACTTGTAAGGAAAGAAGTAGTTCTTTAAAGATGGTTATTATTATTTGGATTGTTTTGTCTCTGCTCAAACCAGCTGGGTCCTGCACCTTCACGAGGTTCCTCAACTCAGGAAGAGATGAAGGTGGAAACTGAGGAGCAGAAGGTACAAGAATTTGAGGTGCAGAAAGTCACCATCCCAATAGAGGGTTCGGTGAGTAGTAAGGAAGTGCAACTGCGGGAACTTCAAGAGATGGGATGGTTTACTCCTAGCCCAGGGGTAGGCAACCTTGGCTCTTTTATGACTCGTGGACTTCAAGTCCCAGAATTCCTGAGCCAGCTATGCTGAGGGGAGAGTTTCCAAGCTGTGCCATGCTGGCTCAGGAATTCTGGGAGTTGAAGTCCACGAGTCATAAAAGAGCCAAGGTTGCCTACCCCTGCTTTAAGGACTTCTGCCTTGAGCGGAGACTTGGACAGGAAGACCTCCAAGATCTCTTCCAACCCAATGATTCTGTGATTCTGTACCTTGAGGAATGGTTGAAACTTGCCCTGAGCTTTGTTCAGCAATCTTGGGAATATGAGGTTCTCCTTTATGTCCAGACCTATACCCTGAAGATAGCTTTTTGGCTGAACCTTGCAACAGCACAACTTTCTGGTTATTTGATGAAATAGTTCCGCAGCTATGCATCGGGACTAAACATAGCAGAGTTCCCAGGATCTGACTGTATCATGGTTCACGTACATGTCACACAGAACATATTTTACCCTAGTCTTTGAAGGAGAATTTGGCCAGGTGCCTGTTTCACTTCAGAGGGCTGGAGCACTGGTAAAACTCCCTTAAATCAACTTCCAAGTTTGATATCCTTAAGATGGGTCAGGATTGCTTTTTTCCAGAATTCCCAGCTGATGTTATTTAGATTTTTTTTTAGTTCTTTTTTCCTGTGCCTGTTGGATTCACCCACCTCTTGTATACCAGAAGAATCCGTGTGGGAGGAGACAAAAATGTCAAGATGGCTGCAGTGACTGCAACCAAAGCCCATCTCTTTGCACATGACAGATTGAAAATGGGCGGGGCTTCAACTTTGTGGTTATAGCTGCCATCTTGAATTTTTTGACCCTGCCCTTTTAGGCATCTCTGATCCACACATAATAATAAATGAATGTATAAGAGGCCCACATATTATGAAAAGTTGAGCCTAAGTATGAAAAGTTGAACCTAAGTTTTTATCTTGGATGTTGAGCAGAACATAGCACATATTAGTTCCTGGGCTGATTGAGAAAGAAATTCTAAAGTTTGCTTCCCTACCTCAGGATAGAGTTGGGTGGCTGATAGTTAAAGTGATAAGAAGGAAAAAAAATAATTTTCCATTTCAGGTTTTCTAGAGTAGCACCCCTTTCCTAGACATCTCTGTTCACCAAAGAGATTTGAATTTCCATTGTACAATTGAAAACAAAAATGAACTTGTAGACTGGTGATCTTTCCCTATTCTGAGGCAGAAAGAGGGAGGGGGATGTTAAAAGTCAAGATGGTGGCCACAAGAATGCCCATACAGGAGTCCTCAACTTACAACCACAACTGAGCCCCAAATTTCCCTAGATAAAGCAAGACGGCTATTAAGCAGGTTTTGTATCATTTTACTAACTTTCTTGTCAGAATTGTTAAGTGAATCACTGCAGTTGTTAAGTAAGTAACACGGCTGTTAAATGAATCTGGCTTCTCCACTGACTTTGCTTGTCAGAAGATCACAAAAGGTGATCACATGATCCCCTGAATATTGCAACCGTCATAAATACATGCCTGTTGCAAGCATGTGAATTTTGATCATATGACCACACGGATGCTGCAATGGTCATAAGTGTAAAAACTAGTCATAGGTGACTTTTTTCAGTGCAGAATGTTCACTAAACAAATGGTTGCGAGTCAAGGACGACCTGTAAAAAGTGCCTTTGTGGGCAGCATCTTAATTCTTTTTTGACCCTTTTCTGCAGAAGCCCCTGCTTGTATAAATTCCGTTAGCTACCGTGCTTGGCAAAAATGCCACTTTTGAAAGGATGGAGCACAAATAAGCTGCACTTCCTGAGCACCCATTTTAGAACAAGGTCTAGGCAGGTGTGTCCTTTTTTTTCAAAACCCTCCTCCACGCTTTCTTCTCCATTCCTGCAGTCTTCTTCTTTGCACCCAAACACTTGTGGCGTGTGTGGGAAGAGTTTTAGCCGCCGCTCGAACCTGGCCAAGCACCAGATCATTCATACGGGAGAGAAGCCGTACCGTTGCAATGACTGCGGCCGCAGCTTCAACCAGAGCTCGGCACTCACCAAGCACCAGCGGACGCACACCGGGGAGCGCCCCTATGTCTGCGGGGACTGTGGCAAGGCCTTCACGGCTAGTTCCAACCTCCTCCAGCATCGGCGTTTCCACACCGGGGAACGGCCCTATCGTTGCGAATTGTGCGGCAAGGCCTTCTCCCAGAGCTCCAACTACAACCTGCACCGGCGCGGCCACACAGGGGTTACGCCTTACCAGTGCAGCGTGTGCGGTAAGCGATTTACCGGGAGCTCATGCCTTACTCGCCATCAGCGGACTCACACCGGAGAGAAACCCTACCAATGCCAGGAATGCGGGAAGCGCTTTTCGGGGAGTTCCACGTTGGCTAACCACCGTCGTACCCACACGGGTGAGAAACCCTACGGTTGTGTTGAGTGTGGCAAGAGGTTCACCCACCACTCCAATCTGGTGGACCACTGGCGGGTGCACACGGGGGAAAAGCCCTACGTGTGCACCGAGTGTGGGAAGAGCTTTCGGCTGAGCTCGCACATCATTCGCCACCGTCGCACTCACACCAACGCTCGCAGCCCCAGCATGAGCCATGACCTCCTCTGCGAGGTTGACCCAGCTTTTGAGGATGGCGGCATCGAGGACCACCACGATGGAAGCATTGGGACGCCACGCATGACTGGTCGTGATACTCTGTGTGCCGATATCAGTGTTACCAATGGCAATAATAGCTCCGATGAAGAAGGCAACCGGCTTCTTATCTGCGGCCACTGTGGTAAAGGTTTTCACCTGGAGTCTAGACCCCGAAAACCCAACCAAGATGACTTGGCCCTGGGGGAAGGGCCTTATAGTTGTACTGAGTGTGGTAACAGCTGTTGGACGTAGCTAGTTCCTTAAGGTCCAGTTGCAAAGACCAGTGCATAAGAAAAGAGAATGATTGATCTGTCAGTAACCAATTGGGACATAGATTAGGTTGGAAGGGTAATTCTGGCTCCTCGTTCACGGAACGGGCTAACATTTGGCAAGGGGATGGCCTTGAATCGGCTTCTTTGGCACCTTGAGTTCATCTCCAAATTCCTACCCTGGTTTCAGGTGTGAAATTTAGGTCAGTATTTTTTCAATCTTGGCAACTTTAAGAAGGGAAGTCCACAGGTTTTAAAGTTGCTGTGGTTGAGAAACAACAATCTTAAGTAAAAGGGTGGATTTCTCTGCTCCGCTTTCTTTTCTGGCAGGGAAAGTTGCAGTGACCGAGGGCATTAGAGAACAGGTAGAGAGGCCTGTTGGGGCTTGTCCCATTGAGCGAAGAGTAAATAAATAAACAAAAGACTGGCTTTGTATCAGTCTCTCTCTCCCTCTCTCTCTCCTCACCTCAATTCTTCAGGAGCTTCTAGAGTAGCTGAAAAAAGTGAAGCATGACATGGATGTAACCTAGTATACTGCAACGCTAAAGAAGTTGAGAGGAGACTTTTTAAAACTTGTCCCTTGGTCCTGAGAAATAATTTGCTTTCTAATAGTGGCTGATGTTTGATTGCAACGCAAAACAAGCTACACGCTTGAAGAAATTCCAGATGGACAAAGCAAGGTTTTGCTGAGCCACCAGGCAGGAATCCGATCACCGAAGCAAGCTTATTTTGTTAGCATGCGTATAGAATTTTTTACATTTCCTGGAACTGTATATTTGGGTCCATGTTTAGCTTTCTACAGGAGACACAAAATGTCCCAAGATCGCACTTGTTTTCTCCAATACCTCGGTTATGCTCTGAAGAGCAGCCTTACCGATTTTCTATTATAGAGACTGTTTGAAAGGCCACACTTATTCTGCTTGGATAAAAATTGAAAACAGTATCTTTAAAAAAAAATGCACACTAGGCTAACCTGAATAAATCGTGCCAATTAAGCCTGTTGTAGAAGGCTGCTTATTGTGTGTTATTTCGCCTGTTGCCCCAAGTAAGGCAAGTATCTCTGTAAATGGGAAGCCTCAAGTCATGAACATTGCAAGTCTTGATGATATCCTTAGTTAATTTTTGGTCTCAGCCAGCACCAGCTCACACAGTACAATAGCCACACAGGGAGTCTCAACTTACAATCACAACTGGGACCAGAATTTCTGTTGCTAGGCAAGGTGATTGTTAAGTGAGCGGCATCTGATTTTTATGACCTTTTTGCCATGGCTGTTAAGGAAATCACAGTTGTTAAGTGAATCATACAATCGTTAAGCGAATCCAGTTTCCTCTATTGACTTGCTTGTCAGAAGCTAACTGGGGAGGTCACAAATGATGATCATCTGACCCTGGGTTGCTGCAATCATTGTAAATACCTGCCGGTTGCCAAGCACCTAAATTCTGATCATGCAACTGGGGATGCTGCAGTTGTCATAAGTGCGAGGACCAGTCAAATCAGATTTTTTCAGTGCTGTTTGTGACTTTGAACAGTCTCTAAACAAATGGTTGTAAGTCAAGGACTATCTGTAGTTTATTTTACCTGAATTTATTGAAGGAAACAATACAGCTGGTTAACACAACATATTGCTTGAAAACCACAAAGCTCATGATACTTGAGTTAGTCACTATAGCCATGGAGCAGACTGTTCTGTACCATCAGTAGGGCTATAAATGGTGAATATGAACTAATCTTTCTTGAAGGACGCGGTGGCTCAGTGGGTTAGGACTCTGAGCTTGTCAATCAGGTCGGCAGTTTGGCCGGGTCGAATCCCCAGTGCCACGTAGCAGAGTGAGCGCCTGTTACTCGCCCCAGCTTCTGCCAACCTAGCAGTTCGAATGCACGTAAAAATGCAAGTAGAAAAATAGGGACCACTACGGTGGGAAGGTAACAGCGTTCCGTGCGCCTTTGGCGTCTAGTCATGCCGGCCACATGACCACGGAGATGTCCTCGGACAGGTGCTGGCTCTTCGGCTTTGAAACGGAGATGAGCACCGGCCCTTAAGAGTTGGAAACAACTAGCACGCATGTGAGGGGGAACCTTTACCTTTACCTAATCTTTCTCGACCTCAGTAACTTTTAAGATGCGTGGACCAATTTTCAGAATTCCCCAACTACCTACCATTATGTTAAGAAATCTCTCAATTCTGTAGAATGCTAATACTCAAAAAGGTAGCTGCAATATTTTTTCCCACTTCCAGTTATGCTGCCCACTATATTTTCTGCTATCCCATGTAGCAGAACAGATTAAGTATATTTATGTATATTAAATTTCTTTCCTGTGGCTGTCATTATATAGTCTCCCACAATGATATAAAGAAAAACACTCCTTAAAAAGCCAGCAAATAATAGCAGATTAAAATAATAAATAGAAGACAAAGAGTGGCTTAAGGCATTTCAGAATTATTTAAAAAGTTTTAAAAACAGACTTGGTTAGAAAAACACCTTTCCTGAATCAGAGTAAATGAGCACATAGTCTGGGGGGAGGGGCCATTCCAGGAGATATTTAAAAGGATCCTTAAGATTTGTCAGCAATGATGGTTTCAGATGCAAACTTCAGTTAATGGTTAGAAAGTGCCCGGTGAATACAATATGTGAGCTTTAAAAAAAAGTACCAAAACTATGAAATTACCAAAGCAGAAATGGGTCATTGAATCATTTTCAGATCAAGTAAAATACAAAGCTAACACTTGATTCCAAAACGGCAATCAAGCAGGCAGATACAGATAAAATTGTTTATTAGATTTGTTTGGCATCCATCTTGGCAAACTCCCCGAGGTGACTGGGCAGCTTACAAATATTAGAAGTCACTACAATTTTGAACAATAAGTACATGTCCTCAATTTACAAGCATTCATTTAGTGACTGTTTAAAGTTGCAATGGCACTTGTCCAAGTGAGCCAAAAATGAATAAAGTGCTAAGGTAATCAAAATAATTCAGTAATCCCATCTTTCCCCTGTTGCTTTTTTCCAAACAACTTTTTGAAATGATAGAATTGGAAAATACATTTTTCAGATTAAAACATTCTAAATTGGTTTACAAATATGACAGTCTGATTCCTGAAGCTAAAGGCACTGAATATGTGAAATAATTGTTTTGTTTCTGAACAAGCAAAATACATGTTTGTATCTTGGCTGCACTGCACAAGCCTTAGGCTATGCTTGGGTGATATTTATACAAGTAGTTACTTCACTGTATTAAGATGTTTCTTAAAGATAATACACATGCAAATAATACATTTTGGCTAGTAGGAACAACAAATACAAATACATGCCTGTAATAATTCATTATATAACTGATTTTTTAAATTAGTCCACTTAAGGGAAAAAGAAGCCTCAGTGGAAATAATCTTTGTTACAAGAACATCACTGAAATAAATGGTGCAAATTCTATCAACTTTCCCAACTTTTTTTAGTTTCTGCATAATTATACTCTTTGGAGGTGGTGACATGACATGCCAGGAGGGGGGGAAAAAGTGTCTTGCTATTTATGCTCCTTCTTTTTAAAGAACTTCCTAGGAGTAATTTTCAGTCTAACAATGTTTCTCAACCCTGGAAACTTTAAGATGAATGGACTTCAACTCCCAGAATTCCATGCTGTCTGGGGAATTCTGGGAGTTGAAGTCCATTCATCTTAAAATTGCTAAGGTTGACAAACACATAGGTTGGTCTGAAAAGTGCTTCATTGAGAAATGAAAAAAAAATTATAGTGTGTTTTCTCCATCACAACAATCTTAAGTTGGACTGAGAGCTTAATACTTCGGGCAGAGGATGGACTTGAACCCACATCTCCCTACTTGTCCAACACCTTAATCAATCCCTCATCCTAGCTCTCCAGTTGTTCTGTCCAAGTTTCTATTAATTTTAGCCACATCAGCTGTTTGATAGCAATTACAGCCCATCAACTTAAAAGATTTCAGTCTAGGAAAAGCTGGTCTGAATCCTCCTTTGGACTCTTTCATATTGCTCTCATAATCAAAATATTGAGGATTAATAAGATTTGTCAGAGACTGAGACCTATATTTCTTTCCCCCCTTTGAAAACAGCTGGATCTTCTGAGAAAAAAATTGTAAGAGTTGAAGAGTGCTTTGTAATGAATTCTAATAAATGATGAATGGAAAGGAACTGGAAATCAGGATTAAATGAATGCAGGCAACTTCAAAGATGTATACAGGTAGTCCTTGACTTATGACCACAATTGAGCCCAAAAGTTCTATTGTTAAGTGAGACAAGTGTTAAGTGAGTTTTGCCCCATTTTATGACCTTGCCACAGTTAAGTGAATCGCTGCAATTGCTAAGTTAGTAACACAGTTTTAAGTGAATTTTAATTCCCCATTGATTTTGCTTGTCAGGTTGCAAAAGGCAATCACATGACCTCAGGACACTGCAACAACTGTCATAAATATGAGTCAAGCATCTGAATTTTGATCACATTATCAAGGGGATGCTGCAAAGGTCATAACTCTGAAAAACGGTCATAAGCCTTTTTTCCCCAGTGCCATTGTAACTTAGAATGATCCTTAAGTGAACTGTTGTAAGTCAAGGACTACCTGTATACATCTGCTTTTGTACGTGTCCCTATATTTATGTCCTGGTGTAAGTTTTTAGGTAAAATGGGAAACAGTCTTGCATGATTCTGTTGCTTCGCTGCTGTCACCTTTCTTAGGGTGAACATCTCCATGACCAGCAATCCTGCACCCGCCTCTCCCTTTCCGATATAGCCCAAAGAGCTTTTATCATTAAATGATGGGAAGAGCCAACTAGGGATAAATGCCGAAGGGAGGGCAGGATGCGGATCCAACTCTCAGGAACACAGTTCTACGTTTCTTTCACGGAATATACATTCTTCTGCTTGAAAATGACAGCTGTGTTAAAATCTCATTCAGGTTTTGTTGTTGTTAGTTGCGAAGTCGTGTCCAACCCATCGCGACCCTATGGACAATGTTCCTCCAGGCCTTCCTGTCCTCTACCATCTTCTGGAGTCCATTTAAGCTCACGCCTACTGCTTCAGTGACTCCATCCAGCCACCTCATTCTCTGTCGTCCCCTTCTTCTCTTGCCCTCCACCTTTCCCAGCATTAGGCTCTTCTCCAGTGAGTCCTTCCTTCTCATTAGGTGGCCAAAGTATTTGAGTTTTAGCTTCAGGATCTGGCCTTCTAAAGAGCAGTCAGGGTTGATCTCCTCTAGGACTGACTGGTTTGATCGCCTTGCAGTCCAAGGGACTCGCAGGAGTCTTCTCCAGCACCGTAGTTCAAAGGCCTCAATTCTTTGGTGCTCAGCCTTTCTTATGGTCCAGCTTTCACTGCCATACATTGCAACTGGGAAGACCATAGCCTTGACTGTACGAACTTTTGTTGACAGGGTGATGTCTCTGCTTTTTAGTGTGCTGTCTAGATTTGCCATGGCTTTCCTCCTGAGGAGCAAGCGTCTTTTAATTTCTTGGCTACAGTCCCCATCTGCAGTGATCTTGGAGCCCAGGAAAATAAAATCTGTCACTACCTCCATTTCCTCCCCATCTATTTGCCAGGAATTGAGAGGGCCAGATGCCATGATCTTGGTTTTCTTAATGTTTAGTTTCAACCCAAGTTTTGCACTCTCCTTCTTCACTCGCAACAAGAGGCTCTTTAGTTCAGGTGTAGGAGCAAATGAAATAAAGCGTAGATTAAAAACTAAAGTCCAGGAAGGTGAGTTGGGAGGCATATGAATTTAATAAAAAAAATTTTTTTACAATACATTCTGATCTTTTAATACCATCTCAGGCTCCGCTCGTCCTCCTCCTCCTCCTCCTCCTCCTCAGGATGATATTTTGTGTCACGCTCCTTCCGGCAGAAGAGAGAACCAGTCAAAGAGTTTCCGGTTTCTCCCCCTTGATTGGTGGGTCTTTAAACGGGAAACAGCCAATGAGAAGCGTCCCTTAGTCCCCTCTAGCCAATCCGCTCTTTCCCCAGCCTCTTCCTGGACAAATCTCCGCCCCCCCCGAGAAGCGGAAGGAGTTCCGTGTGTGTTTAGATGTAGGAGAATGGGGGGAAAGGGTCGGTTTTATGCTCTGTGTCTCCGGAAGAATCTTTCGTTTGAAACTCCTTGAAGCTGCGTTTCTCCCCCAGCCCCCCCTTTCCGCCTTTGCCTTGCACCTTCTCCTTCCTTGCTTCGGTTCTCCCCGCGATTCCTAAGTTACCATCCTGCATTTGCCTGATGGAGGGGCAGCACATAATGGCCCAGGTCCACATCCAAGCCCCTTCGTCCAATTCCGTAGCCGGGGAAGAATCCAGGCGGTTGCCGAACCCCGTGCGAGTTGCAGCCAGGGAAAGCATGGCCGGAGGACGTCTCTTGGACAGTCACAGCCTGGATGGGATAAGCCAGGTGTACGGGGCATCCAAGAGCCAGGAAGGAAGGAGGGCCACTATATCAAGCGCCTTGGAATTGGAAGGAACAGTGAGTTACGATGGAGACCTGACACACTTTGTGGCCAACAACCTGCAAATGAAGATCAAGATGAGTTCTCGGGGCAGTCTGGACGATACAGAGCCCGCCTCCTCTTCAATGTCATCTCAACACTCTGTCCGAGGCAAAACTGCAGACATCCCTCCAGTGGACCCACAGGTCCTCCGAGATCTGGAAAGGCTGACCACGGATGTGGCCCAGAGAGTGGACCAGATGTTGAGAGCTTTGAACAGCACGATCCAGAATATGACGGCGCTCAGTGTAGGATACATCCAGACCTACCGAGATGCAGTGGACAGTTTGGGTGAATCCGTGGATATGAGCATCAAAGGGATGTACACTCTGATGGCCAGGTGCGAGGAGCTGGACCGCTCCATGCAACCTGTTCACATCCTTGCTAAGCAGATCCGGGAGATTAAGAGGACTCTGGAGATCTTTGAAGCCGTCTGCAAATAAGGCCTTGTTTGGAAGGGATTAACTTGTGGGGAGTAAAGAAGAGTGAGCATTGGACTGCCTGGGATTTGGGCTTTGAAAGGGAAACTTGTGTTTTTATGAAATATTTCAAGAAATAAATTATGGCAATACTATCCTTGTCTCCTGTTGTGATATTTGCCCTTTTCAGTGTTTACTAAACCTTTCCCAACCTAAATCAGAATGTTGGAGACCCTCCAATAATCACCAGGATTTTTCCGTCCATTTCTGTGGCTGTTTCCCCCCCCACAAAATCTCACACATGCTACACGGTCTCTTGTACTAACAATGGTTACCACTATCCATCAAAATATTGACATGCAAGGCAGAAAATATTTTAGGCTCTCAAGAGTAACTTCCAACTCTTCCTGCAGAGTCCCTTTTTTCACATTATACCTAAATCCCGTTATTTTTTTTCCATCATAAGACTATACCAGGGGTAGGCAACCTTGGCTCTTCTATGACTCGTGCACTTCAACTCCCAGAATGCCTGAGCCAGCATGGCTGGCTCAGGAATTCTGGGAGTTGAAGTCCACGAGACATAAAAGAGCCAAGGTTTTCCTAGCCCTGGACTATACCCTGAACCAGTAAGTCTCTCAGGATACCTTATAGGCCAGTCACACTCAGCCCAACCTACTTCACAGGTTTGTTGTTGGGAAAACAGGAGGAAGACGTGTGGGATATGTTTGGTGCCTTATTTGCAAAAATAATAAAGCAGGATACAAATTTTTATCATTTATACGCTGCTGTGAGCTATTTGGGAACTGATTACGTGCCATGAATTAGTGTTGTTGTTTTTTCCTCCAGAACTGAGCAGCTTAGAAATTGCAATCATAAATAAATAAAACCCTAATGTGTCACATTCAGATTAAGCGTAGGAGAGCTGAAATTGAGCAAATGAATTGGTGGGGGGGTCTGCATTATAGCCGCCTCTCTTCTATGAGACACGAGACGGAGGAAAAACAACCCCGAAGGGTGAGAGATAAGCCGAAGAATACACGTGCCTCACTCGGGCTATTTATAGAGCTGTCCGAGAAGGGGGCGGAGTTAAGGATGAACGCGTGCCCTGAGCCGTTGAACGCCACCCTCGCGCCCTCTCCTCCTCCTCCTCCTCCTCCCCCCCACCCCCCGAGGCGAAAGCCCGCCGTCTGTAGTAAAGTTTTCACCAGGTGCACGAAAGGGGTGTGATTATTTTGGCGGGCGCCCAATAAAATATCGGGAAACATTTCAGGACCCCAGTGAGTTTGAATGAGGCTTCGTGCTTTACATATGATAAAAGAGGGCATGTTGTTTATAAAATATAGAATATGCTAATATGCTATTGTGCGTATAGTGCGTATAGTCAAGGCTATGGTCTTCCCAGTTGCAATGTATGGCAGTGAAAGTTGGACCATAAGAAAGGCTGAGCGCCAAAGAATTGAGGCCTTTGAACTATGGTGCTGGAGAAGACTCCTGCGAGTCCCTTGGACTGCAAAGCGATCAAACCAGTCAGTCCTAGAGGAGATCAATCCTGACTGCTCTTTAGAAGGCCAGATCCTGAAGCTAAAACTCAAATACTTTGGCCACCTAATGAGAAGGAAGGACTCACTGGAGAAGAGCCTAATGCTGGGAAAGATCGAGGGCAAGAGAAGAAGGGGACGACAGAGAATGAGGTGGCTGGATGGAGTCACTGAAGCAGTAGGCGTGAGCTTAAATGGACTCCAGAAGATGGTAGAAGACAGGAAGGCCTGGAGGAATGTTGTCCATAGGGTCGCGATGAGTCGGACACGACTTCGCAGCTAACAACAACAACAATATGCTATTTAGGACAGAACTAATAGAAAATGTTGGGGTGGGGTGGGGTGGGGAAAGCAGATGCAATTGAGAAAGAACAATTTTGGTTCTATCAATTATCAAACCTGCCCATGTTCACTTGGAAGTAACATGGGTTATTTTTTTCATTAATGCAGAGTCTGGCTTCTAGGGTGTTCTGCACCACTGATCTGTGCTCAATTGTACACAGGTGGATTTAAAAAAAAGGGGGGATGAAGGTTGTGAAGGCCAAATACGGCTCTTTTTAGGCTCGTTCCTTGGCATGCATATTTTCCAGTGAGAGACTGAGACAGGAAGATCATTTTATTACAATTTATCAGAATATTCAGACCAAAGGGGGTTCCTCTTATTCAAACAAGGAACCCTGATCCTTAGCTTACATCCCCTTTTATTGCTAACAAAGAAAAAAAAACCCGAAAGAGGAAAGTTGATTGGACAAGATAAAAGTAAATCCTCTTTTGTACAGTAAATCAACCGTAAATGTTGTTTGAAGTTAGATAACCAAATGCCAGCTGACACTGAAACTTTTTCTTATCAGGAGATAGTATCCAGCCATCCTTTTATAACATCTTTTCAGTGTAAGGATGTTAGAAGCTATCTAATCAATGCACACAGCCATAGGATAAGAAGTCTACAGGTTTTATCACCATTTTAAAAGAGAGAAAAGTGAGTCAAATCAAAATGCAAAGCATGTTTAAAATGCAAAACAATTGTCTGCTAACAAATTACAAAGCCATGTCATGTGCTCCTCAGTTGTCAGTGGCTGCTAGTATTAATGAAATTTTTATTAGTTAAATTTATTTGCCGCCCATTTTACTATGAGGCTGTTCTGGGGGTGGGGGGAAATAATAAATAATAGTGACATAATGTCCAGAAGGTCGCAAAAGGTGATTGCATGACCCTGGGACATTGCAACTGTCATAAATACGTGCTAGTTTCCAGGGCATGTGAATTTTGATGATGTAACCATGTGGATGCTGCAATAGTCATATGAAAAATGGTAATGTCACTTTTTTCAATGCTGTTGTAACTTCAAATGGTCACCAAACAACTTGTTGTAAGTTGAGGACTACCTGTACTATAGTCAAAGTGGAAATTTAACAATGAACTTCCCACAGAAAAGAATTCAAAAGCCTAAATGCAGCTGCCAAAATGATTAAAATTCAGAGACTTGGCAACTGGCTTATACTTATGACAATTGTGGTGTTCTGGGGTCATGTGATCACCTTTTGTGACCTGACAAGCAGTGTCAATGGGAAAGTCAGATTCACTTAACAACTGCAGTGACTCACTTAACAGCTATGGCAAGAAAGGTCATAAAATGGGGCAAAACTCAACTGTGGTTGTAAGTCAAGGACAACCTGTAGTCAGCCTTTCTGGCCAAAGGCACCTGGCTTTTGAGGCCATTGTTTGTTTGCCCAAATTCAGATTGTTGTCATATATATATATATATATATATATATATATATATATATATATATATATATATATATATATATATATATATATATATATATATATATATATATATATATATATATATATATATATATATATATATAGTACATTATATAGGTACATAGTGATGGCATTCAGGATCTGCCAGAAAAAAAGGAAATTATTTTAATACATTCTGCTTTGACTGTGTTTTTCTCCATAATCCTTCCTTGCAGAGTGACAGTTCTTTTTAAGTAAAGAACTGCCACCTTGCAAGGAAGGATAGTTGAGGAAAAACCTCAGAGAAAACAGTGTTTTGTTTCTAAATCCCGTTTGAATACTATATAAATACTGTTATTTGCAACGGCAGTGATACTGAACGCTAAGCGGCAACCTGAGTGGGCATGAAAAAAAAAATAGACAGAAACCAGAATAATGCTTCAAAAACAAAACAAAACACCCGCCAATAACTTTGAAATAAAGGGCCCGTATTAAATTCTATAAGTCTGTTGAGGAATAAAGCCGTTTTTCTTAACGAGGGTCGCACCCAAGCGGTACTTGGGGAGCCGACTGAGTTAAAATAGTAGAGCTGACAAGATTTCTGCTGCCTAGAAAGGACCCAGGAGGAAGTACGATTGGAGAAGGGTCTTAATCATGAAGGGACCTTCCTGTTCCAAGCGGATCTCTATAGCTAGGCATCTAGCAGCCTCCCCGTGCCCACTCTTTAATGAAAACAAAGCCAGTGGGGGACACGTCAGGGAGGGCACAACCAAGCAACAAGGTTTGACATGGCTGCGCTAGCAGTATCTCTGTGGACAGCCTGAGGAGAAGATGAAAGGGCTTGTGGACATGTGGGAATCAAAAGAACAACCTGGTCAGGAAATTGCAATGACAGCAAACTGGGGATGGGAGAGAAACTTAAGGTGGAAAGCTCCAGTCCATCTCATTCGCTGTATTATTATTTTTTTAATTCTCCAAATAACCTTCGTTTGTTAGAGGAATGGCTTTGAAATAAAATTAAAAAAAATCGAATGATTTTGGTAAATAGTTTTTTTTTAAAAAAAATCTATTATGCTAGCTTCAATCTATCCTTTCAAACTGAGGAGGAATGTAGTTTTTATATAAGGAACAGAAATCTTGTTTCAAATGGTTGGGAATTGTGAACTACGTCTACACTGTAAAATGTAAGGGAACTTGAGCATGTGAAGAAATTCTAGCAAATATGTGCATGTGGGAGGGGGGAGAAAATGATTTGGGGGGCTCTGGAGACTCAAGACACTTTTTTTTGAGAAAGAATTTCACAGACATCTGTATTCCTCATGTTAAAGAAATCTGGTTTTTTTCTCCCCCCCCAGAATCAGAATTCCTCAGAATTAACTGTTGCAATTTTCCCACATGGAAAGTGGAAAACCAGCCTATGTTCTGGATCTCCAAGACTGTAGTGAAAGAGAGACATTAAGAGGTGAGGAATAAATTGAATATATTTCGCTCAGTAAGTGTGTTGTGAACTTGGAATTCTTATTTCAAATTTGATTTTTGTCATTATTAAATGTCCCTAGCCTAGTCACAATTTCTTAATAGTTTTTTTAAAAAATATATTTATATTGGGCATATAAATATATACCTTTATTTCAGTTCTATGATAGAAGAATGTTGACATAGATCTTGGATTCTGATAACAAGATTTAGTTTTAAGTCTATCTTTTAAATGTAAAGGTACTTCTAAGTTTTAATCGTATTTGCTTTTAATATATTGATGCTTAAAGATATTTTATTGGGGCTGCTGCTTTTATTATGTTAAATGTTATATGTATGTATGTATTAAATAAATAATGTTTGTGCTCTGTTTCAGTTGTTTTAAAATGTAGTTTGGTTTTACTCTGCTGTCCTAGAAAATCTCAAGAGTATCATAGAACTTTAATAAATAAATGCATGCTCTTCCCCCAACCTGTGATTCACAATCAAAGTCACTTTACAGTTACCTCTTTTTTTTCCTTGAGGCTTTAAATATTAAATTCTGTATGCACCTTATGGGAGAAATTCCAGACACTTAAAATATCTTTTAACTAAACTCTTTAACTTCTTTGTTTTATTACAAAGTACAGGAAATAAATTTTGCTGGCTTTGTCTCACTAAGAAATATGCTAATGACTGAGTAAGAATAAAAATGGAACACTACCATTTTTCAGAGTTAAATTCTGCTTCATTTCAAGACTTACAGAGATTCTTCTAGATGTAGGTGGACAATAATATTTAAATTTTCAAATATTTCTATGTTTTACAAGGATCCAAGAAAATGTATGTTCAGTCATCATAACTTAAATGGGAAAGTCAGTTAAATAAATTTCTGATATTTAAATTAACCTCTACACATCCTCTTAGCTGGTGTGGGTTTGTAGCAGTGTAAATCAGGAGTGGACTTGATTAAAAAAAAATCCTTGATTTTGCCATCAATTATTTTTCAGATACAATCAGATTTCCTAAAGTAACATACAGTAAAAAGCTTAAATGTATTTGGTGAGAATGAGATTAAATTGTCGTGATATAACTTCTTACTGCAGGCATTGAGATGACACATGAAAACAAAGAAGAGGAAGCAGGATCAGAGAACAAACAGAGAGGAGACAAACAAATGCAACATAGAGACTCTCCAGTGAAAGGTATTATAATAGAAGACCATCAGAAGGAAAGCACTCGGCATGAGATCTGTAACGGTGAATCTCTCATATCTGTGGAACAGGAATCTACAGATAATCTTTCTGACAATGACAGAGTGCCCAAAGCTACCATTTGTCCTGACTGTGGGAAGAGCTTTAGTAACAGCTCTCACCTAATCCGTCACCGTCGCGTCCATACAGGTGAGAAACCATACAAATGCCCCCATTGTGATAAAAGCTACCGCCAGGACTCTCACTTAGTTCAGCATATGCGTTCTCATACAGGTGAGAAGCCATACCGGTGCACACATTGCGGCAAGGGCTTCTCACAGAGTTCCAATCTCATCATCCACCAACGGACACATACAGGCGAACGACCCTTCACCTGTCCAGAGTGCGGGCGGAGCTTCAGCCACAGTTCGGATCTCATTCAGCACAAGCGGATACACACCGGGGAGAAGCCTTACGTCTGCTCCATCTGTGGAAAATGCTTTTCTCAGAGCTCAAAGGTTACCCAACACAAACGCTTCCATTCTGGGGAACGCCCATTTTCCTGTGGGGAGTGTACCAAAACCTTTCGTCTCCGGGCTGATTTAGTCCGTCATCTCCGTGCTCATACCGGAGAGCGGCCTTTTGGCTGTCCTGAGTGTGGGAAACATTTTGCGGAGAGCTCCCATCTGATCCGTCACCAGAGGATCCATATGAGTGAGCGTCCCTTTCGTTGTCCAGACTGTGGGAAAGGGTTCAATCAGAGCTCCAACCTCCAGCAGCATCAGCGGGTGCACCGAGGTCAGAAACCCTTCAAATGTGATGAGTGTGGGAAAGGTTTCGGCGTAAGCTCGGCACTCTTGCAACACCAGCGGACTCACACAGGTGAACGACCCTACTGCTGCAGCCAGTGTGGGAAGAGTTTCAGTGTCAGCTCCACCTACCATATACACCAGCGTATTCATGCAGGACAAAAGCCCTATTCGTGTGCAGACTGTGGGAAAGGGTTTGTGCGTAGTTCAGCTCTCCTTCAGCATCAAGCAACTCACACCGGCGAGAAGCCCTTTCAATGTCCCTATTGTGGAAGAGGGTTTGGACAGAAATCGGCACTTTCTCAGCATCGGCGAGCCCATGTGAGGAGAGGGGAGACACTGACCTTGATAGAAGGATGGGAGACGGCTGGGATGGAAGAGGAGGGGGACCAGGGAGTGGGAGGGGAAGCAGACCGCCTGTGGCAAGGGAATGGAATAGGGATTATGGAGCCCGAATGGCAGGGTGTTGGGGATGAGGCCACGAGTCAGGAATGGGGGGAGGACGGGGATGAGGCCCTGAGGGTGGAGTGGCAGGATGATGTTGATGAGTTGCCACAGTTGCAGGAGGATGGCAGAGAAAGCACAAGGCAGATCTGGAAAGATGGTGTGGAATCCTCCACGGGGACCGAGTGGCAGGACGATGAGGAGGAACAACTGGAACAGGGATCACAGGGGGATTGTGCTGAAAGCGTGAGGCTGGAATGTCAGGAGGACGACGATGATGATGATGATGACAATGATGATGATGACTATAGGAGGGCGGAGGAGAGTTTCCAGGACGACAATCTGAGTATGAGACTAGAGTGTCATGATGATGACGATGGTGGTGGTGGTGGTGGTGAAAGCGTAGAAGAATACGTACAAGAGGACAGTAATTCAGAGACGAGGGGAAAAGGTCGGGACGAGATCACAGCGCACGGCTGGCAGGATGACGGAGGTGAAAGCGTGAGGGAAGAATGGGAGACCACTTTGGATCATTTAAGGCAGGAGAAATTAATTGAGGAACAGGAGTGGCAGGACAGCGAAGAGGATAGTGAGAAGCAAAGTTGGCTAGGCAATGGGGAGGGCAGCTTGGAGAGAACAAGGAAGAAGCTGGAGACCGAGTCACCCTGCTGAAGCTGGGGGGTTTCAGGAACTGAAATGATTGGCATACAGTAGAAGAGAGTAGAATGCCTACAGTGCTCAAAATGGCTCAAAACCGGCAAGTCATCAAAAGTCATTGTGGACAAACAGCCGAACCCTACCTAGATGCAAAGCGGTCATGTCCTTCTGCAACAAATATTTGTCGTATTTGTTGTATATTTATATTTGTAGGATATTCTGTGGTGTCTGCTCTGCTGTCCACGTGAACATGTCCCTCACTCCAGTCCCTGCATGCCTGTGCTAGAGAGCGAGGTGTGGTGGCTGCCTTATGGTCAAGCTATACGATCCGGCTCCCTGTATCATTCCAAGCCTTGTGCCGTTTGCTGATCAGACTAATTCCAAAGGGTGATTTTATTCAGCCTGTTTTTAAACATTACCCACGTACAGGGTGTATAATTCTTCCCGATCCAGCCCAAGTTTTCTTTAAAAAAAAAAAGTTTCACGACACTTCCAAGGTAAGATGTCTTTTTTTTTTAATAAATAAGTGGGTGCCTTTCCTTACAGTGGCAATTCTTGCTGGATTCGAGGAGTTGATTTGGGAGAAATCTTCCTTCAATTCAGTCTACAAGCTTTGAAGTTATTGACTTAGGAGGTTGGGATTCGGGGATGGGGCTAAAAAAGTTAATACGGTCGTTTTATTTTCGCAATTGTTACTTAGGAACCCAGCAGAATGTGGGGACACTGTTAAGACTCCAATATTTTACTAGAACACCTTTTGAGACTTCTGTTGCATGCTCTGAATCTCTCCCAGCTGTAATTATTTTTGTAACGTTCTAATCCTCTCTTTTCTGTGTCCTTCTGCTGAACTAATAAATGCTCTTTTTGATTCCACTCAAGCACCCTGCATTCTTTTAAATTGAGCCAGGATTATTACTCAACATACTTCAGATCAGTTTCAAGATACTTGCATATAACTTGCATATATACTGATGGGTTCTCCCTCCCCCCTCCAAAGAAGCAGCACAACAAACCTCTTTTCAGAGTTAGGGAATTTCATTAGTGATTTGTGATATATGGAGATTCTGGATATGTGTATTTTTTTTTTTTTGTTCTGGAAAGTTGATTTCATTTATTAAAGTAAAAATTATCTAAAACAGCCATATATTTTGGCCACTGTCTGTGAAATTGTTAAGTACCGTAATTTTATCTTTTCACATTATGGTTAAAGAGTTTCTGGAAAAGTGACATTATGGCAAATACATTACTAAAATATATATTTAACAAGGCCCTTGGTGTAATATAGTGAGGAAAGAGAAATTCAACAAAATTTCCCCAAATACTTAAAGACTAAAAATAAGGGCAAAATTGATCAATGAAAAATTCAGACAATCCCAGAGTTTGAAAGTCATGTAAGTTTGATGCCACACACACTGCCTAGTTTTTGTTTTAAGTTGTATCCTACTTTACGGATTCTGTTCTGCTCCAAATTTTCTGATGACAGAATACTTTACTTTAACCAGCAACAGACAATCATTTGTTACCCTTCATGTTTTTTGTTTCGATGTTTTGGGGGTGGATGTTCCCATCCCCTTATTACGTTCCCTCCCATAGCAAACATGGGAAGAAATATAAATCAAATCAAGAGTATTTAGAGACATCCTACAGGGCCAAAATGGTGCTTAAGATGGTGAAGCTCTTGACCAGCGGTCCAAGCCATTCTGTTTTCTCTCCTACTCTTTGAGGATTTTAGACTCCGGTAAGAAAGCCGAAGTGGTAAGCTGGTGATCGGATTTGGCCCCTGTAATCTCCAAGGGGAATTAATGTGGTGAATGTAGTCTGGATTCCCAGGAGGGAGGGGCCACATTCCAGAGGACCAAGAGACAACAAAGTTTAGATAGTTTGGGAGGATGAGGCTCAAGGCAACTCCTTAAAAGTTCTCAGAGTATATTGATGCTAGTAGTTTGCTTTAGTTTGGCAAGATTTCTGTCCATAGGTGAGGAACAATAAAGGAAACTGCTTTGGAGTAACTCAGCGCATCTTTCTTGGTTTTGGAGCCTGACATTTTTTTATCTAACAGTCTGTAGGTAGTTACTGTCCAGAATTCCAGAAAATTTCTTTCATCCCTTGCCAAGTGGGGGAAGGTAGAATTGGCACAATGCCCCTTTTAAGCCTTACCCATTTCTAACGTGCAACCGGTAAGATGAACAAAGGCCAGAATCCAAAAAGCTGTTATTCTCTAGAAAAGAATCTTAAAACGGTATGCACACAAAACAGCTGATTTGTCTCAGATCAAGGGATTAGCAGAGAACACAGACAAACACATTGGTCTGCCTGCGTCTTGTTCTGGTCATCTCATCACGTGTATCTTGTCATCTGCCGCTGCAAACACATATTATGGCTCTCTTTCTAAGACGGTCAGTAGAAGCACTTGAAATAAATGCCATGATGGCTTCTTTTTTCTTTTTTTAAAAGGGAAAAGGAAGTCTTCATTACCAGCACCACAAAGTTTACTGTGTTTTTTTTTCTTTTTCTTTTTTTGCACACAGCATTTACAACAAATAGCCTGGCTGCAGTCTCTAGAGAGGAATGTGATTTGATCACTGGCTCTCATTTTCATTACTCAATGGTTCCGTAAGGAGTTTGCTTTCGTTCTCTTTCTCGGTTGCTGACTTAGAACCGTCCTCCTTTGCACCATCCTCTAGATTATCAGCTGCTTGTAAGCCATTCTCATTTTCTCCTTGAAGTTCTATCTTCTGTTTATAATTTCGTTTGAAGAACCCACACTAATGCAAAGTACGAAAAACCATTAGAAGCAGAAATTAGATCGGGAGACTCAGCCTCAGCTTAAAGATGTTGAATGGCTAAGGAGATCCACTTTGATCTAGTGGTTAAGGCAGGGCTTTTCAACCTTTTCACCCATTGTACCACTTTTAGGATGTGGCAACATCCGAGTACCACCAGTCGCCTAACAAGGTGTCAAAAACATGACGACCAAAAAAATAAATAAATAAAGGAAATATGTGATGAAGTACAGGTAGTCCTTGACTTACAACAGTTTGCTTAGTGACTGTTTGAAGTTACAATGGCATGAAAATAGTCCCCCCCCTGAAGCCACAGACGAGCAAGACACCTGCCTGCCCACCCGGTGGTGCTCTTTCTCCTGTCCGAGGTTTTCATTGTTGTGAGCATTTCTGTTGAGGATTGGCAGCGGGGGTGGGGGTGGTTGGTTTTTATTTCCCCCCCCCCCCCTTGCTGGGTGGTTGCAGCAGGTTTTGATCACTTCACATGACCCTGGGACACTGTGACCATCATAAATATGAATCAGTTGCCAAGCATCTGAATGTAAATCACAAGACCCTGGGGATGCTGCAACATTCCAGCTGATTGGCGCTTCTTCTGGGCTCGGCAGAAGTGCCAGGATCAGCGCTGAGCTCTAGCTGGAGCCTGGTGCTGATCCTGGCGCTTCCACTGAGCCCTGACAGCCCCGAAGAAGGAGTGATCCTGGGGCTTCCGCTGAGCCTTGACAGCCCTGCAGCTCTAGCCGTCTCTTGCTCAGGCTTGTGTGGTGCTGCCACTGGTTCAGCTCATTCCCCTCCCCAGCTACCACTTTTCTAGGACGGTCGCGTACCACCTGCCAGGTGCCAATGTGCCACAGGTGGTACCCGTACCACTGGTTGAAAAGCCCTGGGTTAAGGCACCAGGCTAGAAAGCGGGAGATGGTGAGTTCTAGTTCTGCCTTAGCCAGGAAAGCCAACTGGGTGACTTTGGGCCAGTCCCTTTCTCTTAGTCCAAGTCACCTCATGGAGTTATTGGGCACGGGAACGAGAAGGAGGAAGGTGTACTGAATATGTTCGCTGCCTTGAATTATTTGTAAAAATAATAGAAGTGGGATACAAATAGATAAAAAGCATGTCTTGCCTTCCAGCCATCTTCCATTTTTACAGCCTCGATTTTTAATACTGGATGAATGTTAAATATAGTTCATAGTTAAGTAAGTAAAATGGTAGAGCATCTAGATCAGATTTAAATCTGAACCATCTTAAGAATTTAAGAATTCCAATCATTCTTTCTTGGAGCTGTGAAACAATTTGCCATGCCAGAGCTATCGACAATAATTAGCAACAATTGGGAAACTATCCCTCTCAGTGGTACAACCCACATTTTGCAAACAAAAGATCCTAGGCTTAATTTCTGACATCTCAAATTAATGTTCAGAAATAATCCTAGCTGAAACTGTAGCCTGACAATATACTTCGGACATTATAAAGTATTATTGGATGAATTGAATAATTTTTGGATGGTAGCAATGCTAGTTTGAAGTATTACTGATCAAATCATTGTTTTAATCCTACTGACCAGGAAGAGCCCAACTCTCAGTTCCTCAAAAATCGCTCTAGATTTTTGAAATAAAAGTAATCTTACCTTATAAAGCCCTACAATGCAGAGAATAAGCAAGAGCAAGCCTCCAACGGCACTGCCTATTATAATTGGGAGATAATTCACCATGATTATCACCTCTACTTCTGTGACCTGTAGGGCATATAAAAGAAAGGGAGGCACAAAGTCACAATCATATCTTTACAGCCGGGGACACCCTTGAAATAAACATTTAAGATTGGCATATGGCCATCTTTTCTCCATCGAATTTTTATTAAGTAGTTGGTTTAAATAAAAATAACAGCTAGCCGAGCAAGTTTCTTATCAGCTGAAGGTTTTGGTGATGCAAACTTTTATTACCTCATAACATTTTCCCTTCCGTTCTCCTCCTTGATTTATTACTACTTTGCCTTTCAATCCACTTAAGGTAGCTAACACTCTTGAAAAAGCAATTAAAATCTCCCAAAACACCAATTCCGGAAGTGTGCTGAACATATTTTGTAATAATGTCTGATAAGGAGATTTGGAGGATCTTGAATATTTATCCAGTTGTTTTTTGGGTTGGTTGTAACAAAACCTACTTGCAAATTAGATTTTGGGTTGTATTTGAAGGGATGGTATGGCCTATTTAATACAGAAGGTAAAATTAATATTCTAATTCTAAAAATCATGGGAGGTAGGGCTTGTAGCCAGTATGATCAGCTGACCATATTGAAGTAAAGAAAAATGTTCAATAAATTTAAAAGTGTTCTGCAACCTTTCTGTGAACTTCCTTGAATGGTTCTAAGAATGGTTCCATGCTAAATAAAATAGACGGATTGATTGGAGGAACATTATAGTAGAAGCAGTGCTTTTGATAGATTTTCCAAGTTTTAAAAGTAACATAAAAATTTGATCTTTGGTCAACATGGACTTGAATCACCCTATCGAGCGTAGCAGGTCGGCGGTAAAATCATGAAAACAGTGCACGCGGGCTGCTTGTGTGTCAGGTCCGATGCATGCGTACTTTGTCTGCGCTGGTTGTGATGGTGCTGCTTGGCTTGTGGCACTGCTCGGCTTGTGATTGGTCGTGTGGTTGCACGCTGAGTGCTTACTGCAGGCAGCCATCATTATGTTTTTATTTTATTTTATTTTAATTTTATTTTTATCCCATTTATATCCCGCCCTTCTCCGAAGACTCAGGGCGGCTTACAATTTAAGCACAAACCAATGTGCTTAGCAATAGCCTTCATTATATGTATATGCCTGCTTATTAGGGCTTTCGCCCCCCCCCCCCCAAGCGGCATTATTACAAAGTCAGCTTATTACTCCCAACAATCTGGGTCCTCATTTTACCTACCTCGGAAGGATGGAAGGCTGAGTCAACCTTGAGCCTGGTGGGACGCGAACCTGCACTAATTGCAGGCAGCTGGTGTTACTTAAGGAGGCATTAGCCCACTGCTCTACCAAGGCTCTTTGTTGCACTACTGACGTGTGTGGGTGTGTGTACAGCAGGCATGTCAAACTCGCGACGTCACGTGTCGTATCGCGACTTTTTCCTCCATTGCCGGCAATGGGGAGGGCGCGGTTTCGTTGTGATGCATCCGGCCCGTGGGCCGGCAGTTTGACATGCCTGGTGTACAATGATTGACTACGTGCGAAAGGTAAATAATTTATTTTAAAAAGTCGGTGAATTGAAAATCTTTTTAAAATTTTTAGTGTAAAAGTGTGACCCCAAATTTAAAAATGAAAAAAAAAATACTAATTACTTCTCAACCACTGGTCCTGCTAAGAACTAAATATATACGTATTTTTAAATAAAAGATTAACAAGATGTGAGTTCCGGCACCTTTTTTCTTCCGAAAAAAAAAACACTGAGTAGAAGAGATAACAATACCATAAGAGTATAGAAAATTCTTAGAGAAGGAGGGAAAGAAATAACTTCAGTCACAAACCCACCTGAACTTTGGCAAATTCATGACCATAGAAATTTTTATATCTTCCGGTTTCAAATTCAACCCACAAGGCTGTGCAAAGCTTGGTTTGAAGAGAGTCCTAACAAGATAAAAGGATAATGAAGTTTACATTGCATCAGGCAGCATAAATCATATGATGAATATCTCAGTTTAAAAAAAAAAGTCATTTGCTTTCAAACACGTGTGGGTGTAAGAACTAAATTCAAAATCTTTGTGAGATTAAGTAGCCTGCCCAATAATGTTTGCATCTGCTTGAGGTTTTTAATTATAAACGTTGTAGATGGAAAGCCATGTTAGTTTATGATGTCCCCAAAATGGACGCTGGTAGCACCTCTTAAGTAAAATCTGGTAATCATAAGACGTGCAATTTTGTTATGAAGGAACTACAGTCACTTCATCGAATGCAATAATAGATGGAGAGGGGAAAACAAGGTTATGCGAGACATATTACAAGTACTGTGTGAATGGTCAATTCTAAGATCACAATTACAACTGTGATCTTCAGAGAAAGCTAGAAAACTTTAATGTGTATACCCATTTGATGTTCAGCAATTTATCACTCAGTTGTGCTGGCGATTGTATTCCTACAGCATGCTAAGCTAAGCCAAAAAAATCATAACATGGTGTAGTAGCAGGTTATTTTAAAATCTGGGTAATATGTATGACAGCAAGATAACTAGATTAGACATTTGCTCCGATCACAGACTCTTTCCTAATACCTCATCTCAGTTTATTGTAGGTCTGTAGTTTTTTTCCCTTTGCAAGCTTAATGAATGAATGTCTCTGCCTACCTATTCAGATATTGAATAAATTGGAACTAACATTTATTAGAAGTGGAGGGAAATAATTTTTCCCATTCTCCAAGTTTCAGAATTAAGAGGAATAGAAAAAAATTCCTCTTATAAATAAAAATCATTGTTATTGACCTGTTTTTACCTTTGTATTGTTTTGGGTAGACATCATCCCAGTAATATGGATCGTAGATGAATTTATCTGTCCAAGATCACATTTGTAGATAAGATATTCATCAGTTGCACAATACTAGAAAGAAAACAGTACAGTTAAAGATATGTTCCAGCTGCACTTACCATCTTTTTAAGGAATTGTTAGATTTCTTAAAATGACTGTTTATTTTGATCAAATTAATATTCCCATACATAGCAGGCCTCCTGATATACTGCCTTGTAAATAATAAAACCGCCAAAGAAGAAACGATGGAAGACATTTTTAGATCATAGCCCTGTCCCAGGCTGGTAAGAAGAAATTGTTTCTTACTATTTCTTCAAAAGATCAAGTCAGAAAATAGAGTGTTACTTCTTTCATTAAGATGGGAGTAATTATTTGGAGAGCTAGTTGTTTTAATGATCAAGCAATTCCATGATGAATCACACCATTTATTTAAAATATTTCAGAAACTGGCCATGCCCCCAAATGATCTACACAAATAAAAATAAAAAGGCAACTTATGGATGACATAATTCCAGAAAGATTTCAGTATGTTTCAATCCATTCACATGTTCCTAGCATAGAATGCCCAGTTCATTCAAGAAATCTACTTGGATGGAAGACACTGAGGCGGTTTAGCTAAACTCTCTAAAGTAGGTCTCCAGTCTATTCTACTACTCATAGGGGAGGAATCATGCTAACTTAGCCCCTTCCTGTTCTTTATCTCAGAGGGATTGGAGTAGTATCCTCTGTGTCCTTTAGGATCCTTACTACTTTTGAGAGTGTCATAAACATTCAGCTTCTTCCATCCAACTGGATTTCTTGAATGAATGAATCTTTCTTTACAAGGAACAGAAGACGAAATTAGTTCAAAATTAGATACCCATTAATTCTTGAATAGCTGATCGTTAAGCACAATTCAAAATGAAGTTGCTCATTCTTAGCCTTCCTTCCTTCCTTCCTTCCTTCCTTCCTTCCTTCCTTCCTTCCTTCCTTCCTTCCTTCTTCCTTCCTTCCTTCCCGGTATGTCTCTCGTAACAACTTTGTTCATTCGTCTCTACCAACCTCGTTTATCCAAATATCTCCCCTAACTGCCAAATATCCCAAAGATGCTTTTTCACGAGGCAACTGGACTTTCTTGTTTTCCTTTGAAGACGTGTCACTTCTCAACCAAGAAGCTTCTTCAGCTGAAACGTCTTCAAAGGAAAACAAGAAAGTCCAGTTGCCTCGTGAAAAAGCATCTTTGGCATAACTATGACCTGGATGACTGAGAATCTCCATAGACATTTAACCCCCAAAATACTTTTTCTGCCTTACTGTCCCTAACCCAGTGTCTAACTCCCAAATTCCTATGAAGACTCTTAATTCCTATGAAGTGGATTTCCTTTGTTTCTTCACAGTTCTGCTTGAGGCTCACCTCTTCCATCAAACCTTTAACCTATTCTAAATTTACCGAAGCATCAGCACACAAGAGTTATCAGTTCCTTCCTGAGAATCTTTAGATCCTCTAGGTATAAAACAATGGTTGGGAGATATGTGAAAATTGTACTTAGATTCCCCAGATGCCTCTGAATATAAGCTTGGACCAGGAGAGGTTTTAATCCTAAAACAATGCTAGTAGTCTTTTTCATGTGCACACATCAAATCCACTCCTGACTATTCTCCATGTCAGCCTAGTCTGGAGGGACAAATTCTGTCTTTGAGTTATTGTTGCTAAAAGAAACGGGTTTGGCAATCTGTAAAGCCCAATCTACCCTCTGCTAATTCCTAATTTACTGGAATCAAGGCTTGTGAAATAAGTACTTGTTTTTCTTTGATTTATCTCTGCTTCTTTTTCTCTTTCATCTCCCATCTGTTGTTTATATAACATGAACCACCCAGTGCACGAGCCTGCACGTGTACAGCAGCATATTTTTAATTACTGAATAATGTTGCGTCACATTTAGAGATATAAGCTACCTGAATTAGCTTGGGGTAGTTCTTCACAGTTGTGTTAGTTTTAGCAGGCTGGCAAATCACATTAGGATCCTAAAAAAATATTCTGTATTAGGTAAAGGTAAAGGTAATGCAAAACTTATATATAATCTTTGAGCTGCTAGAAAAGTATGCCAGCATAAATTGTGCATCTTCTTTTTCTCTGCAGTGGTGAGGCAGGTGAGTTATTTATTCTATGTACAGGAGAACCATACATATTGCATTAAGTAAATTAAATAATACATTATCTTTAAGAATATAGTTGGAAAACTACACAGTGAAATTTCAAGATTTTTTTTCTACATTAAGGTAAAGGTAAAGGTTCCCCCGCACTGTTGTGATTCAGGGTCAGCCTGTGGGTTCGGCAGTTGGGTCGGATGACTCAGATGAGGGGGAGGAGGGGGGTGTTGAAGAACTTGCTGATGATGGCTTTGAGGCTCCGCAGAGCCCCCAGCCAGGCCCCTCCTACCTGGTGGAGACCCAGACCCAGCTGTGTGAGCCTGACAGTGTGGATGAAGATGACCCACAGCTGGCCCTGTTCAAGGACGCCCGACGCAGGAGGCAGTCAAGTAGGAGCAAGCAGAGGAAGGCTGTGGGACTTCTCGGAAGGAGGCAAAGAGAGGCCACGCCCTGAACTCTTTATAAAGGGAATGTTTGGGGGAGGGCTGGTTTGCTGAAAGCAACCGCTCCGATAGAGTTTCAAAGCTCCGGTATCTTGTTTCATGTTTTGTTTGTTTTTGTAATAAATTTGGCAGACGTATTCCAGCCTTTTGCCATCTGTAAAGGGGTTGCCTTTTCTGCAAGGCCGGTAGCAGGCTGGTACAGAACAGTTTGCTTTCAGCCTCCCAACCCTTACTAATATTATGGAGCAGCTACGTGCGGAGAATGCCCAGCTCACCCAGCAACTCACTTTGCTGGCAGCTCAGGTGGCTCAACTGCAAGCTCAGGTTCATGCTGCACCCCCACCATCACCCCCACCCAGGAGAAAATGCCAAGTTGCAATGCCGGATAAATTTACAGGCACTCCAGAACTGTTTCCTGCTTTCCTGGGACAATGCCAGCTCTTTATCAGCGTGAGAGCAGCTGATTTCCCCACTGACCGGGATAAGGTGGGGTTTGTGTTAAGCCTTCTTTCGGGTGATGCAGCTCGTTGGGGCATGCCTCTGCTGGCTCAACCTAGCCCATTGTTGGACAACTTTGTGGGGTTTTGTGATCATATGCGTCTGATGTATGAGGACCCTATTAAGACGCAGACTGCTACTCGACGTCTGAAAGCTCTGAGGCAGGGTCAACGCCCCCTACAGGGCTATATCAGCGATTTCCGGCTGCTTAGCCAGGATTCCGCCTGGAATGAGGCTGCACTCGTGGATGCCTTCCAGGATGGATTGTCGGAGGAGATGTTGGATGAGCTGGCCCGTGTGGATATTCCCTCAGACCTGAATGGGCTGATCCATCTCTGCCTGCGGATCGATGCTCGGTTGCAGCAGCGAAGGAGTCGCCGTGCCACCCCACAGACCCCTGCCGCCCCTGTTGTGCGAGAGCCCCCAGTTCAAAGGGAGGAGCCAATGGAGCTGGGTGCCGCCAGGTCTCGTCTATCGGTGACTGAAATGAACAGACGACGATCGGGGGGGTTGTGTTTTTACTGTGGGGACCCTGGACATTTGGCTGCTTTTTGCCCAAAGAAGCGACAGCGGGCATCAGTGATCGAGTCTGCCCCGAGAAAGTCCCCTACTTTTCTGTCGGGAAACGCCCCGAGCCCGATCTAGACGGTGTGATAGATCGGGCGTCCCACAACAACAACACTGAGCGACGTGTTTCCGATGCTGCCTGTGGACCTCCACGGCATCTGATATTGGAGGCACGTCTGATCCTTCCTGGCAAGCCAGAGGGGATTCCAGTCCATGCCTTAATTGACTCTGGGGCCACCACAAATTTTATGGACTCAGCATTTGTGGCCAAATGGGCTGTTCCCCAGTGCCCGGTGGATCCGCCCATGTTAGTGGAGACTATCGATGGTCGAGTGCTCCTGTCTGGGCCTATTACGGCCGCCACGCAACCATTATGTATGGCCATCAGTTCCCATGTGGAGGCCATCCAGTTCTATATCACCTCAGACCTGCATTTCTTGGGACTGGCGTGGCTCCGGGCGCATGACCCACAGATCTATTGGTCACAGAACTTGGTCACCTTCCCAAGCTTGCAGTGCGTGGACCACTCCCGCCATATTTGTGCCGGCCAGGTGGAGGGTTTCCCAGGGGTTTCCTTGCCTCCCGAACTGTCCGACTTTGCTGATGTGTTCAGCGAGACAGAGGCGGATCAATTACTCCCGCACAGGCCCTATGACTGCCCCATTGATTTAGTCCCTGATGCGCCTCTCCCAGTGGGGCGTTTGTACTCCATGTCGGACCCCGAGTTGGCTGCATTGCGGGACTTTCTGGAGAAGAATTTGGCTCGCGGTTTCATCCGGCCCTCGTCCTCGCCAGTGTCTGCACCCGTGCTCTTCGTCAAAAAGAAGTCGGGCGAATTACGGCTTTGCTGCGATTACAGAAAACTCAACGCCATCACGGTGCGCAACTGTTACCCGCTGCCCCTCATCCCCGAACTCTTGGACCGACTCCGGGAGGCTAAGATCTTCACGAAACTGGACCTGCATGGAGCTTACAACCTCGTCAGGGTTCGGCCGGGTGATGAGTGGAAGACGGCGTTTGGTACTCGCTATGGACATTTTGAGTACACGGTGATGCCGTTTGGCTTGACCAACGCCCCCGTTGTGTTTCAGCATTTCATGAATGACATTTTCCGGGATTTGTTGGATCAGTTTGTCGTGATCTACTTGGACGACATCCTGATCTACTCCCCGTCGCGTGAGGTGCACCATCAGCATCTCCATCAGGTCCTGCAGCGACTCCGAGAACATCGGCTGTTTGCCAAGTTGGAGAAGTGCCAGTTCTACCGGGTGACCATCGATTTCCTGGGTCACCGCATTTCTCCTGAGGGCATCGCCATGGAGCCGAGTAAGGTTGAGTCTTTGCAGAGTTGGCAACCCCCGCGTCGCGTGAAGGATGTTCAGCGACTTCTTGGATTTGCCAACTATTACCGAACTTTCATCCCTGGGTTTGCTGCCTTGACAGCCCCCCTCACCCGGCTCCTGCAGAAGAAGACTCGGTTCCAGTGGAACGCACCAGAACAACAGGCTTTCCAGACTGAAGGAAGCCTTCATGAAGGAGCCCATCTTGAAGCATCCTGACCCGCAACGGCCGTTTGTCGTGGAGGCGGACGCCTCCGACATTGCCATTGGGGCGGTGTTACTCCAGGCAACGACGCCCAGCGGTACCCTCTTCCCTTGCGCGTATCATTCACGAAAACTGAACCCCTCGGAGCGCAATTATACAATCTGGGAGAAGGAGCTGCTGGCCATCAAAGCGGCGTTCGAGGCCTGGAGGCATCATCTGGAGGGAGCGCGGCATCAAATCGAGGTCCGGACGGACCATAAGAATCTGGAAAGCCTGCAGACCGCTCGGAATTTGAACCAACGCCAGATCCGGTGGTCTCTTTTCTTTGCGAGGTTTGACTTCCGGGTTCGGTACATACCTAGCGGGCACAATCAAAGAGCGGATGTTCTGTCCAGGAAGCCCGAATATTCCCGAGTGGAAGACAAGCTTCTGCCCAGGACAGTGATCCCCGTCGTCTTTTGCTGCGGTGCGGGAGCCGGTTGATATACGGGCTCGGATCCGGGAGGCACAGCAGCAGGAGGTGTGGGTGGCTCAGCGGAAGGAGGAGGTGGGGCCAGATTCTCCTTGGACGGTCACGGATGGACTCTTGTATTATCGTGACCGGCTCTATGTTCCGGGAGGGCCACTCAGGGGACTCATCCTCAGCCAGTGTCACGATAACCCGGCAGCGGGGCATTTTGGCCTGTTCAAGACCCTGAACCTGGTCTCCCGTACCTTCTGGTGGCCCCGAGTCCGACGCGACGTCCAGTCCTATGTCACCTCCTGCATCCCATGCAGGCAGGCCAAGTCAGCGACAGGGGCCCCGCCTGGATTACTGCAGCCCTTGCCAACACCCAAAAGACCCTGGGGGGCTGTGTCCATGGACTTTCTGACGGATTTACCCCCATCCTCTGGTTTTACGACAGTGTATGTGGTGGTGGACATGCTGACCAAGATGGCGCACTTCATCCCCTGTCGCGGCTTACCGTCAGCCCGCGCCACTAGTCGTATGTTCATTCAGCAGGTGTTTCGGCTGCACGGCCTCCCTGATAGAGTCGTCTCTGATAGGGGGGCCCAGTTTACAGCCCGCTTCTGGCAGGAGTTGATGCATGCGTTGGATATCAAGATTTGTCTCTCGTCCGCGCATCATCCTCAAACTGACGGGGGAACCGAGAAGGTCATCGGTATCCTGGAACAATATCTGCGCTGCTACGTCAATCTGCAGCAAAACAATTGGGTGAACTATCTGGCCATAGCTGAGTTTGCATTTAACAATTCGCAGCACACCTCCACACAGATGACACCGTTCTTGGCCAATGTGGGTTATCACCCCCGGTTTTTCCCCCTTTCTCCCGTGGACTCACCGGAGCCGGCAGCGAACGACTTCATGGCAGAGTTACAGGCGATCCATCGATTGGTGCGACGTCAGTTAGAGAAGGCCAAGGCCGATTACAAAAGGTTTGCTGATCGGTCAAGACGGGATACGCCTCCACTATCGGTGGGGGATCGGGTCTGGTTGTCCACCAGGAACCTACCGTCAACAAGGCCGGTGAGAAAGTTAGATCACCGATATTTAGGACCGTTCCCAGTCGAGGCTGTCATCAATCCGGTCGCCTATCGCTTAACTCTGCCACGTTCCCTGCGCGTGCACCCAGTCTTTCATCGGTCTCTGTTGGTCCCCGAGCAACCGGCTTGTCCACTCCGCCGAGCGGAACCTCCCCCATCAGGACCTCGTGATGGAGGCAGCACCCCCGAGTACGAGGTCGCCAGCATCAGGGATTCCCGTTGGCTGAAAGGTCGTTTCCAGTACCTGATTGAATGGAAAGGTTACGGACCAGAGGACTTCACCTGGGAAGACGCGACCGCCGTTCATGCCCCTGCGTTGGTGACTGCTTTTCATGAACAATTCCCATCCCGACCGCATCCGGATCGGCAGCCCCGGGGGAAGGGCCCTGCGGTGCGGGATAGTGTTGTGATTCAGGGTCAGCCTGTGGGTTCGGCAGTTGGGTCGGATGACTCAGATGAGGGGGAGGAGGGGGGTGTTGAAGAACTTGCTGATGATGGCTTTGAGGCTCCGCAGAGCCCCCAGCCAGGCCCCTCCTACCTGGTGGAGACCCAGACCCAGCTGTGTGAGCCTGACAGTGTGGATGAAGATGACCCACAGCTGGCCCTGTTCAAGGACGCCCGACGCAGGAGGCAGTCAAGTAGGAGCAAGCAGAGGAAGGCTGTGGGACTTCTCGGAAGGAGGCAAAGAGAGGCCACGCCCTGAACTCTTTATAAAGGGAATGTTTGGGGGAGGGCTGGTTTGCTGAAAGCAACCGCTCCGATAGAGTTTCAAAGCTCCGGTATCTTGTTTCATGTTTTGTTTGTTTTTGTAATAAATTTGGCAGACGTATTCCAGCCTTTTGCCGTCTGTAAAGGGGTTGCCTTTTCTGCAAGGCCGGTAGCAGGCTGGTACAGAACACGCACATGCGTGCTAGTCGTATCCAACTCTAGGGGCTGGTGCTCATCTCCGAAGAGCCAGCGCTTGTCCGAGGACATCTCCGTGGTCATGTGGCCGGCATGACTAGATGCCAAAGGCGCACGGAACGCTGTTCCTTCCCACCGTAGTAGTCCCTATTTTTCTACTTGCATTTTTACGTGCTTTCTAACTGCTAGGTTGGCAGAAGCTGGGACGAGTAACAGGCGCTCACTTTGGCACTTGGGATTCGACCCGCCAAACTGCCGACCATCAGATCGACAAGCTCAGCGTCCTAACCCACTGAGCCACCGCGTCCCTTTGTACATTAATCCACCCCAAAAATGTTTTTTTTTCAAAAGAGTATTTTAAATACAGCAAAAGCACAATACAGCAGCCTCAGATTACTTGTCATGATTTTCAGTTAGACATAAGATATTAATTAAGTACATAATTAGATGGGAACGTAGTATGAGAATGGAAGTTACACAGGAACCATTTCAGTGATCTGGAGGGCTCAAAATATTGGCTTACCTATGTAATACAAGGAGTCAAAGTAAACTGTAAACTTTTTTAATGTAGAAAAGTATACCTGGCTCATGTCAAATATGCTGTGGTACCTACCCTGCCTTTGTAAACGTATTTTCTCCTCCTATAATCCCTAACACACTTGTGTTTTAGCTCAGTGGGTTAGGATGCTGAGCTTGTCGATCAGAAGGTCGGCAGTTTGGCGGGTCAAATCCCGAGTGCCGCGTAACAGAGTGAGCGCCTGTTAATGGGTTTGCATTAAGTAAGCTGACTTACCGCAGTTAGGACTTTATCAAACTTCCATATCAATCCAGCAGGAGCTTTATTTTGCACATTGACATACACCGATACTGTAGGAGGTGGGAACGCCCCTAGGGCCCAGTTAGTTACCTGGAAGTGAAGGAAGGGGAAGGGCAAAGTAGCAACAATGGTGCATTGAAAACTCTGCAAAAAATACCATTTGCCTGCAAGCAAGAACTGATGGGACCACAAAAATAGACAAAGTAAGAGCAAATGAAGAAGCCAAAGTGCCCTGGAACTTGAGAATTCAAACAGAAAAAGCACCTGGCACACCACACTTAACCACTTGCATTAAGAAAGACAAAAATGTCTTGATAGTGGACATTACAATACCTGGAGACAGCAGAAGAGAAGAGAAAGAACTAGAGAAAATCATCACATACAAAGAACTGTGGCAAAAGAAAGCAAAGATAGTACCAATAGTAATAGACGTCTTGAGTGCAATCCCAAAACATCTGGAGCATCACTTGAACACCCTCGTCACTGACAACATTACCATTGGTCCATTGCAAAAAAAGAGGCAGCTTTGCTTGAAACAGCTTACATCCTGCGACAAGACCTTTAACACCACCAAACAACAACATCTGCCTATATCCCAAGTACGGTACTTGGGAAAGATTTGGTAGATGGACAAAAATACCAAACCCAATCTCAACATCTGGCTGACTGCAACCAACCGTTTATATGGTTGGTAATGTTTAATGTTGTAAGCCACACGGAGTCACCTGTGTGTGACTTGGGCAGCCCTATAAATTCCTTTAATAAATAAAAACAGATAAAAATAAGCCTTTTGGGCCACATTCTCCCAAGTCCACTGGATTCTAAGCACCATGAAGGACATCACAGAGTTCTTATTTTGAGGTAAATCTTGCAAGTGCTGACTCACTTGGTAGGAGTGTGTTATGTTCTTGTTTTCTTGCCGCCCAGAGCTGAAGTCAATGTATTGGTTAGATGTTTCTAACCTGCAAGAGACAAAAGCAAGAATGGATAAGCAAGGAAGGAAAGACCCCACCCCCCAAAAGTGGAATTTATGCCACAGCAAGAGGTCTTATTATTACTAGTACCCTTCTCCTGCTTGAGCAGGGGGCTGGACTAGAAGACCTCCAAGGTGCCTTCCAGCTCTATTCTATTCTATTCCAAATTCTAAGAACTGTCCACAATACAAGCTGAAAAGGGAAAAATAACACTGCAGTCAGTATTTGCAGACAGAGGGCCCCTAATGTTAAAGCGAGAAACATTATGCAGCCATTCATGTTGTGATTCAGGGTCAGCCTGTGGGTTCGGCAGTTGGGTCGGACGACTCAGAGGAGGAGGAGGGGGGTGTTGAAGAGCTTGCTGAGGGGATTGGACAGCTTGATGAGAGCCCCCAGCCAGGCCCCTCTCATCTGGTCACGACGCAGACCCAGCTGTGTGAGCTTGACAGCGTGGATGAAGATGACCCACAGCTGGCCCTGTTCAAGGACGCCCGACGCAGGAGGCAGTCAATCAGGAGTAAACAGAGGAAGGCAATGGGGCACCTCGGAAGGAGGCAGAGAGAGGCCACGCCCTGAACTGTATTTAAGGGGAAGGTGTGGGAGGGCTGGTTTGCTGAAGGCAACCGCTTGGATAGTTCCTGTTTCTTAAAGCTCCTGTTTCTTGGTTTGTCTTGTTCCGTTTGTTTTTGTAGTGATAAATTTGGCAGGCGTAATTCCAGCCTCTTGCCTTCTTGTAAAAGGGGTTGTCCCTGCCTTTTCTGCAGGGCCGGTAGCAGGCTGGTACAGAACAATTCAGTCCTTTTTTAACTGGTTCTCTTCGTGGAAAGAAAGAAGGCAAGTGGTGGGGGGAAAAAAGAGAGGGCTGCAACTCAAAGTTGACAAGGTGTGGACTCTGCTTAATATTCTATGAAAACCCCCCCCCCCATAGCAAATCATACAATAAAAACTTCATTTAGAAGCCCAGTCTTGGGACCAACCAAAGTGTCAAACTGCCGGCCTATGGGCCGGATGCATCATAGCGAAACCACGCCCGCCCCATTGCCAGCAATGGCAAAAAAAGTCGCGATATGTCACGCGACGTTGCGAGTTTGACACCCCTGCTCTAAAGTATATTCTGCGTTTGTGATGATGCCATAATAAGCAGCTATTGAAAGCCAAGGAAACGTCATATCTTCTGGGAAATGAGAGTGTGGAAGATTCTGCAGGAATTTCAAACATAGGCATTTGTACAGTTACATGTTCAGAGTGTGACTGATTCACAAGCACTAGCTTGTTCTGGATGTTAGTGTTCTGTACCAGCCTGCTACCGGCCCTGCAGAAAAGGCAGGGACAACCCCTTTAGAAACGGCAAGAGGCTGGAATTACGCCTGCCAAATTTATTCACATAAAACAGAGTAAGACAAGACACCAACCATAAAACACGCGCTAAGAAGCAGGAACAATCCAAGCGGTTGCCTTCAGCAAACCAGCCCTCCCACACATTCCCCTTAAATACAGTTCAGGGCGTGGCCTCTCTCTGCCTCCTTCCGAGGTGCCCCATTGCCTTCCTCTGTTTACTCCTGACTGACTGCCTCCTGCGTCGGGCGTCCTTGAACAGGGCCAGCTGTGGGTCATCTTCATCCACGCTGTCAGGCTCACACAGCTGGGTCTGCATCGTGACCAAATGAGAGGGGCCTTGCTGGGGGCTCTCATCAAGCTGTTCAATCCCCTCAGCAAGCTCTTCAACACCCCCCTCCTCCTCCTCTGAGTCGTCCGACCCAACTGCCAAACCCACAGGCTGACCCTGAATCACAACAGTTAGATTCATTCTGCTTAATTATGGAATATACTACAGTGGCATACAACTCTGCTATCCTTTCCAGGAGAAAAAATGGAAGAAAGGGCAACCAGAGTCTTACCCTTTAACGATGATGTTGATGGGGTACTTTACAGGGATGCTACGAAGAGCTTTGTTGTTTGGAAGAGTTTCGTTGTCCTCATTCTCACTATAAGAGAGTAAGGCAAGATTACACAATACAATCTTAGAACTAGTTGTTCCAGAGATGATCCAGACTTCTGCATCCATAAGCAACAAGAACAACCTCCCCCTCTGCCTGAAGAGAAAATTTTTCGATGTGTGTGTGCCACCTGCTCTAACATATGCTGGCGAAACATGGACGCTAACCTCACAATCGATACAAAAGCTACGAAGGGCACAAAGAGCCATGGAAAGATACCTGCTCGGCATTGCAAGACAAGACAGAAAGACCTACACGCGGATTAGAGAATAAACCACAGCATATGATAGCATCAAGAGAATAAAAGAATTAAAATGGAAATGGGCTGGTCACACAGCGAGAAGAAATGATGGCAGGTTGGATCAAGGCAGCCACCGAGTGTCCACGAAAGAAACCTAGAACAAGATGGATCAACGACACCAGTAATTATTGCGGGCTCAACAAGCAAAAGAAAGCTCCAGACCGTAGAAAATAACTTTCTTACATATATCCATAGTTTTTAGTTTACACATATTCTAATTGTGATGGATAGGATAAAACTTGTCTTTTAATTTACAAATAGACAGTATATATGAAGGGAAAAAGAGAGGAAATATTTATGGTAGCAATTTGAAATCTGTACTAATGATATCTGTATGTAATTGAATTACTACTACCCAGCCACCACGTTGCTTTTCAAATATGTGAATGTAATATCAGAAAATCAATAAAATTTGTATATTTAAAAAAAAAAGAAAGCTCAAGACAGTATTGGCTGGAAACATGCAGGAGAGGCCTTCATACCACAGTGGATAGAGAAAAGGCTTGAATGAAAGCAACAAATACATTTTGTTATAGCCAACATGCATATAATTCTTCTCCAGCATCTGAAACAGGTAGCCCTTGCTTAACAACCATTTGAAGTTATAAGAGAACACCCCGCCGCAAAAAAAAGGTATTTATAACCCGGTTCCAGAGTTCTGAGAGCTACACAGCTAGTTGCAACATTCTGCAATCACGTGATCATGATTTATGACATTTCCCACCCTTTTTGGCAGGGTTCCAAAGAAAAACGCTCATGAATAGATTTTTGTAATGACCGAAGTGTTCACTTAACGACTACCATGTTCAATTAATGACAGCTACAAAAAAAGTAAAATTGGATGCGGTCATGTGGGTGACTTGAGTTATGGCCATTTATGACATATGATGGAAATTTGGTGCTCCATTATGGTCATAAGTTGAGGATTATCTGTACTACATTATAGTAAATAAATACTAAATTAGCATTAAATTATAATAAATAGAAGCTATACGCTGGTGGCTGCTATCGTGGTTTCCTCTACCGCAGCAAACTAATCTTTTCTTTCAATCCACTTTCCTCTTTTCTTTAAGATCTTTACCTTTTCGGATCCACCCAATTTTACCATGTGCACCCTGCCATTTCTCCATGATTTTCCTTTCCAAAACTTCATTAATTTTCCATCTTTCCTCTCCCTTCTCATCCTGAGTGGAAGACTTAAGATTAGGACCACTCATTTTACCTTCTATGTAGCAGCTAACATAATAAAGCTGCAAGAGATAAAACACAATGGTTCAGTAAAACAAGTAATTGAAGTTTACCTGGTGACATACACCACCATCTCCAAGCTTTCTTTCCAGGAAGCGTTGTCGAGCACACCAAACTGAAGCTGGATCACAGTCTAAGAGGGAGCAGGTCAACACTGAGATAGCCTGCCAAGCATTTTATGGTCTATGTCTCTGGCCTTTGACATATCAGATCAAGCACTTTCACTCCCATTAATCTCACTAAACAATAGAAGATGCATATCCTTACATTTGGAATTATATATAAATATATATTCAAATTTCTTTTTGCTGACAAAGAGTTAAATGGGATAGCCTCCCATTTAACTCTTTGTCAGCAAAAAGAAACTTGAATACACAATGTTTTGCAGTAGCAACTTGAGACCTGCTTAATGCTCCTAGGTTGGAGCTGCAAGGCAAAAGAAATCATAATAATAGAACTGCAGTATAGCAAGTTCAAAAACCCAAGGTGCATCAATCAAACCAGTCTGACCAGGGGGAAAAAACCATATATATATATGTGTGTGTGTGTGTATGTGTGTGTGTGTGTGTGTGTTTATATATACATATGTATGTATATTACATTTTCTGCCTTTTGCACCTGATCTTCTAAATTCCACAGCCAAGATGCTTAAATTGTCTCTAGAGTCATTGGGGGGGGCACATTCACCCAACAATGCCATACCTAAATGTGATTGGGATGTTCTTGTTTGACACCATGTTGGGTCAAACACCACTGATGTAAGTTTGTAAGTTTGTAAGTTCCTGTTTATAATTTAACACAATATATGAGCCAGCCATTGTGGATGATTCAGGAAACCATGGCTAAAGCAAATGGTGGCTTATTGTAAAGTGTGGAGTAGCCCATAATTTCTTTCAGGATACCGGTTTTGCTATAGGTCTCATCTTTCAGCAGCTTCTGCTTCCAAAAAGTGGGTAAGGTCATAATCTCTAGTTTAAAAAGGTAAAGGTAAAGGTTCCCCCGCACATGCGTGCTAGTCATTTCCAACTCTAGGGGCCGGTGCTCATCTCCGTTTCAAAGCCGAAGAGCCAGCGCTTGTCCGAGGACGACTGCGTGGTCATGCGGCTGGCATGACTAAACGCCAAAGGCGCACGGAACGCTGTTACCTTCCCACCATAGTGGTCCCTATTTTTCTACTTGCATTTTTATGTTCTTTCGAACTGCTAGGTTGGCAGAAGCTGGGACGTGTAACAGGCACTCACTTTGTTAAACGGCACTCGGGATTCGACCCGCCAAACTGCTGACCGTCTGATCGACAAGCTCAGCGTCCTAACCCACTGAGCCACCGCGTCCCAATTAATCTCTAGTTTAAGAAGATGCTATTAGACAAATAATAATAATAATGTGCAAGAGGGTCAGGTGTTCCATACTGTGTGCTGTAAGATGACCAACTGATTTGCAAATTGTAACTCATCCCTAGGAGCACTTTAGGATCCTTGGTACCTGTAATGACTAAGCCAATATACTTCAAATCATGCCTTCTACTAAGCCAGAGGTAGGCAACCTTGGCTCTTTTATGACTCGTGGACTTCAACTCCCAGAATTCCTGAGCCAGCCATGCTGAGGGGAAAGGGAGAGGTTTCCAAGCTGAGCTATGCTGGCTCAGGAATTCTGGGACTTGAAGTCCACGAGTCATAAATGAGCCAAGGTTGCCTACCCCTGGACTAGGCCAATATAATGGTATGTGGGAATGACCTTGCCTTGTTCCTTCAACTATAGTGACTTTTGAGTGTAGTCTATTGCCCAGTCACAGCACAGGATTGCCAAGGTTTGCAAGCAACTATCCGTACATTTTATAACTCAGCACGTGGGCTTAGTTTTAATCCAGTGTGTCCTGCAAACCCAGGAAATTCGGTGAGCGGATCAAACCATGGCTTAAGTACCAGTAAGCATTTCTTGCCATACAGCCATCATCCTGCACTGAAGATGGTGAAGAGCCACCACTACAAGCCCCCTACCAGCCTCACTAGGATGATCGTATACCTTCGTGCTATTCCTGAAGATGGGATGACTGACGTTGCAAGCAAGGCCTTGAAAGTCCGGGCGATGAATCATTCCATTACAGCTCAGGGTAACGTGAGGATTGGACTGGGGAAAAAAGAGAAGTGGTGGTGAGATTTGGTTTAATTGCTGCTAGTTTCTCCTTTCCAACTCAAGGCCAGTTATCCCGTGCTGGAACGTGGACCAGCATCACAGGAAGGAGGGTCTCTTTTCCGGGGGGGGGGGGCAGAGAGTGGCACTTGGAATGACTGGTAGGTGGAGGAGGCCCCTCCCTAGCAGTTCACAGAGTGTGCTGTATCTTATATTTATGCAGATAGTTGCTTTAATCTGGCAAGATTCATGTCAGTCCCAAAGAATCAAGAAGGACACCTGGAGTTACAGGTAATCCTTGACTTAGGACCACATCTGAGCCCAAAATTTCTGTTGTTAAGCGAGACAGTCGTTAAGTGAGCTTTTCTCAATTTTACCACAATTGTTAAGTGAATCTCTGCGGTTGTTTAAGTAGTAACACAGTTGTTCAGTGAATCTGGCTTCCCCATTGACTTTGGTTGTTAGAAGATTGCCATAGGTCAGGGGTAGGCAACCTTGGCTCTTTTTATGACTCGTGGACTTCAACTCCCAGAATTCCTGAGCCAGCCATACTGAGGGGAAAGGGAGAGGTTTCCAAGCTGAGCCATGCTGGCTCAGGAATTCTGGGAGTTGAAGTCCACGAGTCATAAAAGAGCCAAGGTTGCCTACCCCTGCCATAGGTGACTTGGGAGTCCTGCAACTGTCATAAACGCGAGTCAGTTGCCAAGCGTCTGAGTTTTGATCACATAACCACCGGGACGCCGCAACAATTGTAAGTGTGAAAAATGGGCAGCAGTCATTTTTTTTCAGTGCCATTGTAACTTCAAACAGTCACTAAACAAACTGTTATAAGTCAAGGACTGTCTATACTTCTGAATAGTTCTTTATTGTTCTCTTATAAACAGAATCTTGCCAGACCAAATCTGTATAACTATAGATATACTCTATGAATTGCTAGGGAGAATCTGCCTTCACTCTCTTCTTGCCTACCAGACCTTCCCAGCTTTGCTGTCTCTTTGGCCTCTGGGAAAGAGCCCCTCCCTGCTTCAGCTCCGGACTGCATTCATTCATTCATTCATTCATTCATTCATTCATTCATTCATTCATTCATTCATTCATTCAATATGCTGTCCATCTCACCATCAAGCGACTCTAGGTGGCTTACAACGTCATAAAATTCTCTCTCACTCTCTCTTGGCTCAATCCACCTCACAGGGTAGTGGCTGTGAGGAAACTAGGAGGAGAATAACGCTTAACAATTGACAAAATGACAATTCAAAACAATTAGAATGTTAAACGCATTAAAAAACATTGAGCGCTAAAAGTTAAAACGTTAAAATTCACAACAAGCCGAGTAAAAAGGACCAATATGTAAATGGAGGGCAGGTGGGATCTTCTAATCTACTAACCACCTCCACACTGGGACACCTCCCTCGGGCCTCAAAGCCAGGTTTACAGGCCCTTTCAGAAGGCCAAAAAGGTGGTGGTGGATCCCACCTCAAGGGACATGATATTCCAGAGGGCGGGAACCATGGCAGAAAAGGCTGTTCTCCCTAACCCTGCCGGTTGATGGGGCCCACAGCATACCCCTTTGGCCAGTGTGGGTGGGGTGGGCTAATCCCACCAGGGTGAGACCGTTCATCAGAACACATGCCATAAAGAGCTTACACTCACCACATAGTCTGACTTTTGGGCCATTAGAAACACAAAAATCCCAAATTTTGTGGCTTTTCCTTTACCACAATTCTTCCGATGGGTAAAAGGGAGCTGCTGAAATATATGCTATTCCACCTGGGGGGCACCCACTGCAAAGTCCTGCCTTCAAAAAGGTGGCATACGCACCGAATATTTGCGGAAAGAAAGGCCTGGCAAATGGGGCACGTAGAGAGTCGTAAAATAGGCATCTTCCCGCTGATTCACCAATTCCAAATTCATTTCTAGCGGACGGTGAGGAGATGCAACCAGTTCCTCAGACCTATCGTACAGGAGAAGAAGGGGTTAATGCTATTCCGTTCCCAATTTTGATAAATGTACAGAAAACAGAACCAAATGCAGAATAACCAGAGTTGGAAGGGACCTTGGAGATCTTCTAGTCCAACCCCATGCTCCGGCGGGAGACCTATACCATTCTGAACAAATGGCTGCCCAATCTCTTCTTAAAAATCTATTCCAAATATGGTTTTACCAGTACAGTATAAAGCCGTACTAGCACTTTACATGTTCTTGATGCTAACCTTCTGTTGACGTAGCCTTGAGATCCGGCAAACTTGCTAAGTAGCCACCAGAGTGTTTACACAATGCAATTTCACCCTGGAGCCTCGAGAACTGTAGAAAATGGGGCAGAAAAGAAGCTAGGGGTTTCCGAAAGATCATTTATTCAACTCCAGCAGCCTTAAAACTCGAGGATTCTTCCTTGTAGACATGCTTGTAATTTGTGGCTTCATTCAGCTTCGTTCAGCTTCACATTACATTTATACTTACCCTGAAGAATGGAAGGTAATTTTCAGGTCAGCCACACAGACTTCATCCGTTCCACAGTTCTTGTCAAAAGGAATCTGTTGCATTGGAGAAGATAGGAAATATTTCCATATGTCCAGTGTAATACCTTGCCCTGCTGAAATTTGCCAGATTGAGGCCCACTTCCTGGCTCCTTCCCAGCTGGCTTTAAGCTGGTACATCCCACCTATCTCCATCCTAGGGACATCAGTTGTCCCTAACTGCTGAAATTCAAATTCACTCAAAACAATGTCATTTCCTGCATTCCCAGTTCTTCCACAAGCCACTAAGCACATCTGTCTTCATGGCTAAATCTGTGGGGTCCTTGGTGCTCTCTGAGCTTGGTTAACATTGTCAGGGATAGCAGGGTATGAGATTTGCTCTCATTTTATATTCTAGTGCAGGGGTCTGCAACCTTGCCGACTTTAAGACTTGTGGACTTCAGCTCCCAGAATTCCTCAGCCAGCTGGCTGAGGAATTCTGGGAGCTGAAGTCCACAAGTCTTAAAGTCGGCAAGGTTGCAGACTCCTGTTCTAGTGGCTTGTCCTGTCAGTGTCAGTGGGAGTGGCCTCGGTAGTTCCTTAACTGGGTTATTGTGTACTGTTTGCTTGTTTGGCAGTTCCTCGATCAAGGTATTGTTTGTGTCTTGATAGTCGGTCTAATCTTAATCTGTTAGCCAAACAAGCTAACAAGTAGACAACAGCCTGATCAAGGAACCACAAAGACCATTCCCATCAACACTGACAGAGCAAGCCCCTGGTATGTAAACAGAGAGCAAACCCCACTCCCTACTAGCACTGATGATGTTACCTACTTTGGTGATGAAATGTCTGCCAGAAAACAACCAAGTTCAGAGGACACCACAATTCAGCCCTGATTTTCAAATACTCTCTTCTATTGATAGCTAAATCTGTTATTCCTGCCCACCCCCACCCCACCCCCCCACACACACATAAAGAGGTCTCACCTCCACCATTGCCCTATTGCTTAAAGGATTCAGAATTGGCCTGGGAGGTCCACTCTTCAGCAAACCATCTTCCTCAAGGGAAAAATTCACCAGGAGTTTGATGGCTGACAAGTAATCCTCAATGCAGTTCTGAAAGACAAAGGCAGGAGCTGCTTAAGCAAGGATTCTTGTACGATAATATGGCTCGTAACCATCACATTAGCAATATCTGAGGGCAGACTAGCCAACATTCTCCAGAAGAGGCTGGTGCCTTCCTTGTTTCACCAACGCACAAAAGTCTAGAATCTGTGAACAGTGCAGGTAGTCCTCTACTTACGACCATTTGGTTTAGTGACCAAAGTTACAACAGCGCTGAAACAAGGGAACTTATAACTAGTCCTCAAATTTATGGCCGTTGTGGTGTGCCCGCCATCCCAAGATTGTGATTCAGGCCCTTGGTGAATGACAGTATTTAACACACTTGCGGAATCTCACAGTTGTGCGATTGCTGTTTGCAACCTTCCAGGCCGGCTTCCAGCAAACAAATTAATGGGAAGGCTGCAAGTTCAGTCTTACGATGCTTCACTTAACAACTGCACCATTTAACAATGAATTCTTTGGTCCCTATTGTGGCCATAAGTCGAGGGCTACCTGTAGATTTCATATTTGGAAGGAAGGTTACTTGCTGGAAATTCTTCTGTTTTTCATTTCACCCTTCCTCCTCTACATGTAACACTACCACCTGTACCTTTAGCAACACAGGTAAGAGGTTTAAGAACGAGTAGTTCTGGTTTACCGTGATATTAATTTCCTCCGATAGGCACACTGGCTTTAGAGAGATTTCTTCGGCCCCGTTTATAATATTCTTGCCATTCCTAAATTCTCCTCGGTACTTCACCCTGTCTGGGTCAATCTCCAGGCGAAACAAGAGTTTTGCAGACAGTTGTCCTGGAGGGAAGAAAATGGCCAGTGTGTATAAGGCAGAGCAGAGACTCTGCAAGCCCTCTGTCTTTTTTGATGACCATCATAGCATAGGGACGCGGTGGCTCAGTGGGTTAGGATGCTGAGCTTGTCGATCAGATGGTCGGCAGTTTGGCGGGTCGAATCCCGAGTGCCGCGTAACAGAGTGAGCGCCTGTTACTCGTCCCAGCTTCTGCCAACCTAGCAGTTCGAAAGCACGTAAAAATGCAAGTAGAAAAATAGGGACCACTACGGTGGGAAGGTAACAGCGTTCCATGCGCCTTTGGTATCTAGTCGTGCCAGCCACATGACCATGGAGACATCCTCGGACAAGCGCTGGCTCTTTGGCTTTGAAACGGAGATGAGCACCGGCCCCTAGAGTCGGAAATGACTAGCACGCATGTGCGGGGGAACCTTTACCTTTTTATCATAGCATATCTATTGTATCAAAACTACAATTCCATCCCCTCACTCCCGTGCCTTCAAAAAAGAGTGAAAAGCCAGTAAACAGGAAGTAAACAGGAAGTTCTCATAAGTTTCCTTTTTCAGGTAATTTCAAACAGTCTTTAAGCAACTGATCAAGGACAACCTATATAAAACCAATTAAAAACAATAAACATTTTTTTAAGTAAAAAGCGCTAAGGAAACAAACATTTTCTTTCCTTTTAGATAATTAAAGACAACATTGTGCTAAGGGGAAAAAGTATCAGAAGGAATCATGACAGAAAATCCCCAAGGGGATTATTACAGGTAGTCCTCGACTTACAACAGTTCATTTAGGGACCGTTCAAAGTTACAACATTGCTGAGAAAAGTGACATGACCATTTTTCACACTTGCAAGTGTTGAAGCATCCCCATGGTCATGTGATCAAAATTCAGACCGTTGGCGAGTCACATTTATGATGGTTGCAGTGTCCCAAGATCATGTGATCACCTTTTGTGACAAACTGATAAGCAATGTCAGCGGGTAAACCAGATTCACTTAACAACCACGTAATGAACTTAAGAACTGCCATAATTCACTTAACAACTGTAGCAAGAAAGGTTTGTAAAACGGAGCAAAACTCACTTAACAAATGTCTTCCTTAGTAACATACACTTTGGGCTCAATTGTGGTCATAAGTCAAGGACTATCTGTTTCAGCCAGGGGTCTCCAAACCTGCTGACTTTAAGACTTGTGGATTTCAGCTTCTAGAATTTCTCAGCCAGCTATGCAGGTTGGGGAATTCTGGGAGCTGAAGTCCACAAGTCTTAAAGTTTAGAGCAGGGGTCTTCAAACTTGGCCCTTTTATGACTTGTGGACTTCAACTCCCAGAATTCCTCAGCCAGGCATGCTGGCTGAGGAATTCTGGGAGTTGAAGTCCACAAGTCATAAAAGGGCCAAGTTTGAAGACTCCTGGTTTAGAGACACCTGATTTAAGCAATTGGAGGCCATTCATAAAGAATGCCAAAGCCATTGGTGCCTGAACAAAAAACTATTTTAAAAAAGGAGCAACATTGGAAGCACTGAATGAAAGACATAGCCGAGTCCAAAGCCTTGGTAGTGCTTTGCTAGCCTAACACCACCACGCCATTTTAAGTAAGTAAGTAAGTAAATAAATAAATAAATAAATAAATGAAGACTACAACAGGACCCAGACACAGAAAACACTCAAATGTACTGGACTGGCTGATTCTACATTTGGGTTCTTTTTTAAGTTGGCAATTTCACAGGAAAGCAACTAGCATCAAAGAAACCATGGGCTGTTTTGCTTTCTCCCCATATCACTTGCTGTGCAAACTGATGTGAATGCTGGATTCTTCTTTGGATTAGGATCACGATCAGCCCCACAGATGCCTCACCTGTGTAATTCTTGGTGGCAAAGCTGTTATCGAAGCAGATCCTGAGTTTCAAATTTATATTATGCCAGGGTTTGCTGGGCCCGGCGCATTCAACATCTTTCACTGGAATTTCCTTCGGCTCAAAGGTCACTTGCGTAGCCACGTTGACAATTGGTCTGGATCTGCAAGTACCAGAAAACAAAAATAATCTACTAGTCCCTGTGGATCAAACCTTCTACATTTAGGTGAGGAGGGATGGAGGTACCGCTGTTTGTTTCAGAAGAGAAAGAAATGTAGGAGTTTAAAATTGTAGAGTCCGTGGAAAGGGAAAAAAAAGCACTGTGTTTATGAAATTAAACAATTACAAGGTAGTCTTAGACTTACAGCCATTTGTTTAGTAGCTAATCAAAGTTACAATGGCCCTGAATAAAATGACCTAGGACCAGTTTTCACTTGACCGTTGCAACATCTCCTCAGTCACATGATCAAAATTCAGATGCCTGGCAACAAGTTCATATTTATGATGGTTGCAGTGTCCCAGGGTCAGGTGATCACCTTTTGCGACCTCCTGACAAGCAGAGTCAATGCGGAAGCTGGATTCCCTTAACAACCATATTGCTATGGCTGAACGACTGCAGTGATTCATTTACCAGCTATGGTAAGAAAGATCATAAAATGGGGCAAAACGCAGTTAACAAATGTCTCACTTAACAGCATACGTTTTGGGGTTGTGGTCATAAGTCAACGGCTACCTGCAATTATAATTTAATTTAGGAAATAATTTTCCAGCTCAGACAGACTTTTATCTTCCTAAAATCCAGGGGTTTTATTTCCAATAATTTACTCCTCCCCATCTCAACCAATTAGAGAAAGATCAGTCACCTTTTGCAAAAAAGTAAGAAAGTTGTGTTTTCTCTTTTTCCACAACTAATTATCGTTAACAAGAGTCAGAGTTTCTCTTTATTCTGCCTTTAATCTTTAATTCCAAACTGTTTCTCTTTCTCGCGATATATATAACATCTAACGTAACTTTCAAATCCCTTATCTTCGCTATTTAAATGAAAAGTCTATATTTTGTTGATTATTTTTAATTATTCCGCTGAAGCCTCAAGAAAGGGAAAAAAACCAATCTTTCAAATATGTAGAGCCCTTTTTTCTTTCTTTTACAGTATACTAGTATTTTTGAAGGTCACAAAAAGTGAATTGCTTTCTACAAGTTGGGAAATTTTGATTCTGATGTTCGTTTAAATGCTAATCCTTTCTCAAGTTTTTTTTTTTTGCTAGAGGAAATAAAAACTCTCCTCGTAAATTCCTGGTTTAAGAAATAGTGGAAACTGAAAATATCATTATGCGTCCTACAACTGTTCTTTCCTTCACTTTCTGGTCTTTCTTTCACTTCCTGAAGTTTTATGGCCTCACCTGGGACAAGCCAAGAATATGAACTCTCAATCACTTACTGAAGCACCATCACCTTTCCCAAGGCTCCGACTGCAATGCTGGTGAGGCCATCTCCACTGAGGTCTGTCTTTCCATGGATGGACTGTCCAAAGTATCTCAGACCAGGAGAAACGCTGGCTCCACTAATTCTCTGCAGGAGATAAAAAGGCAGTTGACTTAACTAGAAGTAAAGTTCCAGACTGGAAGAGTCTTTAGACCTGATTCTTTCCGAAGGCTGGTGCTTCAAAAACTAATCTGTTAGACTACGTTTTACAGTTTCTATTGCCACATTTTAATATATTTTATTACTTTCTTGGAATAACGATAGATGGCCATCCCAAGGTTGTTGTTTTTTTTAAAAAATGAAGTCATCCTTCCCAAGCTTGAAGTCATTGGTCTTCTTCCATTTGTAATCCTCCTCCTATTATTATCACTCCCAGCATTTCATGTTCTTTTTTCCTTATTACAAAAAAAAATCTATTAAGGAGAGAGTGACAGAACAGATACAGAATTTCTTTGGTCAGTCATGTTGGCGCTGTCCATTCAAAGATATAACTTTTGACAGACAGAAGAAACCTGGTAAAGCAGGGGTGTCCAACCTTGGCAACTTTAAGACTTCTGGACTTCAATTCTCAGAATTCACGTTGGCTAGGGAGTACTGGAAGCTGAAGTCCACAGCTCCTAAAGTTACCAAGGTTGAATACCCCTGTTGTAGATTATCAATCCTCTAGGACAGGGGTGTTAAACTGCCGGCCCGTGGGCCAGAGGTGTCGTGGCGAAACCGCACCCACCCCATTGCCGGCAATGGCAAAAAAAGTCCCGATACATCACAACAAGTCACGTGACATTGCGAGTCTGACAACCCTGATCTAGGAGTTAGTTCTAATGTTCTCCCAACCCAAGATTGACCTTCAAAATGTGAACTGAACGTGCCAGAGATGCTCTGAGCACCTCTTATCCTGGGCACATCTAATTGATGGTGACTTGCATAGAGATGTTCAGGGCAGGCTCTTGGCTAATTAAGTGCCCTGGGCTCATAGGATCCTTAGTACTTCTTTTACAAGTAAAATTTCTTATTTCTTATATCCTTCGGACTGCGTTCCTCTCCTGATTATTTTACAGAAATATCCATGTAGCTTCACTGGAACAATATGGAAACACTTGACCATTGGCGTCTTCTCAGAGGCCCACAGCTCTAGCATTTAGTAGTGGCTTCTAATCCAGGTACTACTATGATCTCACCTGTTAGCTTTGGAGATCAGCAACGAACAGCTGGGTGTGGCATTCTAGCAAATTTCTCAGGCGATAGTAGCACATAACACCATTGCTGTAGCCCTACCTGGCTATACTCCATCTGCAGAGTCTTCTCGTGGCTGTTGTAGATGTAAACAGCTCCCCTCTCTTCATCCTCCAAGGGAGCTCCTATAGCCACGTCCATCTGTCCATCCCCATTGATGTCTGCCAGATCTGTGATGGCTGCTCCGAATCTGCCCAGGGGGTATCCTAAATTCCCATTAAATTCTCCATGGAGAATGAGATTATCCTAGAAGGGAAGGAATCTTTGAGAGAACGTTCACTCTCCAAATCTAGGATACAATGTGGGCCTCTCGCAAATGTGTTGGATGTGTATTGCCCTGCCCGTTTTCATGCCTCACCTCTTCCCAGCCATATACATAAACCCGGCCTCCTCTCGTTTCGGTGAAATATTGCTGGGCCCCGATAAGCAGCAGGTCTGTTTCTTGATCACCATCTAGGTCCACAGCACAAAGCACCCCTCCAAAATATGACCCAGTCTGCAAAAGGGGTGTCAAAATGCATATAGTGAAAAATGCAGAGTACCAGCACAGGATCCCCAATCATAGATCACAGACGGTTGATCTTTCTACGGTACTTTGAAATGATCACATACATTTACATTGTCTAACTAAGTCTGGCCTGTTTAAACATCTGAACACACTGTGGGTTTTAATACACTACACCTGTTAATTGGCCAGTATTTGTTCGTTCTCTCTCTCTCTCTCTCTCTCTCTCTCTCTCTCTCTCTCTCTCTCTCTCTCTCTCTCTCTCTCTCTCTCTCTCTCTCTCCCCCCCCCTCCATGTTTAACCATTCCATGCACCTGATGAAGTGAGCTACAGATGACAATAGTCATACAATAAAATCTGTTACTCAGTGTTATCAGATCCCTTCTGATTTTTGCCATATTTAAATCCTGCTTCAGTGAAGTCATCTCCATACATAACATTTGTTGTCTTAAATGGTGCTATCGGTTTTTTTCTTTTTGCTGATTTTTGACTACAAGAGACTTTGTGATTCTAGCTCAGGGGTCTTCAAACTTGGCCCTTTTATGACTTGTGGACTTCAACTCCCAGAATTCCTCAGCCAGGCACGCTGGCTGAGGAATTCTGGGAGTTGAAGTCCACAAGTCATAAAAGGGCCAAGTTTGAAGACCCCTGTTCTAGCTTAACCTCTCAGCCACCGCTCTCTGCTAGGGAAAGAGAAGGAGAAGAATCATGGTTAGGTTTTCTTGGGCCACCATGACCATCCTTTTGCTATCAGGGTTTCCCAATCTTGGCAATTTCTGGGTATACAGACTTCAACTCTTAGAATTCCACAGGCAGCCTGACCACTGAAGGGACTTGAAGAGGAGTTGAAGTCCATCACCTTCTCTTTGCCAAGATTGGGAAACACTGGCCTAGTTCTAGTAATGATGGTAGGCAGCAGTGGACCAAAATATCTAGAAAGCTCCTTATGACTAGAAGACCTTCAAAGTCCCTTTCAACCCTATGATTATGTGATTCTTTTTTTTCTTTACCTGTTCCCCTTTAATTTCTTGCTTTAATGTCCAGTTCTGAGTTTTGGCATCAACTTCAAATAAGAGGACCCTTCCCAAATGTTGGTATCGAGGGGCGCCAACAGCGTAGAACTCTTTCTGATGATGCTGGAGAAAACAGAGTGTGTACCCTGGGAAGGTTAAAAACATGTAGATGGAAATCCCACAGAAGGTTAGGCCAATCTTTCTCCACCTTGGGAGCATTCAGATGTGTGGACATCAACTCCTAGAATTCATAGATTTTTTCAAGCTGCCAAGGTTAAGAAACACTGGGGTAGGCTGAGGGCCTTCTGCACAACAAAGCAGCTTATTAATAGCACTTTACAATGCCTTGGTAAGGCCACACCTGGAATACTGCATCCAGTTTTGGTCACCACGATGTAAAAAAAATGTTGAGACACTAGAAAGAGTACAGAGAAGAGCAACAAAAATGATCAGGGGACTGGAGGCTAAAACATACAAGGAACGGTTGCTGGAATTGGGTATGTCTAGTTTAATGAAGAGAAGGACGAGGGGGGACATGATAGCAGTGTTCCCATATCTCAGGGGCTGCCACAAGGAAGAGGGAAGAGTCAAGATATTCTACAAAGCACCTGACAGGCAGGACAAGAAGCAATGGATGGGAACTAACCAAAGAGAGAAGCAACCTAGAACTAAGGAGAAATTTCCTGATAGTTAAAACAATTAACCAGTGGAACAACCTGCCTCCAGAAGCTGTGAATGCTCCAACACTGGAAGTTTTTAAGAAGAGATTGGACAGCCATTGGCCTGAAATGGTATAGGGTTTCCTGCCTGAGCAGAGGGTTGGACTATATGACCTCCAAGCTCCCTTCCAACTTTATTATTACTACTACAGCTATTATTATTATTGTTATTGTTATTGTTATTGTTATTATTATTTCTTGGATTCTGCAATAGAGAGGATTAGATATTCTGCCTGAGCTTACACACTGCGTTACACCAAGTCTTGTTTTTATTACAGTTTCTTAAACAAGTCAGAATAACTAGATTTACCCATTACCTTAAGTTTGGTGTATTTACTTGGCAAAGCATATCAGAAAACTAGGCTCATACAGCATGCAACCTGCAGGTCATGATTTATAAAACACAATCCCTGGGTTAACACATTATGTTAGATTGCTTTTTTTTAACAATTGGTATTTAAAGACCTATATAAACTATTGAGTCTGTGCAGCCATCAAAGATTTCATAGAAAAAACCCCATCATAGGGATTACTGTAGTCACTTTATATCCAAATGCTTATTATTATAAGTAGTCCTCGACTTACAACCATTTGTTTAGTGACCGTTCGAAGTTACAACAACACTGAGAAAATGACATGACCCTTTTTCACATTTATAGCCATTGTGGCGTGCATGTGGTCATGTGATCAAAATTCAGACACTTGGCAACTGGCTCCTATTTATGACGGTTTCAGTGTCACAGGGTCATGTGATCCCCTTTTGTGACCTTCTGACAAGCAAAGTTAATGGGGAAGGCTGATTCACTAAATAACTCTGTTACTGTCTTAACAAATGCAGTGTTTCACTTAACAATCATGGCAAGAAAGATTGTATAATGGGGCAAAACTCACTTAAAAGTTGTTCTCACTTACCAACAGAAATTTTGGGCTCAGTTGTGGTCATAAGACTACCTGCATTCATATTTGTGAATAATTTGAAATGTATCTGTACATTTAACAAGAAATAACCACAAGATTGAAATAGAGGTTTGACTCATAACCCCTCTGTTCCATAGGGAAGATAGCTGTATATATCCCAGTTCTATACGATAAGCAAAACAACAACAAAAACTAACCCCAGTTTGTACAAACGTCCAGATCCACTTTCCATAAACTGGCACCCAGAATGACCACGATCCTTAGACAACATATTATGATGGATGGGGAAGAATGGTCCAGATTATATTGGGATGATGGCATCCCCTACTCACCCAAGTAGGCCCCTTCCATCTCTTTCCGGACTGAGGGAGTTGTGATGAATCTTTCGCCGGCAAAATCCATCTGCTGCTCCAGAATGCCCCCAGCCCAGTTGTCAGCACCCACAGCGCCAAGAATCACCTGATCCTGCAGACCAAAAGATCTTGTTTTACAAAGGCAGATCACCAGGAAGCAGAGATGGCAACCTTATAATGTGCTCATCCGGAAGTGTTCTCAGCCTTGATTTGCCCTTAAAAATAAATGTTTTAGGGATGAGGAATCCCTACCAGTGTTTCTCAACCTTGTCAATTTTAAGATGTGTGGACTTCAATTCCCAGAATTCCCCAGCCAGCAAGATCTGGTCATGTGATCAAAATTCAGGCACTTGGCAACTGGCATGTATTAACGACAGTTACAGTGTCTTGAGTCACATGATCACCATTTTGAACTGTGTGTTGTGATTCAGGGTCAGCCTGTGGGTTCGGCAGTTGGGCCGGACGACTCAGAGGAGGAGGAGGAGGGGGGTGTTGAAGAGCTTGATGAGAGCCCCCAGCCAGGCCCCTCTCATCTGGTCACGATGCAGACCCAGCTGTGTGAGCCTGACAGCGTGGATGAAGATGACCCACAGCTGGCCCTGTTCAAGGACGCCCGATGCAGGAGGCAGTCAATCAGGAGTCAACAGAGGAAGGCAATGGGGCTCCTCGGAAGGAGGCAGAGAGAAGCTACGCCCTGAACCGTATTTAAGGGGGAATGCGTGGGAGGGCTGGTTTGCTGAAGGCAACCGCTTGAATAGTTCCTGTTTCATAGCTCCTGTTTCATGGTTGGTGTCTGTTTTATGTTAATAAATTTGGCAGGCTTTATTCCAGCCTCTTGCCGTTTGTAAAGGGGTTGTCCCTGCCTTTTCTGCAGGGCCGGTAGCAGGCTGGTACAGAACACTGTGGTTGTTAAGTTGAGCTTAAACACTGTGGCAAAAAGGTCATAAAATCAGGGAAAACTAATTTAACAACCATCTTGCTTAGCAATGGAAATTCTGGTTGAGGTCATAAGTCAAGGACTACTGGTAAAAAAATTTTTTTGCGGGGGGGTGATGGGGCCTTTCCAATCCTTCAACCTCACCTTGGATATATCCGCGCTGAATCCACTGGATGACAATTCCAGATGGAAGGATCTGCTGTCACTGGTACCTAATATGAAGAAAGATGGGGAACAATATTTCATTTTGGGGGGGGCAAATTTCACAAGGGGTGAGAAATTAATAGTGCTGTAATATATAAATCGGTAGTAATTACTAATTAATATTAATATTAATCAGAATTCAACTGGTGAGGATAATATGTATATGTATATGTATGTATATGTATGTGTGTCTATATATTATATATATATGTGTGTGTGTGTGTATGTGTGTGTGTATGTGTGTGTGTATGTATGTATGTATGTATGTATGTATGTATGTATGTATTTTAGGGTTTTTTAATGCACTTTTTAAATACCTTGTATGTTTTGTGGGGTTTTTTATCTTTATTTGGAAGGGAAAAAATGAAGTTTTGTATTCGTATTTTGCATTTTAATTTTTTTTAATAAAATAAAAATAGAACATGAAGAAAAATTGGAGGGAGGGATGGCAGAGGCATTTGCACAAACCCTTGCTCCTTCCCATCCCATAAAACATGGGATCTGAGTAAGAAAAAACATATACGGGGTATTGGTCGCACATGTCCACATAGACAAATCCAATTTAGTGATTTGATGTCCTACATCGTCAATCCAGTGGTGGGATTCAGCCAGTTTGCGCCAGTTCAGCAGAACCAGTAGCTAATTTTTGGTTGCCCAGGCCCAGAATGGACTTCCGGAAGTGGCATCCACACAGAGAACCGATTGTTCACATCTTTGAATCCCACCACTGGGCCAATCCCATATACAGATACAGAAAATGACCGGGTGGGAGGGGGTTCTGAATGCATTAATCTCTCACTGTGCTACACCAGCCAAGGTATTTGTGGAATGAATGAAAGAATGGGGACTAGGCCAGAGGCTCTGATGTCATAAAAGACAGAACATTTATCAATTATTTTTTCAAGGTCACTGATAAAATCCTTGGAAAATCTGCCTGCCAAGAACTATCTTAGAAGCTCCAGACATGTTGGCAAAGCATGTGAATTGGAAGGCTGTAATGCAGGGCTCTCCAAACTTGGCAACTCTAAGACTTGTGAACTTCAACTCCCATCTAGTTGAGGAATTCTGAGAGTTGAAGTCCACAACTCTTAAAGTTGCCAAGTTTGGAGACCTCTGCATTACAGCCTTCCAATACATGTGCTAGTTGAGGAATTCTGGGAGTTGAAGTCCACAACTCTTAAAGTTGCCAAGTTTGGAGACTCCTGCTCTAGTGGCACAGGAAGAGCGGCACCATCCAGATCCATGGAAGACATCTTCCCAGATTCACAAACTATTATTGCCAGTAGAAATATAGTCTACTCTAAACACTTCTGGAAAGCATCAATACGAGGAAGGCGGTAAGTACACAGCTCTACAGAATGTCCCCATTTGTCAGGTTTTTTTAATATAAAATTTGAAACGCAATTACAACTCTGTTTTAAAAACAGACTGAGGTAGCATTTTTCCCTCAACCTCTCCATGGAGGCACCCGGTGGGCCCGACTCACCTTCAATGGCAAAGATATTAGACTGGAGATCATTGAAACTGTCTTTGAGCTGATCAAAGCTGGCAAGAATTTTAAAAAATTGACTTGTGGGTTCTGAGGCAATCAGTTTGAGATTCTTTTGGGACTCAGGTTCATTAAGGTGATTCCCAATCTGGAGAGACAAGGAAGGAATTATTAAGATAATATTTTGCATTTCTACAGTCAGTCTTTAAAAACGTTGAACTGCAGAAAAAGGAAAGAACAATAAGGAAGTGGGAAGCAGTAAAGAATCAAGTACAGGTAGTCCTTAACTTACAACAGTTCATTTAATGACCATTTGAAGCTACAACAGCACTGAAAAGGTGACTTATGACCATTTTTCACACTTATGACCGTTGCAGCCTCCCCATGGTCCTATGATTTACATTTGGATGCTTGACAACTGGTTCATATTTATGGTGGCGGTTGCAATGTCCCGGGGTCACATAATCCTCTTTTGCGACCTTCTGGCAAGCAAAATCCATGGGGAAGCCAAATTCATTTAACAACCGTGTTACTAATTTAACAACTGCAATGATTCACTTAACAATTGTGGCAAGAAAAGTCGTAAAATGGGGCAAAACTCACCTAACGAATTTCTCACTTAGCAACACAAATTCTGGGCTCAGTTGTGGTGGTATGTCAAGGACTACCTGTACGTGAACATTTGTTACATATGGGTAGTCCTCGACTTACAACCATTTGCTTAGCAACTGTTCGAAGTTACAACAGCACTGAAAAAAGGGACATGTAGTGATCCTTGCATTTATGACTGTCCCAGTATCTCCAGGTCACATGATCAAAATTTGGGCACTTGGCAACTGGGATGTATTCGCAATGGTTGTAGCATCCCGGATCATGTGATTCCCAGCCAGCTTCCCAGAAGCAAAATTAATGGAAGAAGCCATTAATTACCAAACATAGGAAAACAGTTCACAAAATCAGGCACAGTTCACTTAATTTGCTTAGCTGGTCCCAACTGTTGTTATAAATCGAGGACTATACGCAGACAGGTATAGAATTACCATAACTTTTATTAATGCCTGAAAAAAATCTGATCTTATTAATTAAAATATATTTCTTCACTTTTCTCCTTGTAAACTACTTTTTTACATATTAACCATTAACATCACATATAAGGTAGATCACTTCAACACTCTTGGCGGTTCTGTCCATTAGCCAGATGGACAACACCTCTGGATACTTTACCCCAATGATTAGGCGCAAAATATTCTTTTTCTTGACAGCTTCTATATGTCCCCTGTCCCTGTCTGAGGCGTCCCCATCCGTGATAATGACAATCACTTTGTTTGCTTCTTTTCGGGTGCCACGTTCGGGAATGAAGACTTCATTTCTGCCACCAGCAAACACAGGAATTATTATCTAAACCAGTGTTTCTCAAACTTGACAACTGGGTGTTGTAGTCCACACATTTTGCAATTGACCGGTTTGAGAAACCCGGATCTAAACCAAGGAAAATGAGGAGTGCACTTTAATTATTGGGACCTGAAGGCACATGTGTAACTTCAAATATGCATTTGGCCTCTAGCAGCCTTGCCATAATTTGATCCTTCAGGCTAAAATTATACTAACACAACCAAGGCTGTCTGCTTGGGTGAACTGAGGTTAAGGCTACTATTTATGGAAGGTATCTAATTTGGAAAGCTGTATCGGCTGAAAGCTAATACAGGTAGTCCTTGACTTACAACTATGCGTTTACTGACCATTCAAAGTTACAACAGCACTGAAAAAAGTGAGTTATGACCTTTTTCACACTATTGACTGTTGCAGCATCCCTAAGATCACGTAATCAAAATTTGGATGCTTGGCAACCGGCAACCATTTCATCTTGGTGGGAATATCGGAACTAGGAATGCCACTCCAGCTTCCCACGAATCCAACCAGAGATTGGAAACCTTATTGTACTACAATAAACCAGCTTTGAGCAACGTGCCAGAGTGCATTAGACAAAATGTAATTTCAAGTTGTGGTTAAAAACCTCCGGTTCCTCCAATTTAATGCACATTCCATATCTGGATGTCCTGCTTGATTAATCACTAGGTTTCTATGCAATTGTGATCTAAATCTTTAGAAAAGACACAGTATCATAAATCGCCAACTTGATCGGATCTCTTCTCAAGTTGCCCTTCCCCACCGAACCTCCTGCCACCAAAAAGAGCTACTTACGCCACAAATTTGATAGCTTTGAAGGTGTTTGTTATTTGCTCGGCATGTACTACATTGGCCAAGAGTTCTTCAGGATTTGGATTACTGGTATAGTCGTTAAAATCAAATTCGAGTTTGGCATCTTCTGAAAACTGCACGGCAGCAAACTGGAAGGGTGGAAAGAGAAAGAGGCTGGGGTTAATGGAACGGCTGGAAAGGTCTTTTGCAAAATACAGTAGGTCTCTCATGGCCAAAGTGGTCGAATGAAAGGGTGCTGTTGACAATCATTAATCTTAATCTGGAGTCAACACAGAATCTTGAAAACCATAATTTCCCAGCCCCGATTATAATTAAGTCAGTCTGGCAGAATCATTTTGAATGATTTTCTTGTCAACATCTCATAAGTTGCCCTTTATGAAATCAGAGTCAGCAGACCCACTTTCTGCCTGTGGATCCACAATTACAACAGTGCAGCAGAAATGGGCAGGTCCGACCTCAAGTGCCTTCCTTCCTTCCTTCCTTCCTTCCTTCCTTCCTTCCTTCCTTCCTTCCTTCCTTCCTTCCTTCCTTCCTTCCTTCCTTCCTTCCTTCCTTCCTCCTACAGTATTGTATGAATTCATAGAAGAGGCAAATTAATGTTTTTAATGGTTATGTCCTCTGATATACCAAGTCAGCCTAACCATTTCCAGGCAGGAGTAAAGATATACTCTTCGAAGGAAGGAAGGAAGGAAGGAAGGAAGGAAGGAAGGAAGGAAGGAAGGAAGGAAGGAAGGAAGGAAGGAAGGAAGGAAAGAAATTTCTCCATGGCAAGTACGTGGTACTCAGTAAGTAGACCTTACATGTACAGAACTATTCCACAATTCTTTCATGACGTCAATCATGAACTCCTTGATATTCATGAACTCAGATGTTTTCATGCTTGCCGAACCGTCAAAAAGAAACACCAGGTCCACTTTTCCTTTCAGGCACTCTGTGGGATGAAAGAAAAGAAAGAACAACTCAGGTGAAAAAAGGGCAGTTGGGATTTCCAGGCTGTGAGGAACTTCCTGTTGACGCTGGGCCAAAAATTAGATAGACCTCCAGATAAGGACATATGTGAAGCTGAACAGAAACTAAACTGGGTTCAATTAAATATTCTTCAAGTGTGTAATAATGCCTTTTCTCTGTCATATTAACTATTACAATTAAAATATTAATAATAACGACTCTCCTTACTTTGATATCCCGTTGTTATGTTCCTGGGGTTTTGCAGTTTGGTGTTAAACAGGTAGCAGATTCCACTTACATAAAGATTTTTGTCACAGTGTTGTTCAACGCCTGGCCCACATGCCTGCAGAGAGAACGTTTTACTGTTCCTATTGTCATCAAGAAAATGAAGGAAACTGGAGACAAAGAAGTGCAGAGGTTAGTGGCCATATTAAAAGCAAAAGGGATGTTGGGAATCTTGAAAAAGGGATCCAGAAGAGCAATGAAGATCCTCAGTCCAGGATGAGCCACTCCTATGACCTAAAATGTATTTCCTTAAATTGGTACCTTTTAGAGATTTTTTTTGAGATTGTAAACCCAGGAGAGATTCTGAAGACCCAACCCCTCTAGAGGTTGACAAGGTGGAGAAGTCTAAGCTAAATTAAATGAAATAGTCCACCTTTGGCCCTGAGCAGAATGCTGATATAATGCATAGAATAGATCTTCTCAGGTGCGACCCTCCCTTATCTCTAGAACTCAGAAATATGCTTGGCTTTCTAATTCTTGGTTTTCTGGAAGCTTCTGAACATTTTTCATTTTGGAAACAAATTTGATTGTTCCAAAGCTTAGTGAGATTAGAGCATCCATCAGATGTTATATTTATTTATGTTGATTTTGGGGAGTACTTGGTGTTCTCTAAGCCAGGGCTTTTCAACCTTTTCACCCATTGTACCACTTTTAGGATATGGCAACATCCGAGTACCACCAGTCGCCTAGCAAGGTGTCGAAAACTTGACCAAAAAAAAGGAAAAAGGAAAAAAGTGATGAAGTACAGGTAGTCCTCAACTTACAACAATTCGCTTAGTGACTGTTCAAAGTTACAATAGCACTGAAAAAAGTGCCCTCCAAGCCACAGCCGAGCAAGACACTTGCCTGCCCGCCTGGCAGCGCTCTTCCTCCTGTCCGAGGTTTTTACTTCCCCCCGCCCCTCTGCTGGATGGTTGCAGCAGGTTTTGGTCACTTCACATGACCTTGGGACACTGTGACCATCATAAACATGAATAGAGTTGCCAAGCATCTGAATGTAAATCACAAGACCCTGGGATGCTGCAACATTCCAGCTTCCGCTGAGCCCTGACAGCCCCGAAGAAGCGCTGATCCTGGGGCTTCCGCTGAGCTCTGACAGCCCTGCAGTTCCAGCCGTCTCTCGTTCAGGCTTGTGCGGTGCTGCCACCGGTTCAGCTCAATCCCCTCCCCCGCTACCACTTTCCTAGGATGGCCACGTACCACCTGCCAGGTGCCAGTGTACCACAGGTGGTACCCGTACCACTGGTTGAAAAGCCCTGCTCTAAGCTTGCTTTCCTTCCCACAGACCTTTCATCACCAGGCTGAAGAACATCATCAATGCAGGGAGGACTAGAGTTGGCTCTTTATAGGTGGTATCTTGTCCTCTCAACCTTGACAGGGGTGTTCTTCCCTAATTGGTTTTGCGGTAGGCATCATCTCTTCTTTGATTATTCTTGTTCATTTGGTGCTTCCCTTAATAGGTGTGGAATGAAACAGGATGTCTATGGAGATTCCCAATCATCCAGGTCCTGCTTGCCCCAAAGATGCTTTTTCAAGAGGCAACTGGACTTTCTGTGTTTTTTCTTTGAAGATGTTTTGCTTCTCATCCAAGAAGCTTCTTCAGTTCTGAGTCAGAACTGAGTGAAAACTGAAGAGGCTTCTTGAATGAGAAGCAAAATGTCTTCAAGGAAAAACAAAGAAAGTCCAGTTGCCTCTTGAAGAAAGGACCTTTGGGACAATGAAGAAGGATGTGAACCTACTAAAGAATCCCAAAGAAACACCTATAGGTTTTTCTCTGATATTTGTGGATGAGGCTTGGTCTAAGTCTAAGATGTCAACGTTTCTCATTTGAAACTGTGGTTGAACATGTCACTCACTGTGTTGTGCAATGAAGGAGTTTCTATCGTGTCTCCTGACTGTCAGTTGATGTTTGTGCGTGTATTCTCTCAATTTTCTACCTAGTGGTTTTCGCTGTCCTTCCACTTGTAGATGACTCCTGTTATATCTTCCTTGGCTGTGGGCCTTTGGGTTGCTTAGGATAGTCTGGATAGATTTTGTTGGTTTATGGGCTATCGTGATGCCTAGGGTTATATGGTGGAAACTTCGAAGAGATATTTTTCATATAGGGTAGATGTATTCCTTTCATGCTTAGGAATTTGGGTAGTTATTGGATGCATGGATAAAACTTTTTGATGGTTATAAGGATATGGTCTACTTCTACTTTTTGGAATTCTGGATTATTGCGGTGTTTTCGCTTGGCAGTGGAGAGATTTTACATAGCTTCTCTTATGTGCTATTGGGCTGTTGCTGTGCTACTTGAGCACTTGCTCAATGTGAGTTTTGCAGCACATTTGGGTTCCTTGTTTTCCATGGTTTTCCTTATACGTGCAGGAAGACTCGTTTCTTCTTGCTCTCTCTGTTCTGAATCTGATTCCATGAAACCAATTACCGGTGGTTTTATCTTTTTTGATAATGAGGAATGTGCTAGCTAGTCACATAACTGAGATTGTGGATATGGGATTGGATTGGATAGATCATATTCCTGATTGTGTCTGTAAGATTATTGTTTCCAAATATTCCATCACTGGTTTTTGCTATGAATCCTGAAATGGGCGATCCTCTGGATATTCCTTTGCTTTCTTTGTATGTCTGTAGCTTATGAGAGACAGAGGACAGTAAACTTCAAAAGTCTGCATGTTTCAAAGTTTGTGTGTTCTGATAATGAATAGAATAGAATAGAATAGAATAGAATAGAATAGAATAGAATAGAATAGAATAGAATAGAATAGAGAAGAGAAGAGAAGAGAAGAGAAGAGAAGAGAAGAGAAGAATTTTTTGTTGGCTAAGGGTGGTTGGACACACAAGGAATTTGTCTCCTATGCATAAAGTAAGCTCTCAGTGTATACACATACAATAACAAAGTGATAGATCAGAGATCATAAATCATGGTTACAATCATTAATCTTAATGTTACAATCATAGTTACAATCATTAATCATAAAGTACAAACAAGAAGTGATAAATCATAAGATATCAATAGATCATATCATAACCATAAGATACATAAGGCTTAATGGGTGTCCTACTAGGTTTCAGATTGAACATTTAGGGGAGACTGTCATTTGAGATTCTTTACTATTCAGAATAATTTGTCTTTCATAATACATGAACTAATTAACCACCAATAATTCCCAGCACAAGTTTGATCAAAATATATGGAAGCTGAGTAAATACTTATCTGCAAGAAATTTTGCCTGCATTGTAATTCACGTTCACTTAAATACAGCTTTTCTTCAGGGATGAGAAGCAATTTTAAAGATCTATCTCTGCCTGTCAGAAAGCAGCTTAAACCCCTGCCCAACTTTATCCTCCCGTCCAGAGCCAACTCACAATCATTTTATTTCCCTGCATATTGCTTGCCAGGGTCATGCCGAGATGGGGTATTGGAGAATTCTCTGCAAAAAGAGAGTGAGAGAAAGAGATTGATTGGTTAATGCTGGAGGAGTTATTACCTAAATTCCCTCCTTATGGGTAGTCCTTGACTTATGACCACAACTGGAAACAGAACTTTCATTGCTAAGCCAGGTGGTTTTAAGTGAGTCACACCTGATTTGTGTGTGTGTGGTGTGCGCTATAGTTATTAAGTGGATCACCCCATTTGTTAAGTGAACTACATGGTTGTTAAGCAAATTTGGCTTCCCTCATTGTGTTTGCTTGCTGGAAGCCAGCTGGCAATCACATAATCCGGGCACACTGCAACCGTCACAAATATATGCTGATTGTCAAGCATCCCAATTTTGATCACATGACCCCAAGGATGCTGCGACGATTATAAATGACAGGACAGGTCACAAGTCACTTTATTCAGTCCTGTTGTAACTTCAAACAGTCGCTAAACAAATGGTTGTAAATCGAGGACTATCTGTATCCATAGATATTAATCCTTTAGGTCAGTTTCAGAATATTTCACCCAGCCTCTGATCATAGGTTGACTCAGCCTTCTATCCTTCCGAGGTAGGTAAAATGAGGACCCAGATTGTTGGGGGCAATTAAGCTGACTTTGTAATAATGCCGCTTGGGGTGTGTGTGAAAGCCCTAATAAGCAGGCATATACATAGAATGAAGGCTACTGCTAAGCTTGTAAGCCGCCCTGAGTCTTCGGAGAAGGGCGGGATATAAATGGAATTAAAATAAAAATAAATTAAATAAAATACCCTTCTCTTCTCCTGCTTTCCTCACAAGTGCACAGAGGCATCCTACAATCATGACTGCAGGTCTTAGCACTTAGCAATAGCACTTAGACTTATCTACCTCCTTCACAGTGCTTTACAGCCCTCTCTAAGCGGTTTTACAGAGTCAGCCTATTGCCCCCAACAATCTGGGTCCTCATTTTACCCACCTCAGAAGCATGGAAAGCCGAGTTAACCTTGAGCCCTTCAGGATTGAACTGCTGGCAGTCAACAGAGTCAGCCTGCAATACCGCATCCTAACCACTGCGCCACCCTGGCATCTCCACTGAAGGGATTTTATTATGCTTAAGCTTGATGTTAGTAATATTGATATTAGCAGGGCTTTTTTTCTCATAGAATGCTCAGAACGGAGTTCCGGCACCTTTTTTGGATGGAACCTTGTAGGGTAGGCAAGGCGGGTTGTATGACATGTGTGAGTTCCGGCACCTTTTTTCTTTTACAAAAAAAGCACTGGATATTAGTAGTGATACTTTGTAATCATCTTTGTTTATGTGCAAGCAGCTTTGTAGGTGCTTTATATTGGGAAATTAGTTATATAAAAGCAAATGTTTCATGCTTTAAAGGTAAAGGTTCCCCCGCACATGCGTGCTAGTCGTTTCTGACTCTAGGGGCCGGTGCTCATCTCCGTTTCAAAGCCTAAGAGCCAGCGCTTGTCCGAGGACGTCTCCGTGGTCATGTGGCCGGCATCACTAGACGCCAGAGGCGCATGGAACGCTGTTACCTTCCCACCGTAGTGGTCCCTATTTTTCTACTTGCTTTCAAACTGCTAGGTTGGCAGAAGCTGGGACAAGTAACAGGCACTCACTCTGTTACGCGGCACTTGGGATTTGACCCACCAAACTGCCGACCTTCTGATCGACAAGCTCAGCGTCCTAACCCACTGAGCCACCGCATCCCTTCGTCATGCTTTAGGTACAGGTAATTGCTTACGTGAAAAGAGCATGGTAAGGGGAGGGGGGGGAAAGGAGTTATGGTGGAACCTGGGTTGTTGTGTATGAGTCATCATCTAGGAATTATTTTTCTGTACCTTTTGGTTCCTAGTACCAAGACCAGATCTCTTTGTTCTGGAAAGCTATAAAAGGTGGAAGACATCTTTCCTGTTTTTTGCCTTCATCTCTCTACCAGCCACGAAGAGAGACGTGGCCACCCAACTCTTATTTTGATCAAAATAAAAGTGGTTTGCTTGCTGAAACCTCGGCTCAGGAGTTTCTTTTGGCTCTTTTCAATTCCTGAGTAATGCTGGGGCAATTGTGAGGCTAAGTGTAAAACCTTACACCACCTTTCAGAAAATCATGACCTTTCTCTGCCATTGTACCCTTCAAGGGGCCTTTTACTCACAGCCACGAAGAATTTAAAAATCCTTCATTTTACCCTGGAATGGAATGTCCTTGCAGTCTTGGCTCTTCAAATTACATTGGTACACTTTGCCTGTGGAGTTCTGCTCCCCGGGAGCGCCCACAATGACTCTGGAAGAGAATAAATAGAGGAGGTGGGATAATATCGATAGGCCATTTGTCGCAGGGCCATTCCTGTAAAAATGCAAGGCGAGGTCAGTGGGGGAAGCCAGAGTCCCTTAACAGCCGTATTACTAATTTAACAATCCGTGGTGATTCAGTTAACACCTGTGGGGGGAAAAGGTCGCAAAATGGTGCAAAACTGTCTCGTTTAGCCACAGAAAATTTGGGCTCAGTTTTGGTCGTAACTCGAGGACTACCTGTGTGAGACGGAGGAAGGGAATCAGCACTTCTTTAAGCCTCGGCTCTACTTGATGGAAACTGGTGCTTTGTGACCAGTGCTTTTTTTGTAAAAGAAAAAGGTGCCGGAACTCACACATGTCATACAACCCGCCTTGCCTACCCTACAAGGCTCCATCTAAAAAAGGTGCCGGAACTCCATTCTGAGCGTTCTATGAGAAGAAAAGCCCTGTTTGTGACAATGTCCTTCAATGGGGAAGTTGCACCATCTGAATTCCTGCCAATCGACTTGCTCTGAAGGGGAAGCCTTCCCTGAAAATAATAGGTATCCATTTTGCTTCCTTCCCTATTGCACTACTAGTTTTTACTCTCACTTCCTCAAAACTAGGGTGGTAGAAGGTAGGAAATACAAAAACAAAAAGGGAAGCTGGTTGAAAATAACCACTTTCCTCCTAGTTACAAATAAATACAGAATAAACATGCCCTGAAACTGAACAGGGTTCTAACTCAGGGCCAGGCAAAACAACAAGCATGAATATGGCGTCCGATTTACAGCCAACTAACTTGGAGCCAGCTAGTGCTTGTAGGCCATCTGAATAGGGCAAATCCAGTTCCATTGAAATCTCATTCAAACAATGTAGTTTGGACAAGTTACTAACAGTAGCTCAGGTAGTCCTCAATTTAGCTAAAGGTAAAGGTTCCCCCGCACATGCGTGCTAGTCGTTTCCGACTCTAGGGGCTGGTGCTCATCTCCGTTTCAAAGCCGAAGAGCCAGCGCTTGTCCGAGGACGTCTCCGTGGTCATGTGGCCGGCATGACTAGACGCCAAAGGCGCACGGAACACTGTTACCTTCCCACCGTAGTGGTCCCTGTTTTTCTACTTGCATTTTTATGTGCTTTCGAACTGCTAGGTTGGCAGAAGCTAGGACGAGTAACAGGCTTAGCGCGGCACTCGGGATTAGACCCGCCAAACTGCCGACCTTCTGATCGACAAGCTCAGCGTCCTAACCCACTGAGCCACCGCGTCCCTTAGTCCTCCATTAACAAGAGCCCAAAGTTTATGTTGCTAATCACGACAGTTGTTAAGTGGCTTTGCTGCATTGTAAGCAACTCTATGACTTTCTTATCTTCAACCATCTCTGCTTCCAAGGTGGAGCTTTCTCACCCCCTGCAATTAACGCTCTACCTATGTTGTCTTTCCTCTCCTATTCTTAGTGTTAATGTTACAAACACAGCTCAGTGAGAATCTCTCTTCTTTGCCAGATGAGTCTAACAGCTGTTAAAGCATTAAAAACTTGACTAGCAAAAAAAGGATGCCAATTCTACTTCCCCCACCTCACCCCAATAATTAGTGGAACCCCAACCACAAAGAATCATCCAATAGGTGAATTTCCCCCCCATACCAAAAAAAACCTGGTAGTCCTCAACTTACGACCATTAGGACCGGAAAATTCTTTGTTAAGTGGTGTGGTTGTTAAGTGAGGTGTCACATGACAACACCCAATGTTATAACTGTTTTTTTTTGTCTGGTCATTAAGCGAGACGTCACGTGACCACGACTTGCAACTTTCTGCTGGCTTCCCCATTGATTTTGCTGGTTGGAAAGCAGCGGGGAAGGCTGCAAAGGGCAGTAACGTGACTCTCGTACGCTACAAGCATCGTAAACATCTGACAGTTTGTCAATCCCCCAAATCACGATCTGGTAACTGCAGGTAGTCCTCGACTTACGACCACAATTGAGCCCAACAGTTCTGTTGCTAAGCGAGACATTTGTTAAGTGAGTTTTGCTCCATTTTACAACTTTCCTTGCCACAGCAGGTGTTAAGTGAGTAACAAGGTTGTTAAGTGAATCTGGCTTCCCCATTGACTTTGGCTTGTCAGAAGGTCACAATAGGGGGATCACATGACTTGGGGACAATAAAACTGTCACAAATATGAGTCAGTTGACAAGCATCCGGATTCTGATCACAGGACCCGTGGGGATGCTGAAAGTGTGAAAAACAGTCATAAGTCACTTTTTTTCAGCACCGTTGTAACTTTGAATGGTCACTAAATGAACTGTTGTAAGTCGAGGACTACTTGTACAGGGACTCTCTAACCATCATAAGTGCAAGGACTATTTGTAAGTCACTTTTCTCAGCACCATTGCAAATTCGAACGGTCACTAAACCAACGGTCATAAGTTGAGGACTGCGGTATATTGAATGTGGGAACAAGGCTGGTGGGGCCTACCTTGCTGCAGAGCCTTTCCCAAGTTGCAGGACCTGATAGCCAAAGTGCTTGCTGTGGTTTGATGAGAAGACAATCGCTGGAGAAGGATCGATGTTGTAGCCCAACGATCGCAAGGGGCCTGTAAAAAGAAGAGGGGGCATCTTTATTTAAAGGTACAGTAGGGAAAGAAGAATAAATACAGTACAGGCAGGCAGTCCTTGACCTACGACCATAATGGAGCCTACTCATCACAGCTGTAAGTCAGGACACTCATAAATCCGATTTTACAAACTTTTTTGCATTGATCATTAAGCAAATAGCGTAGTGATTAAATGAACCTATGGTTCTCTGTGGCAGGCGGTTTTTGTAGAAAACTGGAAGTAACTGCTGGTTTTTGTCAAAACCATCATCAAGATCCTGCAACTGCAGGATCCTGCAAATGACTATAAATGTGGCCTGGTTGCTGAAAAAGAGGCTACAAAGTTGTTGTTTTTTTTAAAAAAATAACATATTAAATATTATTATTGGCATCTCAATGTACAGGGTTCTTATTTAGAAAATTTCCTGGCCTGCTGGTTTAGTCTTTCTTATGAATGTTGAGCAGAGAATAAATTGATTTAAAAAAAAACTTAAATCACATTTGCTTTTTTCTGAAAAAAAGAATAAACATGGGCTTCCTGCAGTGAATACTAAAGAAAGGCACCTATTAATTTCAGAATCTGTTCAAGCATACAAAGATGCTTCGTCTGAAAGGATAACTCAATGTGGGTGGTATTTATTTAAAACAGATACCAGAATTCTCATTAAATCATCAAAAAGGGATTTCCCTTTGTGTTATTTTTAAGGGAGCGTGGAAAATCACTGACCTCATTGGCCCAATTGTGGTGAAAGAAATGCTGATCTAAGTGCAATGATATGCTCTGTCACTATGAAAAGCAACTTTAAAACTTTAAACTATGCGACCTAACAAAAATATACTATCTTGTCTGTCAAAACAGAAGAAAATCCCCCAAGGATTCAGATCTTCCTACACTACCATTTTTGTTCTCCAAGGACTCAGAGTCCTTTCACTAAGACCAAAGTTGAATTCATGGATGGCACATAAGATCACTCACTCTGCTCCCTGGTAATCAAAAGTTGAGTGTCAAAATCAGCATCCAGCTGTCCTTCTAGCCTCCTGCCCATTCATGGTCTGTTTCATTTGGCCATCACAATCAAAGTGATACAGGAGGATCTGGACAGACATGAGCACTGGGCGCTATCTAACAAAATGAAATTCAATGGTGAAAAAAGTAAGGTTCAGTACAGAGAAGAGAAACAAATATGATCAGGGGACTGGAGGCTAAAACATACAGGGAACGGTTGCTGGAATTGGGTATGTCTAGTTTAACGAAGAGAAGGGTGATGGGTGACATGATAGCAGTGTTCCAATATCTCAGGGGCTGCCCCAAAGGAGAGGGAGTCAAGCTATTCTCCAAAGCACCTGGAAGCAGGACAAGAAGCAATGGATGGAAACTAGTCAAGGAGAGAAACAACCTAGAACTAAGGAGAAACTTCCTGACAGTTAGAACAATTAACCAGTGGAACAACCTGCCTCCAGAAGTGGTGAATGTTCCAACACTGGAAGTTTTTAAGAAGAGACTGGACAACCATTTGTCTGAAATGGTATAGGGTTTCCTGCCTGAGCAGGGGTTTGGACTAGATGACCTCCAAGGTCCCTTCCAACATTATTATTATTATTATTATTATTATTATTATTATTATTATTATTATTATTATTATTATTATTATTATTATTATTATTATTATTATTATTACATTTAGGCAAGAAAAACCAAATGCACAGGTATAGTATAGGGGGTACCTTGCTCAATAGTAGTAACTGTGAGAGTGATCTCGGAGTCCTAGTGGACAATCACTTAAATATGAGCCAGCAGTGTGCTGCAGCTGCCAAAAAAGCCAACACAGTGCTAGGCTGCATTAACAGAGGGATAGAATCAAGATCACTTGAAGTATTAATACCACTTTACAATGCCTTGGTAAGGCCACACTTGGAATACTGCATCCAGTTTTGGTCACCACGATGTAAAAAAGATGTTGAGACTCTAGAAAGAGTACAGAGAAGAACAACAAAGATGATTAGTGGACTGGAGGCTAAAACATACAAGGAATGGCTGCTGGAATTGGGTATGTCTAGTTTAATGAAGAGAAGGATGAGGGGTGACATGATAGCAGGGTTTCAATATCTCAGGAGCTGCCACAAAGAAGAGGGAGTCAAGCTATTCTCCAAAGCGTCTGAAGGCAGGACAAGAAGCAACGGATGGAAACTAATCAAGGAGAGAAGCAATCTAGAACTAAGGAGAAACTTCCTGACGGTTAGAACAATTAACTAGTGGAACAACCTGCCTCCAGAAGTGGTGAATGTTCCAACACTGGAAGAAAAGACTGGACAGCCAGTTGTCCAAAATAGTATAGGGTTTCCTGCCTGAGCAGGGGGTTGGACTAGAAGACCTCCAAGGTCCCTTCCAACTTTATTATTATTATTATTATTATTATTATTATTATTATTATTATTATTATTATTGTTGTTGTTGTTGTTGTTGTTGTTGTTGTTGTTGTTATTATTATTATTAAAATTAAGCTGAAAAGCTGACCAGGTTCCATTCTTCCACTTAATTTACTAAAGCATGAAAATATTGTAGCTCTGTGTGGAAAGAAGAGAGAGCCCAAAAGCCAGGAGGCAGCACAAAGTAGGAACATCTACCAAGGAGAAAATGATCTACCACCAGGTCTGCAGGAAAACTGAAGTCAAGGTGTTACCACTGAATCCCAAATGAAACGGACGGCTTATCCAGGTTTTGGGAAATGGTGGGTTATGAAGGATCATCAAGTTCTTCTCTGTCAACTGATCAGCAAGGTTGAGGATGTATGTGTCATGGTTCCGATAAATGAGACAGTTCAAAACATTGACAGTATGGTGTATTCCTCAACTTACGACTGCAATTAAGCCCAAAATTTCTGTTGCCAAGCAAGACAACTATTAAGTGAGTTTTGCCCATATTATGTCCTTTCTTGCCACAGTTGTTAAGTGAATCACTCATGTTAGTAACACGATTGTTAAGTGAATCTGGCTTCCCCATTGAGTTTGCTTCTCAGGAGGTTGCAAAGTTGATCACATGACCCTGGGACTGCCTACAGATTGCCTACACAGATTTTTTTTACTGTATGGACAAACATAATGGAGATATGGGACTCATTTTCACAAAATACGGTAGGTTAAAAACATGATAGTTACATAAATGTATTAGCAATACAGGTAGTCTTCAACTCACAACATTTTGTTTGAAGTTACAACAGCATTGAAAAAAAGAGAGACTTATGACAGTTTTTCACACTTACGACCACTGCAGCATCCCCATGGTCATGTGATCAAAATTCAGACACTCGGCAACTGACTCATTTTTCTGACAATGTCCTGGGGTCACGTGATCACCTTCTGCGACTTTCTGTCCTCAAGCAGAAAGCCAGATCCACCTAACAACCATGTTACTCACTTAACATATGCTGGGATTCACTTACCTGCTTGTCAGAAGCTTGCAAAAGATGATCATGTGGCTCCAGGACACTGTAACCATTTAAATATGAGCCCGTTGCCAAGCATCTGAGTTTTGATCACATGACCAACTGCTGTAAGTCAAGGACTACCTCTAGTTTGTTTGCCAATAAACAGACCTATGTACTGCACTTTAACCGATCCTTGGGGAATAGGCCTTAAAAAGAGCTTGGTTTGAGGGTTTGGGAAGTTCTGGTGCTGGCCTAGATAGAGAATGGATTTAGCAACTTCATAGCCATCCAAGTCTGTCACAGCACCAAGTCTGTTTCAAGAGGCCATTCATGGTTTTGGACTGGAGGCTAAAACATATAGAAATGGTTGCTGGAATTGGGTGTGTCTACTTTAATGAACAGAAGGATGAGGGGGGGCATGATAGTGGTTTTCCAATATCTCAGGGGTTGCCACAAAGAAGAGGGAGTCAAGCTATTCTCCAAAGCACCTGAAAGCAGGACAAGAAGCAACGGATGGAAACTAATCAAGGAGAGAAACAACCTAGAACTAAGGAGAAATTTCCTGATAGAACAATTAATCAGTGGAACAACCTGCCTCCAAAAGCTGTGAATGCTCCCACACTGGAAGTTTTAAAGAAGAGACTGGACAGCCATTTGTCTGAAATGGTATAGGGTTTCCTGCCTGAGCAGAGGGTTGGACTAGATGACCTCCAAGGTCCCTTCCAACTTTATTATTACTACTACTGTTATTGTTGTTGTTATTGTTATTAAGCTCTTAAGAAAAAGTTCTGGAGCTCCAGTTCTGCATGAAAACCTTACAAGCAGATGTCTGAGTTGTCACACAGGAAGAGGCTTTCTTTGATCCTATCTCTCCATGTTGCACCCACAAAGGGAAAGCAACACCTATAGTCATTCACAGCAAAAAGTGCAGCTATTACTGTGTTGTGTGGGTTCTGAGGAGATTTCAGACATCCTTCCCTTCTGGGAACTGAAATAAAAAAATATAGTTCAGATTCAACTCTTCCGCCGTAACCATTTTCTTAAATTTATCATTGATAGTAAACAAATAAACAGGTCAAGAAAGCTCTGCCTGGTATGAACACAACTTGAAAGCCAAAGGCTAGTCCTTGTTTGTCTACTATATTCAGGGCTACACACATCTGTTGCAATTATACATATTCTTCCAATAAAGGGATGCATTTGCATGTCAAGCTAGGAAGGGTGCAAGGAAGAGCAACAAAGATGATAAGGGGACTGGACAATAAAACATATGAAGAACGGTTGCAGGCATTGGGTATATCTAGTCTAATGAAGAGAAGGACGAGGGGTGACAGGATAGCAGTGTTCCAGTATCTCAGGGGCTACCACAAAGAAGAGGGAGTCAAGCTGTTCTCCAAAGCACCCGAAGGCTGGACAAGAAGCAACAGATAGAAACTAATCAAGGAGAGAAGCAACCTAGAACTAAGGAGAAACTTCCTGACAGTGAGAACAATTTATCCTTGGAACAACTTGCCTGCAGAAGTGGTGGGCGCTCTAACACTGGAGGTTTTTAAAAAGAGATTGGACAACTATTTGTCTGAAATGATATTCTTGCTTGAGAAGGGGATTGGACTAGAAGACTTCCCTTCCAACTCTGTTATTCTGTATTCTATTCTGTATAGGTCGCTGCAAAGAGTCGGCCAGCCTACGCACACTGCCTTCTCTTTTCTTTTCATGACTGTTCATGACCCAGATTTCAAGCTTACTGGAGGCCACAGGTATCATGCAAATGCAGACTGGTTTCCATTGGCATTTTGCAGAATCTGTTTCCAAAATCTTATTTTCCACTAATCAATGATGTTCACTGCTGCAGTTGATATGATGAAAATGATCTTGGAGGTGGACGAGGAGGAGGAGGAGGAGGAGGAGGAGGAGGAGGAGGAAGAAGAAGAAGAAGAAGAAGAAGAAGAAGAAGAAGAAGAAGAAGAAGAAGATATCCATTCAGTTATGTCTAACTCTTGGTGCTTCTATGGGCCAGGTCTCTCCAAATCGTCTTACTCTTGCTCTACTTCTTTGAGTTTTTCTATGCTCTGGCAGGTGTTAGCTTTGATGGTATTCAGCAACCATGTTCGTTGATGGCCTGGTTTCCTTTTACTGCTAATTCTTCCAAACATAATTGCTTTCAATAACGGCGAATATCTGTAGCTCGGGTGAAGGATGAGGGTGCAGGTTCGTTCTCTGAGTTTGTGGGTTGGTTTCTGAATGTTTCCTTATCAGCCTAGATAACATCCCCTAAACTCTGCTGAAGATGTTACCTAGCCTGGTAACAAAACATTCAGAAACCAACCCACAAGCTCCGAGATTAAACCTTCATCCTCGTAATTGCTTTCTGCAGGGAATTCCCCCGCATAACATGGCCAAAATAATTGAGACACAGTTTCATGATTTTTTTTCTTCTAGTGACATGTCTGGTAAGCCACTAGCTCTGGTTAACATGCCATGCCCAAGTAGCCCTGCCCATGTACAGGTAGCCCTTGACTTACAACCATTTGTTTAGTGACCATTCACGCAATCTGGGCGTCCTCCTAGATTCACGACTCAGTTTTGAAGATCATATTGGAGTCGTAGCTAGGGGGGCATTTGCCCAGATTCGCCGAATATACCAATTGCGCCCCTTTCTGGACCGAGATGCCCTACGTACAGTCACCCACGCACTCGTTACCTCCCGTATAGACTACTGCAATGCTCTCTACATGGGGCTGCCCTTGAAAACCAGAATGCGGCTGCACGGGTAGTGATGGGAGCTCCCCGATACTCCCATATAACACCTCTGCTCCATGAGCTGCATTGGTTACCGGTTGCCCTCCGGGTGAGATTTAAGGTGCTGGTACTTACCTTTAAAGCCCTACATGGCTTAGGCCCGGGATACTTGCAGGACCATCTGCTACCGGGAACGAATTCCCATCGCCCAGTACGCTCACACAGAGAAGGCCTCCTCAGGGTACCGTCGGCTAGACAATGTCGGCTGGCGAACCCCAGGGGAAGGGCCTTCTCTGTGGGAGCGCCAGTCCTATGGAATCAGCTCCCCCCTGAGCTTCGGATGGCCCAAGATCTCCAGTCCTTTCGCCGCGGCCTCAAAACACTCCTTTTCCACCTGGCTGACCTGGACTGACAGGCATTTTAATTATGTTTACAATTTTTAATTTATTTTTAATTTTTAATTTTAATTTATTGCACAGATGACTTTAATTTTAACTTTATCTTAATTTCTGTACTTATTATATGTTATTGTTGTTAGCTGCCCTGAGTCCTTCGGGAGATAGGGCGGGATATAAGTCCCATTAATAAATAAATAAATAAATAAATTCAATGGCACTGAGAAAAGTGACTTATGACCGTTTTTCAGTTGACTATTGCAGCATCGCCAGGGTCACGTGATCAAAATTCAGACGCTTGGCAACTGGCATGTATCTATGATGGTTGTGGTGTCCCGGGGTCATGTGATCATCACCCTTTTTGACCTTCTGACAAGCAAAGTCAATGAGGAAGCTAGATTCACTTAACAACCTTGTTACTAACTTAACAGCAGTGATTTACTTAACAAGTGTGTCAAGAAAGGTATGGTAAGGTTTCTGGGTTTAAGGTGAATAGTAATAAGACTAAGATATTATCTAAGAATATATCTATGAGTGAAAGGGAAATGTTAATTAAACTAACAGGTTTTGAAATAGTAAAAAAGGTTAAGTATTTAGGAGTGTATATTGCAGCTTCAAATGTAAAATTATATAAGAATAACTATGAAACATTATGGTTGAAGGTACAAAGGGATTTAAATAATTGGAAAAAATTACAATTATCTTTATTGGGAAGAATCACAGTTGTTAAAATGAATGTTCTGCCAAAGTTTCTCTTTTTGTTTCAAATGATACCTATATTGAAAAAGGATGCCAACCTTGATGAATGGCAGAAGGGTATTAATAAATTTATTTGGGCGGGGAAACAGTATGTATGTGTATGTATGTGTAAACGATGTCAGAGTAGTAATGCTTGTTAAATGTTGTGGAGTGACGTAAACATTATGTGAATGCAGCTAATGTCTCTTCCTTAGGGCTAAGTTGTAACACCAGCCAGCCACCTAGGATGAGCTTTCACAGACTGTGAGTCAATTCAAGCCCAGATATCTATATTAGGAATTCATGGCGAAGTAGATCTCGGAAAGAAATTAGTTTAGCTCACATTTGAAAGCCAAGTCATCCAACTTTGCATTTTCAAACAAATACACAAGCTGAAATATAGTACCCATTGGGAATGGACGCTTGCTAATGAAAATTCAATTACTGCAATGTTATACTAGGAAGAATTGTTTGCAAAACTGTATATATATTTGGAAAAATTGAAAACAAAGTGCCTTTGCCTCCATGCTCTTACACTTTCACAAAGTCAATAAGATGTAGCTTTTTACTCTGCTTTCTGGATTTGGTATTACTGTATATCGTATCTTGTTTCTCCTAGCTGGGGGAATGTGAGTTGTACTATTGGAGCTTGGGATATTAGGGACTGTATCTATTTATGATTTTTTCTTTTATCCAGCTGTTGTATCAGGTATGTCTGCTGTTTAGCATTATGACTACAGTGATGTAGAAACCCAAGAAGTAAATTAATTAAAATATGCATCAAATTATGTACAAAATTCAATGGGAACTTTAACAGAAAACACCCAGGTTGGATTGACTGAGGCTGATGTACTCTCAACAAGTGATGCAGGAAAACACAAACTTATATCACAGAAAGGGAGAGAGAGAGAGAGAGAGAGAAACACACACACACACACACACACACACACAGAGAGAGAGAGAGAGAGAGAGAGAGAGAGAGAGAGAGAGAGAGAGAGAGAGAGAGAGAGAGAGAGAGAGAGAGAGAATAGGAAATGTAGAAAATCTTCAATTGTACTTATCATGCATTCTGTTGGTGGCCACTGTCTGTACCAGGCCTGCAAACAGAAGTGCTGAAAAATTATCCAAAATTAGCTAGATCACGACTCTGAACCCTGAAGCTTTTACTTCTCAAGTTCTTAGCAGCACAACCTATTTAGAAATTACTTCTAACACTTCCCAACACAGCAGACATTCTTCTGGAACTGGCTGCTTACAATATTGAGTTTTGATGAATGTAAATATACAATTTAAATAACATTTTATTGATTTGGGGTTGGTCTGCAAACACCACCCATAAGCAATATTTCTCAACCTTGGCAACTTAAAGAAGAACAGATTTCCACCCCCAGAATTCCCCAGGCAGCACTACCGATCTATTCTATAGGGCATGATTGCTTGCTGATCCCGGCCCTGAACCATTGTAATTTTATTGAATGAAGAGCATTTTGTTAGATGTTTTGTGCCAGCCATGGCAGTTCCCCAAAAGGGTCATCAGATGGAGGCAAAGAGGCTTCTTTGCTTCCACTGATGAGCCAAGGGTCTCAGACCCGACAGCCCCATTGGCGAGAGAGTTTTATGGTCAGGGAGGGACCAAGACCCCCCATAAATACCTCTGCACGAGGGGCTGCTCTTTGTTCTTGTTCTAATTCTAATTCTAGTTCTACTTCTACTCCTAGCCCCTAGTTCTTCTGTTTTAGTTATGTAATGCTAGCTTGTTTTCTTTTCTTTTATTTCTCTCTCACATGCAGGCATGAATGCTTTCATGCCAAGTATTTCTTTCTCTTTGATCTATCATTGAATAAAGCTAATATGATTGCATCTCTGCGTGATGCTCTTACTTGGAAGCACCTTTAACGATCCATCGTGAGATCACCTCACAAGTTGGTAGCCAGAGGATGGTTTAAAGGAACGCTTCCAAGCCAGCCAGGAACTATACTACAAGATGTCTGAAAGATCCAGCTCAAATCTATTTATAACGGATGGCAGGATTTCTCCTATCGTGACCAGGAGTCATCGATCAAAGACGGCGTCCCTGCCTACATCCAAGACTTCAGTCCCTGAAGCAATCTCCACTGCAGGTGAGAGCACAAATGACCTTCATCCCGTCAGAGGATCCAGCAGAGCAACTGGGAGTTCACTGCATGCCTTTCTACCCCTGAACGCCACAGAGGAAAACTTAGAAAGCTTGCAGACTGCCCAAGACTGCTCAGATGCTGCAGAGACGGACCTGGCTGAAGCCAAACGCCACGTGAGTAAGCTGACTGCACAGGAACGTGAAGAGCTGCTTAAAGAGATCTTTGCAATGCGGGGGGGGGGGGAGGCAGCCCAGGAAACAGCTCAGAAAGCCTCAGAACCCCTGGTGAGCCTTTCCCTAGCGACCACGAGGCTTCCAAATATGGTGCCCGCCACCCTTAGTGACCCCGGGACCCCAGGGCTTTTGGCGCGAACCCCCCCACCCAGCTGTGAGCTACAGCTTCCTGGGGCAAGCGGAAACAAGATGGCTCCGCCCACATGGTCTGGAACAGGAAACAAGATGGCGGCCCCCAGTAACCCCACACGGTCTAACAAAGACAAGCCTTTTTTAAGCCTGGAAAGCCAGCAATCCCTGGCATCCAGCCAAAATAGCATGCAATCCCTGGCATCCAGCCGAAATAGCATGCAATCCCTGGCATCCGGCCAAAGCAGCATGCAAATTCCTGAGTTCTCCCCACCACAAAGCCTAAAGTCCAATGATGACAATGAGGTCTGTCCAGCCGAGACTCAAACAAATGCTGCAGCCATTCAGGCTGCCATCCAGCTCCTAACTGCTGCCCTGGGGCCCAAAAAGATGTTGGGGGTAGCCACCCCCCCTCCAAGGCCTCCCATCCTCTCCCCAGGGCCCAACTGCCGGGGGGGATCCAGCCTGCAGCCTCCCAACAATCAACCCCCGCGGTCTCCCACCTTCTCTTCAGGTCTTCAGGACCAGCGATGGGCTTATCAAGGCAATCCAGGCAATCCATGTGCTTGCAATTCTCAGGAGGAATCATTGCAGGATAAAACAAAGACTCAAATGTAGACCGGGAAATCTGGGCTCCGCCCCCCCAATGCCTCATGGGAAGAAGGGGAAAATCCTGAACAATGCCCTCCCCCGGATCACGTGGTTTCCGGCCACGCCCATCTGGAGTCACTAAATAATCAACAAGAAAAAATTCCCTCCTTGACCACTAGAGGGATACCTTCACCATTTATGTCTATGGACACTTTTGAAATGTATCAAAAAGGAACTGAAAGGGACTTTTCCACATCTGCTAATCTTCCAAACAACTTTAAAAAACTACAACTTGGGGGCGAGAATTACGACAGTTGGAATAGAGACGTCCAGGTGTGTCTCTTAAAGAATGGGACTCTAGAGATGGTAATGAAAACTCCTTCTTTACCCTGGGGACCTCGAGAAGAATGGATGCATCGCCAGGCTTTCACCACGCTACTGGACTCTTTGGATGGCAACTTGTACGCCAGCATTCCAGATGGACTCAAAGCTGGTGAGGTTTGGCAGTTATTACGCAATTTATTCCACAGCGATACCCTTGGTTCACTCACCCGACTCACATCTGAGCTTTACAACACCAAACTGAGGTTTGGTGCTAGTATGCCTGAACATCTTACAAAATTAACGGCACTCAGAGCTGAACTGATACCCAGAAGTTTCCCGGTGACTGATACGAACATGGTTGCTATCATTCTAGCTTCCCTAGACAGGAGTTGGAGCAATTTCATTGTTTCACTGGAAGGGGCCAGGAGGGAAGACATAAATCTGTCCTACCTCACAGGGAGACTCATCGAGGAAGATAGAAGGAGAAGAAATGCAGGAGAATACGCCAGAGTCACCACTCAGCAAGTCAGAAGGGGGCGCCACAACTCAGAGCAAATTAATGCTCTAATTAAGTGTTTCATCTGTGGCTCTGAGGAGCACCTCAAGAAAGACTGCCCCCATAAACAACAACCCCCTAAACGTGGTCCCAATCAAGTAAGGGGCGTGGCAGGGGCAAAGGAAATATCAAGGGAAATTTTCTTCATACTTGTTCCCTCACCCCCACAACAAGGGCTGATAGCTCCACTGACTTATGGTTACTGGACTCTGGAGCTTCTTCTCACATTACAAATATGAGTCAAGGTTTTAACAGGTTAAAGAAAATTAACTCATCTGTCAAAGTGGCAAATGGTGATACAGCTTTAGTTGTTGGGGAGGGTTTTGTGTCTGTATCTGGACTTGGAAAAGTGGAAGGTGTTTTGCATGCTCCTTCCATTGCCAACAACCTATTAAGCATTACCAAATTGTGTGATGATGACAAAGTGGAAGTTTTATTTCGCAAGGGGGGAGGTCATGTCACCCGGGACCAGAGGGTCATTGGAAATATTTCCATCATAAATGGCTTACCATATTTTTCTCCCAAGCCACCACAGCCTGCCCCAAGGCTTTCCAAGGGCAGTGTGGGCAAGGAGCCTGAATCTCAGCAGGCACCTACAGCACCACTCAAAGCAACTAGAGCCAAGAGGGTGTCGGTGGGGAAGCCGCTTCACGATAAGTGCGCACACTTATTGCACAGAAGGCTAGGTCATGCAAGCTTCCCTGTAGTTAAAAAGATGGGAGAATTTGCTGAGGGAGTCCAGCTCAAGGACTGTGACGTGTTTCTGGACTGTGCCATTTGCAAGAAAACAAAGAGGAAGGCTGCCCCTACCTCAAAGGTGTCATTACGTAAGACTCAATACTCGTACCAACTAGTACATGTTGATTTGGTTGGGCCTTTTACACCATCCCTAGGAAAGAAAAAGTATTTTCTCACTGCCGTTGATGATTTTTCACGATACGGCCACGTGTATACCCTCACAGAAAAATCTGAAGCCTTTGACGCCATAAAGTCACTGTACAACTTCGTAGAGACCCAGTACAAGACCAAGATCGCACAACTGCAGAGCGATCGCGGGGCTGAGTTCATGTCCCGAAAGTTCCAGGACTGGGTAAGACGTAAGGGCATCCGCCATTTTCTTACTGCACCATTCACCCCTTCGCAAAATGGTGTAGCTGAGAAAAGAAATGGAATCCTGCAAACCATGATGCGTAGTCTGATTGCAGACGCTGGTGTCGCAGAATCATACTGGGGAGAGGCGGTCCACTACGCCAATTACACCTTAAACCGCACCTGGAGCAGTGTTGTGAACCAGACCCCATATTTCCTGGTTCACGGTAGGAAACCAAATCTGGCACATTTGCGTGTGTTTGGTTCCTACGCATGGGTGCACATCCCCAAGCAGCTGCGGAAGAAGGGGAGATCTGTTTCCCAGAGACTAAGGTTCTTGAGCTATGCTCCTGGCTCCAAGGCCTATCGTTTCCTGGGAGAAGGGGGCAGGCCTGTGACTTCCCAATCTGCCTCTTTCGAAGAGGATTCCAATTGGACCCAGATCCACTCAAATGATCTGAGCCCATATGCCAACCGACCCAGCAAAGGCACACCGACCACGACATCACCTGAGACGACCACATACCCTGCCACCGACGAAAGTGAGGAACAAGACGAAGATGCGTCCAGTCCCATGGAGGAAGACACGCCGTCTTCACCCCCAGCGACGCCTCAGAGACCCGCGGAAGAAAAGAGCGGTGAGTGGCAGAAGGTAAGGAGGTCAAAGCGGTCCAACAAAGGGGTCCCGCCAAAGAGAATTGACATTGGCCACATCGCGTCTGTCAACAGCGTTGTGGTCACCCCAAAATCCTTCTCTGACATCCAGGAGCTGCCCATCGAAGAGCAGGAGAAATGGCAGCTCGCAATGGAGAAGGAGATGCAGAGCTTAAAGAAACTCAAAGTCTTCACCCCCCAGCAACCACCAAAGGAGAGGAAAGTCATTGGCACAAGGTGGGTTTACAAAGCCAAACCACTTGCCAATGGCCTCTACCTATATAAGGCCCGTTTAGTAGCCCAGGGCTTCGCTCAGCGCTATATGGAAGACTACGCCGAGACGTACTCTCCAACCGTCCGCGCAGAGAGCGTCAAGGCCGCCCTCGTGACTGCAGCCGCTCTGGGAGAAGAAGTCTTCCAATTCGACATCCAGACGGCTTACCTCCACGCCAACTTGGACCGGCAGATCTACGTGAGGGCTCCTCCTGGCTACCAGCAAGAAGGGGGAAATACGTGGTTGCTCCACAAAGGGTTATATGGTCTCAAGCAGTCAGGGAAATTATGGTATGACTGTCTTAGAAAGAGTTTAGAACGAGTTGGTTTCCATGCATCTCATGCAGATGAATGTGTTTTCACACGCAATTCCAAGGGTACCACAGAACGGGTGTTAGTTTATGTGGACGACCTATTATATGTAGGGCCTGACAAGGAAGGGTGTGATGAATTTGCCAAGGCCCTGGAAGAAAAGTTTACTCTGAAGTCTTTGGGGCGGGTTGACAAGTACTTGGGTGTGCATATTTTGGCCACTAAGGGGGGGTTCGCTCTATCTCAAAAAGAAAAGATAGAGGAATTACTGGCCAAATGCAAAATGACAGAATCTAATCCTACGCATAGCCCAATGCAAAGCGACTTTTACAACCACACCCATAAGGACGGTCCTGAGTTCACAGATAACACGCTTTACAGATCTGTGATTGGCTCCTTGCTATACATCAGCAATTGGAGCAGACCTGACATAGCTTTAGCTGTGAATCTATTGTCCAGGCACGTGGAACACCCAAAGGAATTCCACTGGACTGCTGTTAAAAGGGTACTTAGATACCTAAAGGGCACAGCTGATGCCCTCCTTATGCTAGAACCAGAGAAGGGGAAGACGGCCCAGCTCTCCGCTTACTCAGACGCAGACTGGGCTGGCGACACCAAAACTAGACGGAGCACTTCTGGTTTCCTCATATTGCTAAATGGCTGTCCAATACATTGGCATGTTAGACAGCAAAAATTTATTTCTTGCTCCACGGCCGAGGCTGAATATGCCAGCCTGTCAGACACGGCCAATGATTTGACTTGGTTCAATGAGCTAATAACAAGCATCTGGGCATCTCCTCCTCTGCCCATCCAAATTCTAGAGGACAACACGGCCGCAATTGCAATCTCGGGCGCTTATGCAGTAGGATCTAGGTCTCGGCACATAGACATATGCTATAAAAATGTCAGACAGCTTACCAAAAAGGGTTTCATTCATGTTGAACACTGTAACACAACTGACCAGATAGCTGACCTGTTCACCAAACCTGTTCCCATTGACCGGCACAACCTTCTGTGTAAGCGTTTGTGTTTGGCCTTCTGAATGTTTTTATGCATGTCTATGACACCTACTCGCCCCTCACATACATTCACTGGTCCCTGTCATTGGCTGGCAAGAAGGGGAATTGTTAGATGTTTTGTGCCAGCCATGGCAGTTCCCCAAAAGGGTCATCAGATGGAGGCAAAGAGGCTTCTTTGCTTCCACTGATGAGCCAAGGGTCTCAGACCCGACAGCCCCATTGGCGAGAGAGTTTTATGGTCAGGGAGGGACCAAGACCCCCCATAAATACCTCTGCACGAGGGGCTGCTCTTTGTTCTTGTTCTAATTCTAATTCTAGTTCTACTTCTACTCCTAGCCCCTAGTTCTTCTGTTTTAGTTATGTAATGCTAGCTTGTTTTCTTTTCTTTTATTTCTCTCTCACATGCAGGCATGAATGCTTTCATGCCAAGTATTTCTTTCTCTTTGATCTATCATTGAATAAAGCTAATATGATTGCATCTCTGCGTGATGCTCTTACTTGGAAGCACCTTTAACGATCCATCGTGAGATCACCTCACACATTTAAATCACAAGATGTCTTTAGCAAACTATAATGCTTGCATTCATTCACACTATCTACTCAGGTCAGATCATACCACACCATGATTTAGCATCTTGTGTGTCTCCATTGATGTTAACCTAACTGTAAGGCCTGGAGGAACATTGTCCATAGGGTCGCGATGGGTCGGACACGACTTTGCAGCTAACAACAACAACATTAGCTTGCTCAGCACCATTGTACTTATAAACTATTTTATTTTGGCTTAGGTGTTTTGTTTTGTTTTTTAGTTAGTCTGATGAGCTCACCTACGTCTTGGCCAAAGAAAAGCACACAGAAAAGACAGCCTGGAAATATTTTAATCAAATGACAGGCCTAATTTTCTGTCTCTTGACGCTGAAAGAGCAACTACTATAGCTGCTACTTCTGTGCTTCTCCATACACTAAAACCAGGCAGTGCAGACTAAAAGAGGAAGGATCCTTTCCCACGTTGATGTGTGATCAAAAGTGCCGTGCCCTGGGAGTTAACGAAAGTGAAATAGTTTAATAAAACAGAAGACACGCCTGGAGCAAGAAGAAGATTTCAGATCAGTGTTTCTCAATTTGGCAATTTAAGATGTGTAGACTACAACTCCCAGAATTCCCCAGCCAGCATAGTGGAAATGAATGGAATTTCCAGATTGGGGGATTTTTCATCTGGCTTTAGAACCATGCATCATGTACAGTAATTCATGTACAGAAGCAGCAAACACTAAAGTTTGCTGCTAACTCTTCTATTTTGGCCACTGACTTAATCAGCATAAAATTATCAGAAGGAAGCTTTTTTCATGGTTTTTTTAATAAACATCAAGGCGTACTGATCAGTCTGCGGCTTAAGGGCCAGTCAAAGCATCCTGTTATGCAAAAATCAAGCCCGCAACAAGTATCTTTTTCTCCACTATTTTTTCAATTTCCAGTTTTCTGTCCATTTTTTTCCCTACCTTTCCCTTTAATACCCTTCAACTCAATCTTGGTCAACTGGAGGCTAAAACATATAAAGAACAGTTGCAAGAATTGGGTATGTCTAGTCTGGTGAAAAACAGGGACGCGGTGGCTCAGTGGGTTAGGACGCTGAGCTTGTCGATCAGAAGGTCGGCAGTTTGGCGGGTCGAATCCCGAGTGCCGCGTAACAGAGTGAGCGCCTGTTACTTGTCCCAGCTTCTGCCAACCTAGCAGTTCGAAAGCACGTAAAAATGCAAGTAGAAAAATAGGGACCACTACGGTGGGAAGGTAACAGCGTTCCGTGCGCCTTTGGCGTCTAGTCATGCCGGCCACATGACCACGGAGACGTCCTCGGACAAGCGCTGGCTCTTCGGCTTTGAAACGGAGATGAGCACTGGCCCCTAGAGTCAGAAACGACTAGCATGCATGTGCAGGGAACCTTTACCTTTACCTCAGTCTGGTGAAAAGAAGGACTATGGGGCAACATGATAGCAATATTTCAATATCTGGGGAGCTGCCACAAAGAAGAGGGGGATCAAGCTATTCTCCAAAGCCCCTGAAGGCAGGAAAAGAAGCAACAGATGGAAACTAATCAAGGAGGGAAGCAACCTAGAACTAAGGAGAAATTTCCTAACAGTTAGAGCAATTAATCAGTGAAATGACTTGCCTCCAGAAGTTGTGGGTGCTCCAACACTGGAGGCTTTTAAGAAGACACTGCACAACCGTCTGTTTGAAATGAAACAGAGTTTTCTGCTTGAGCAGGAACTTGGACTAGAAGACCAACTGGGTCCTTTCCAACTCTGTTATTCTGTTAATTTCTTTCAGTTCTCAGTTTTCTGTCATTTTCTTTCCATTTCCAGTCAATTGACTGTTGACGGGAGGACAGAGGTCCACCCCGAGATCTCTCGTTTGTGGAGTCCCTCAGGGGTCAGTCCTCTCTCCCCTCCTGTTCAACATCTACATGAAGCCGCTGGGTGAGCTCATTCGTGGTTTCAGGGTGGGGTATCACCAGTACACTGATGATACCCAACTTTTTCTTTCCACCCCGACCCAACCCAGTGATGCCCTCACTGTGATGTCCCGTTGCCTGGAGGCGGTCCAGGTTTGGATGGGGAGAAACAGACTTCGTCTCAATCCTGACAAGACTGAGTGGCTGTTCATACCGGCATCTCGGGCTGACCAGCCTTCTCCATCATTAACAATAGGGGATGAGGTATTACCCCCCGTTGATAGGGCTCGCAACTTGGGAGTCCTCCTGGATTCAGGGCTCAGTTTGGAAGATCATATACGAGCTGTGACCAGGGGGGCTTTTGCCCAGATTCGCCTGGTGCGCCAGTTGCATCCCTATCTGGACCAAGATGCTCTACATACAGTCACTCATGCGCTCGTGACCTCCCGGTTAGACTACTGCAACGCTCTCTACATGGGGCTGCCCTTGAGGACCACCCGAAGGCTTCAACTGGTGCAGAATTCAGCCGCGCGAGTTTTGATGGGAGCTTCCCGATACTCCCATGTAACACCTCTTCTCCGTGAGCTGCATTGGCTTCCGGTTGCCCTCCAGGTGAGATTCAAGGTGCTGGTAATGACCTATAAAGCCCTAAATGGCTTGGGTCCGGACTATCTAAGGGAACACCTGCTGCCAGCATCATCTTCCCATTGTCCTGTGCGCCCCCACAGGGAGGGCCTTCTCAGGGTACCGCCAGTTAATGAATGCCAGCGGGTTATTCCCAGGGGAAGGGCGTTCTCTGTGTGTGCGCCTGCCCTATAGAACCAACTACCCACAGAACTTAGGACTGCCCCCGACCTTCGCTCATTTCGCCGGGACCTGAAAACTTGGCTCTTCGATCTGTTTGGTCCAGACTGTGGGGTTGTTAATTTAACTGGGTTTTAGATTTACTCTTGGGGCTTGAATTTAATTTGTTTTAATTGTTTTTATTTTTTTGTATTCATGGTTTTAACTGCCCTGTAAACCGCCCTGAGTCCTATGGGAATAGGGCGGTATACAAATCCAATAAAATAAATAAATAAATAAATAAATAAATTCCCAATTGTCTACCTAGTGAGGCCGATTCCAGATATAACTCCTATAGGGAGGGAAGTGACAGAAGACCCATTATTTGCCTCTCGTTGTTCTTAATTTAGACAGAAAAATGACATGCTCAATGGTGCCCATAGAGCTGATTGGGGAGCTAGGCATCCCTCAAAAAACAAGGGCGCACTGGGGGCCCTTGGCAAGGCACACTGGGACATACATACATTCATGGATGCTCCCTCCTGTGCATTTTCTTTCCCCCCCCCAAGCCCCCAGTGCCGGTTGTCTCTTTCCCAGTATTTTACTGTATTCCTATTCAGATTTAGCCTCTCTCTCCCTCTCCCTCCCCCCAATTTTTTCTCTCTCCCTTTCTTATTCTCTGTGTTTCTCTCCTTCCACGCCACTTAAGCAGTAGTGCAAAATTCTGTAATTTCTCTATTTCCTTCAACTTAAGATAAAACTTGGTGCCTGGAAGATCAATACTGTTGCAATCAAATGCAGAAGCATTCTTTCTCTCAAGGGTCTCTAGAAAGAGAAGAGGAAGGGACCAGATTACACCTCAGATATATTTCTAAAAAAAATATCTGGGGTCTTCTACGTTTTCTAGACTTGAAGTAGCAGCAGTAGCCCTGCTGAGATTAAGCCCACTGCAGTCAGGACTATAGGGACGCGGTGGCTCAGTGGGTTAGAACGCTGAGCTTGTCGATCAGAAGGTCGGCAGTTTGGTGGGTTGAATCCCGAGTGCCACGTAACAGAGTGAGCGCCTGTTACTCGTCCCAGCTTCTGCCAACCTAGCAGTTCGAAAGCACGTAAAAATGCAAGTAGAAAAATAGCGACCACTATGGTGGGAAGGTAACAGCGTTCCGTGTGCCTTTGGCGTCTAGTTATGCCGGCCACATGACCACGGAGACATCCTCGGACAAGTGCTGGCTCTTCGGCTTTGAAACGGAGATGAGCACCGGCCCCTAGAGTCGGAAACGACTAGCACGCATGTGCGGGGGAACCTTTACCTTTAGCTTTTTAGTCAGGACTATAGTGGCTCGGGAACCATCTCATCCCAATTTCATTGACCCGTCCCACCTGGTCAGGTAGGGAGGACATGGTGTGAAACCCATCGGTTAAAGAATTTTGAATTGTGGGATCTAGGAGGTGGGCCTTCTCAGGCACCCTCCACACTCTTTCAAGTATCTTACCCCCAGAAATCAAGTGGAAACCGCCCCCCCCACACACACACTTTCAGCCTTCCAGAAGAGGTTTAAGACCTGGGAGTCAAAGAGTGTGATGCAACCTTGCAGGTAGCGGGTGGCTTGAGGGCACTCCTTCTGCCTCGTTCATTTTTTAATTTTGATTTCTTACTTTTAATTTGGTAAATTGTAACCTTACTTTTTATTTTATTTTCAACTGTGCTTTTAGTCATGTTTTTACATTATTTTATGAGGCGGTTTGTCAGCCATTCAGAATCACTTAGACGAGAGGGGCAGCGTAGAAATTTGCTGAACGAGTTAATGAACGAATGTCTAAAATCGGTCCTTATCCCTACAGTACAGGTAATCCTCAACCTACAACAGTTCATTTAGTGACCATCCACAGTTACAACGGCACCGGAAAAAAGTGACTTATGACCATTTTTCACACTTACGACCGTTGCTGCATCCCCTTGGTCACATGATCAAAATTTGGATACTTGACAACTGGTTCATATTTCTGTGATCCCCTTTTGTGACCTGCTGACAAGCAAAGTCAGTGGGGAAGCCAGATTCACTCAACAGCAATGTTACTAACTTAGCAACTGTAATGATTCACTTAACAACTGTGGCAAGAAAGGCCGTAAAATGGGCAAAGCTCACTTAACCAATGCTTCACTTAGCAACATAAATTTTGGGCTCAACTGTGGTCAAAAGTCGAGGACTACCTGTATCCTACCATTGTGGTGTTACATTTATTTCATTGTATTTATTTATTAAACAAATTTACATAACTGCCCAACTTACACAGAGGTCATTCAAGGCGGCTTGCAAAATTGCATTCCTGTGCTGAGAAGTGGAATCATTGCGACATTTTATTTCTCTCCACTGAAACTGCAACTAGAGGAAATGCTACTGCTTTCCCACATGTTGGAAGAAAAAAAAAACACAGTGTGCTAGCTTTTGGCAACTCTGCATCTCCTTTCCATCTTGGTCCAATGACAGAGCTGGCCGTAATAAGGCAGAGCACCAAGGTCTTTCCAAGGAAGACTTTTTATGCACCATCACCCTGTCTCATTTCTCCTTTGAAGTTTGTGAATGAAATCAATTCTTAGGATTAGCAGCCCTCCATTTAGAACAGGGTTTTTCAATCTTGGCACCTTAAGATGCATGAATTTCAACTCCCAGAATTCCCTAGACAGCTGTGCTGGGTGTACTGGCTGGGGAATTCTGGGAGTTGAAGTCCACGCGTATTAAATTGCCGGTTGGAAAACCCTGATTTAGAATTTCTCTGCTGGTTGAGTGTTATAGTATGTATCGCTTTCAAAATAGATCAGGAATGTCCTCTGATCAATAATGCTCCAGCTGGATTATTGATTAGGGCTAAAGTTACCAGACTTCTGGCAAAATGAACCACATCCTCCTTTTCATCTCATTTCAGGCATAGGTTCAAAATCGATTATTGTCTGGTTTTCTAAGTTCCTTGTTTTTCTCTTTTCTGGACACTTCACAACAGTAGCGACTGAAACTTTTGTGTTCTTTGACTGTATTAGATTGCCTGTTCTTTCTTTTCCACATCACCAATTCTTTGTTGTCACAAGCATAGCTTCTTGAAAAGAAACGCTTTGTTGGAAAAATATTGTGGTTGAAAAATCTTTTTCTAATGCTGTAAAAAGTAATTTTATATACATGTAAGGCTAAATAATTTTTTTTTGCAGTTTTTTGCTGCAGTTTTTGTCGCCCCCCCCTTTTCTAATTGTCCATGTTCTTTTTTGCCTGTTCAGATATTTGATAATCCTAATTAGGGCTGATATACTCTGTTTTTTTCCCTTTAAAAGGTAAAGGTTCCCCTGCACATGCGTGCTAGTCGTTTCCGACTCTAGGGGCCGGTGCTCATCTCCGTTTCAAAGCCAAAGAGCTAGCACTTGTCCGAGGACGTCTCCGTGGTCATGTGGCCAGCATGACTGGATGCCAAAGGCACACGTAACGCTGCTACCTTCCCACCGTAGTGGTCCCTATTTTTCTACTTGCATTTTTACGTGCTTTCGAACTGCTAGGTTGGCAGAAGCTGGGACGAGTAACAGGCGCTCACTCTGTTACGCGGCACTCGGGATTCAATCCGCTAAACTGCCGACCTTCTGATCGACAAGCTCAGCGTCCTAACCCACTGAGCCACCGCGTCCCTTTTTTCCCTTTAGACTGTGTTTATTTATTTATATGCTGCCTTTATTATTTTTATAAATAACTTGGGGCCACAAATATACCTAATATTCCTTCTTCCTCCTTTTTATCCCTACATACAACAATCCTGTGAAGTGGTTTGGGCAGAGTGACTGACCCAGTCATCCAACTGGCTTTCATGCTTAAGGCAGGACTAGAACTCTTAGTCTTCTGGTGATTGACCCAAAGTCAGCCAACTGGCTTTCATGCTTAAGGCAGGACTAGAACTCTTAGTCTTCTGGTGATTGACCCAAAGTCAGCCAACTGGCTTTCATGCTTAAGGCAGGACTAGAACTGACAGTCTCCTGTTGATTGGTCCAAAGTCATCCAATCAGGTTTCACACCTAAATCAGGATTAGAACTCACCTTCTTCTGTTTTCTGGGCCAGCACTTTAATCACTAGACCAAACTGGCTCTATATCGTGTCTATATCTAAACACTGTACAGTACAGGGTTGGACTAGAAGACCTCCAAGGTCCCTTCCAGCTCTGTTGTTCTCTTCATCTTTTTCTAATAGACCAGTAATCATCAACAATGAAAACTGATGTTTCCAATGTAAAACATTGCTTGGTTGATTGATTGATTGATTGATTGATTGATTGACTGAATAGCAGTAACTTAACAATGAATGTACAATTGATAGGCCACAGTCCATATACTCACTGAATGTCGCACTTCTAACAAGACAAAATACAGTTGCCTCCTGGTTTTCAGCAGAAGTAATTTCCAAGTGGGTGGATACTGCCTATCTATTGCTGTGTAGTACTTTTAATCATGAATTGCAATGGAAAACTTGTGCACTGTATAAGAGTCACATGTGATGAGCGGTACAGAAATATGATGAATGAATATATAAATATAAATTTAATAACCAGGTAAAGAGTTAAATGTTGCAGAAAAATGCAGGGACTATAAAATAATTGAGGGATGCGGTGGCTCAGCGGGTTTGGACGCTGAGCTTGTCGATCAGAAGGTCGGCAGTTTGGCGGGTCGAATCCCGAGTGCCGCATAACAGAGTGAGCGCCTGTTACTCATCCCAGCTTCTGCCAACCTAGCAGTTCGAAAGCACGTAAAAATGCAAGTAGAAAAACAGGGACCGCTACGGTGGGAAGGTAACAGCGTTCTGTGCGCCTTTGGCGTCTAGTCATGCCGGCCACATGACCACGGAGACGTCCTCGGACAAGCGCTGGCTCTTCGGCTTTGAAACGGAGATGAGCACCGGCCCCTAGAGTCGGAAACGACTAGCACGCATGTGCGGGGGAACCTTTACCTTTACCTTATAAAATAATTAATACTGTTTCCCTTCTGTCTAATCATCAAGTATTAAGTGCCTGGATATTAGGGGTTTTTTTCCCCTTTTCTTTTGTTTTTGAGATGACAGATGCTTGGTTTTAAGGTGTACAGATGCAAGCAGCTTGGCTTTTTCTCACCACCTCTCAAAACACCTAATATTTTAAAGATGGTTCCCACACCCTTTTCGATGTAAAAGGGGGGGGAGTTAGGGAGATTATGTAAAAAAAGAAAATAAAGCAGGGGAAATAGTGTTCATTACATGTGGGTGTTTATGTGTGATTTTCGCAGCACCACATGGGATCGCCGACTGGAGTGTGACTTCCCCTCTTCTGGGTAATAATAGACTTATATACTTCACAGTGCTTTACAGCCCTCTCTAAGCGGTTTACAGCCTATTGCCCCCCAACAATCTGGGTCCTCATTTTACTGACCTCGGAAGGATGGAAGGCTGAGTCAACCTTGAGCTGGTGAGAATCGAACTGCTGGCAGCCGGCAGTCAGCAGAAGTAGCCTGCAATACAGCATTCTAGCCACTGTGGCACCACGGTTCTTAGGGTAGGGGTAGAGATTAGAGATGGGAAGGCCTGGAAAAAAACTGAAAAAATTGGGGGAGGGGAGGTTTTTTCCTCCCTCATTTTTTTCCAAACAGCTTTGGGGGGGAAAGGAAAAAATTTGGCGGGGGGGAAGCCCTGTTGTTTTCTAAATTTTTCCAGTTGTTTTTTTTCCCCAGGCCTTCACATCTCTACATACTAGGAACACTATACTTTGGCTTCAAAAAAAACCCCACCTGATCACTAAATGACCACCGTCTATTTTTATTCCCAGTTCAGATTTGACAGCCTGATGTAATGGTCTGTAAAACTGACCTTGGGAAACAGGAGGAAGAAGAGTCACGGTCTAGGGGGAAATGTTCAGACACGAGATGTCTCAGCCCACAGAAGGAAAGGAGGTGTGGGAAGCACCTCAGGAAAAAAAAAACCACTCTGTAGTTCTTTGGAGAACAGTTGTTCTTTCAGATTTGCAAGATTCTCAACACAAACTTAGTGCTTTGGGTTTCTCCTTTGGACTACTGTACTTAAAATGGCTGACACCCTACCTCAATCTGTTGAGGGAATAAAGTTATAAGTCACACATTTCCAATATTGATATAACAGTAGGATCACGTCATCACTTTGATTTTGGAGAAAAGGTCTAAAAATACCACAGACAGCCTGGAAAGTAAACAAATGGATCATCAAACAATACAGAATTTCAAGAATTTTCACTTGGAATATCAATGAATAACTGTGCAAAGGCTTCGCTTCCTTAATAAGTCTTATCATGCTGGGAAAGTGGAAGAACAGAGGAGAAGAGAACAAACAGGTAGTCCTCGACCCAAACCCTAACCAGTACTGAGCCCAAAACTTACGTTGCTAAGCGAGACATTTGTTAAGTGAGTTTTGCCCCATTTTAATGACCTTTCTTGCCACATTTACTAAGTGAATCACTGCAGTTGTTAAGTTAGTACCGCAGCTGTTGGGTGAGTCTGGCTTTCCTATTGATTTTGTTTGTCAGAGGTTTGCAAAAGGTGATCACGTGATCCCGGGACGCTGCAACCGTCATAAATATGACTCAGGGGCCAAGCAGCTGGATTTTGATCGCGTGACCACGGGGGATGCTGCAACAGTTGTGTGAAAGAATGGTCATGTCACTTTTTTCAGTGCCGTTGTAACTTTGAACCATCAGTAATTGAACTGTTGTAAGTGGAGGATGTAGCAGCAAGGTGGATGAAGAAATTATAGCAATTATGGGTGCATTAATGAAAGACCTGAAGGACCACATTGAAGATAAATCTTCCTGGAGAAAATTTGTGGTGTGATTGGTGAGAATTGACACTAATTTGACAAGATACGATCAGTCAGAACCACTTCACAAATAAAGCTCCCTATTTTTATAGTTCTATATTTTACAGCAAACTTAACATTGCTGGCTGGGGAATTCTGGGAGTTGAATGTATGATAAAGTGGGCTAAACTTTTGTCTCTTATTCTTCTATTTCAAATGAAATGGTATAGGTTCGCCTGCTTGAGCAGGGGGCTGGACTAGAAGACCTCCAAGGTCCCTTCCAGCTCTATTCTATTCTAAATTTCAACAATTTCAACATTTTAGCAGTTATATGTTCATCGCTGTTATGTCTGAAATTGGCCAGGGTTGAGAAACGCTGCTCTAAAGCACTGCTTTTTCACCAAGACTTCTTCAGCACTGTAGATGCAGGGCTGACAAGCAATTAGCAAATCACTCAAGGTAAAGGAGAGAGAATTCTACGTATGAGATACTGTGAGTGTGGGTGGGAGAGAAGTGTAAAGCACATTTACACACTCCCTAACCAAGCGAATTATAAACAATGCAAACAATCAGGCGAGAGTGTGCTTTAAGTTAGGCCCCATAGCTGTAGGGGGCCTTTTCTTGAAGGAACATGATGGTTCCTTTGTGGTAGAGACAACACAGGAAATCTTGCTGCCACAATCAGACCTGTTAGATCGTGAGTTCTGGACCGCATGGTCAAGATGGACGACTCAGGACAACAGGGTTCAGCATAGTACTCTTTATTGCTACAGCACAGACTTGCCCTAACAAAGGGCAACTGCCCCTTTTATATACCTAGCCAGGTATACTTCGAACCAATCCCAATGTCCGGATTTCCCGCCAAAGGATGCCCTGCCAATCCTGACAGAGCACCCTGCCACCTGGTGGTATCAGTGGCTTATCTCTGTGTGACATCCCCTATGTACATACAGTAACAGACTTGTGGAGAAGGGCTTTTGCTGGAGAAGGGCTGAGGTGTCTGCAGACTGGTGAGGCTCAGCCAAACGCTGAGGGACACACATGCAGTTCGGCTGCCAGCTCAGAGCGAGCCAAGCTCCGTCGATCCTACCACAATGTCTCCAATGTCTTCTGTCGGCACCAACCCACTTAAGGCTATTAAGTTCGGGGTGGAGGAACACAGATGACCGTGAGATGCCAGGAAAAAGCAGTTTTTCCTGTAGCTCTTGCTGTCATCTAATGGCTATCCAGATCAGATGGTCTTAGCCCATGCCAGAAGAAGCATAAATGGACTCCTCAGCTAAGGAGAAACAATGGGCCATTGAGGGAGGCAGTTCTGGAAATCACCTTTCAAGCCATTTCTTTCCTCAAGCCCTTGTCAGGATAGGCTGGAGTTACTTGTTTAGTAACAGAAAATCTGGTCCCAATTGTGGTCGTAAATTAAGGACTATTTGTATTAACTGTGGATTGGGGGGAAAAAATCTACCAACCACTAGATGGCAGCAAAGAAATGCCTCTTCACTGTCATCTAATGGCCATCTCAATTTTTGCAGTCCAAGTTTGGAAGCTCTGATGTGACCCCACCTGAGGACAGGCCATCAGCTGCTGAGTGTAGAGAAATATGGAGATAACTCTGATGAAGAATGGATGAACGGTTGAAGGAGAAATGACAAGTCAGTCCTGGGGAAGGAGGAGGCCTAAAGAGGCTCAGAATAATCCCATCATGATTTTGCCTGATATACAGTAAGAGCGGTAGGCTTTCACAATTTTGTTACTCTGCCCTTCAAAATAAAATCTCATTCCTGGAATCTTTGTGGCATCTGTTTCCTTACCTGGCCTACTTCAAAGTCCAAGGACTGACATTAAGAGAGGACACTTAGCCCTTAAAATCCGGCTCTCCCCCCCCCCCCCCGCCTCCCCCCCCAAGTCCCTTCTGCACCAATCCAAACCTGGTTGCTTCAGTTATGGTAAGGTGGTAGCCCCTGGCAGAAACAAGCATTGGGAGCCATCCTGACCCGAAGCAAAAATTCTGAATGAAAAGAGAAAGTGCCTTTCTGGATTCCAAGAAGAATCAGGAAAGAACTTTCTAGAACAATCACCATGAGCTTCTGACCCCAAAGAGGATATGAATGGAGGCAAGATTTTCCGAACTTGCTTCTCTTCATGAGCACCTTTCATTACCAGGCTAGGTAACATCATCAGTGCAGGGAGAAATGAGCTGGTTGGCTCTTTCTGTGTGGTAGCTTTTTTCTACCAACCTTGATTAGGGCATTGTTTCTTTCCTGACCTATCTTTGGGTAGTTATCTCTTGTTTACCTAGTACTGGCTCCTGCTTCACTGGGAGTTGATTAAGATGTAAGCCGAGGAAGGATATTTTTAGGTCTTGTTTTGCTTGATCTTTGGTTGCTTCCATTCTTGAGTGGTTTATAGATCTTACCTCAGTGGATCTGTTCATGGTCAAAGTGCCAGACCTGTAGGAATTCTCTTGCATTTATGTACCAGGTTTGGTTTAAAGATGTCTAAAGTTTCCTAATTGAAATGTTGGCTGAACTGGTCAGTGTGTTATGAAATTAAGCAGGTTTTATTAAATTTCCTCATGGATGCATTCTCTCAATTTTCTGCCTGTTGCCCCTATACAATCCTTGAATTGTGTGTTGTAGATAATTCCTGTGTTGGGCCTTTGGGTTCATGCAGGATGCTCTAGATAGATTTTGTTGGTTTATTAGCTATTATGATGCCTAAGGATTATATGTTGGAAGCTCCAGAGATATTTTTCATACAAGATAAAGTTATTCTGTAGGAGTGCAATGGCTCACGTGGTTAGGACACTGGGTTGGAGGTAGCAAGCCAGTGTTTCAGACCTGAGTATTGCTGCGTGGTGGGTACACCTTAAATAGTGTCTCCGACATGAATGGGGGGGGGAATATTCTATTCATAAACTGGGCAAATTTTGTAGTGGATGCATGGAAAGACATTTTTTTTGAGGAAGCTGTGTGGATATCCATAGTTTTGGAGCATGCTATATTTCTCCTTTTTTGTTTCTGCTTTTCTGGAGTTCTGGGTTAATGCAGTGCATTTTTGCTTGACCATAGAGACTTCAGACACAGCTTCTTATGTGTGACTTTGTTCTGTGATAATTGAGCTGTTGGGGTTGTTTTGTACTACACCTGCATTTATAGTTTGTCGTTTTTCTTGCTGATGAGCATGTGCAGCAAGACTCATTTATTGCTGTTCTCTTCTTAGCATTCTGTTTGCATGGAGTTATACATGGTTCTAAGTCAGGGTTCTTCAAACTTGGCCCTTTAATGACTTGTGGACTTCAACTCCCAGAATTCCTCATCCAGGCACTCCTATTATCTAGGAGGCCTGGGATTGCACCGGGCCAATTTTTAAAAATTGGGTGAAGTGCCTAACCTTCCACTTTATCAGACACCACAACAGTATCCATCTCTGCATCTCCGATGGATTTACTCAAGCAAATGTTTGGGGGGGAAAAAATTGTACAGCTGATCCTCACAACCATCAGCCTTACTTCCACGAGAGGACAGATGACTAATATGTCTTAAGGACAGGAATGCGTGATATCTGCTTTCCCCAGTAGCCCCCTCTGAAACAACCTCTGTCCACCACTTGGTCCAGTTTATGAGTTGAGCTTAACTTCATTACAGGAAGTGCTCAACTTACAACAGTTCACTTACTGACCGTTCGAAGTTACAACAGCACTGAAAAAAGTGACTTATGAACGTTTTTCACACTTACGACCATTCCAGCATCCCCAGGTCATGTGATTTACTTTCGGATGCTTGACAACTGGCTCAAATTTATGACGGTTGCAGTGTCCCAGGGTCATATGATCACCTTTTGCAACCTTCTGACAGGTTAACAGGGAAACCAGAGTTCACTTAACAAACGGGTTACTAATTTAACAACTGCAGTGATTCACTTAACAAATGTGTCAAGAAAAGGTCGTAGAAAGGGGCAAAACTCACCTAACACATTTCTCATTTAGCAACATAAATGTTGGGCTCAATTGTTGTTTGGTTCAGGTAGAATATGACTCAGAGAGGTTAGCAACGAAAAGAGTTTATTCAATACACAAATGTCAACTGTCAACTGTCAAATGTTACAGGCTTTTATACTGGAGCTGATTTAACTGTATCCAATCACAAGTCTCTATTTTCCTGCTTTTACAAGTGTAACCAATAATTGCACCAGAATCTCCCGCTTTAAAGAACCTTCTATGCAACCTGCTATTAACATGTTTGCAACTATATACTGACATAACACCCCTTACCCCCCAGTTGTTGTTATTTATTGACATAATCTCTTAAGTATTTGGGTGGCCTATGGACCCTTGATGGATATCTATTAGGTTGATTACCAAGGTCATTGCTCTTAGATTGTCTGCTTGGCTGACTTACATCTGATGGTCTGGACTCTAGGATTGCTGGCTCGGATGCTACTCTACTGACAATTGGTGATTGATGTTGTGTTTGATATTGATGCTCAGCTAATACGGGCCTGCTCAAGGGGGACTGCTCCCATTCAATTTGACCCTGTTGTGGGTTAGCAGTGGATTCTCTGGTTTGATTTTGGTTTTCCGCTTCTCCACTAACTGGCAGGTTGTTATGATAAAGCCATGATGCGATATTCCCCCCGTGTACACTATGATCACCCTCTACTGGCATGCTACCCATAACTCTCTTCCTTAGCTGATCTATGTGTCTTTTGCTTACCCTATTCCCTTCCCCCTCAATGGTGTAAGACAGGGGTCGGCAACCTAAAAAAGAAAAAGAGCCACTGGGAACCGGTTCCATCACAAATTAAAAAAAGAGGGAGCCGCGTGCGTGTGTCCATGCACGCGCATGCGCAAAAAGGTTTTTTGCGCATGCGCGGACGCACGCGGCTGCCATTTTTTTAAAAATGAGATGGAACCGGTTCCCGGTTGCCCGATGGCGACGGCCCGTCTGCAAAGCTGCCGCTTTCGGCAGCTTTGCAGACGGGCCGTGGCAGCTTCCTGAAAGAGCGGCGCCCCTGCCCATTCCGAGAGGTGCGCGCGCACCTCTCCGAACGACCGGAGGTGCGCGCGTACCTCCGCGCGAATGGGCAGCGGTGCCGCTCTTTCAGGAAGCCCGCCGCGGCCCGTCTGTGAAGCTGCCGAAAGCGGCAGCTTAGCAGACGGGCCGCGGCAGCTTCCGCAAAGATCGGCGCCCCTGCCCATTCCGAGAGGTGCGCGCGCACCTCTCCGAACGACCGGAGGTGCGCGCGCACCTCCCCAAACCTTTGGGGAGGTGCGCGCGTACCTCCGTGCGAAGGGGCAGCGGCGCCGCTCTTTCAGGAAGCTGCCGAAAGCGGCAGCTTCCTGAAAGAGCGGCACCGCTGCCCGTTCGCGCGGAGGTACGCGCGCACCTCCCCAAAGGTTTGGGGAGGTGCGCGCGCACCTCCGGTCGTTCGGAGAGGTGCGCGCGCACCTCTCGGAATGGGCAGGGGCGCCGCTCTTTGCGGAAGCTGCCGCGGCCCGTCTGCTAAGCTGCCGCTTTCGGCAGCTTCACAGACGGGCCGCGGCGGGCTTCCTGAAAGAGCGGCACCGCTGCCCGTTCGCACGGAGGTACGCGCGCACCTCCCCCAAGGTTTGGGGAGGTGCGCACGCACCTCCGGTCGTTCGGAGAGGTGCGCGCGCACCTCTCGGAATGGGCAGGGGCGCCGCTCTTTGCGGAAGCTGCCGCGGCCCGTCTGCTAAGCTGCCGCTTTCGGCAGCTTCACAGACGGGCCGCGGCGGGCTTCCTGAAAGAGCGGCACCGCTGCCCATTCGCGCGGAGGTACGCGCGCACCTCCGCCCATTCGGGGAGGTGCGCGTGCACCTCTCCAAACGGGCGGTGCCACTCTCCATTTGGAGAGGTGCGCGCGCACCACTGCCCGTTGGAAGAGGTGCGCGCGCACCGGGCGGCTGGGAGCCGCAAGAGACGGCTCAAAGAGCCGCATGCGGCTCCGGAGCCGCAGGTTGCCGACCTGTGGTGTAAGACAAGGGCCCCAATATGTCAGTGACCACCCCTGGAATCCATTTGTCTCCTTGTGCATAATTTCTGGCCCAGACTAAATCTCCGATTTTGAATGATCTGTTTGGAATGTCCAGTTCAGCACTTGAGGGTAGTCTGTCCGGATGTAACCTGTCCAGTTTGGTGGTTAGCCTTTTTCCCCACCTCATTTCTGCTGGGCTCTTTCCGGTAGCCGTGCAAGGGGTAGTATGTTGGGTCAGCAAAAAGTCTGCCAGTCTTTGGTGCCAATCACCGCGGATGATACGTTTCAATGCGTCTTTGGTGGTCCTCACGTTGCGTTCAGCCAAGCCGTTGGTGGACGGGTGGAAGGGTGCTGATGTTGCATGCCTAATCGAGTTGGCCCTGAGGAAATCCTGGAATTCAACAGAGGTGAATTGGGGCCCATTATCAGACACAATTACATCAGGTAACCCATGAGTGGCAAAGAGGCCCCTTAAAACCTGTATTGTTCTACACGTAGTCATAGAACTGACAGGTACTACCTCTAGCCACCTAGAGAAACTGTCCACCACTACTAGGAAGGTTAACCCCTGGAAAGGTCCAGCAAAATCAATATGAATCCTAGACCAAGGATTCCTGGCCAATTCCCATTTATGAGTGTGTGTGTGAGGCAGCTCCGGTCTGGATCGTTGACATAAATAACATCCAGAAACACATTCTTCAATGTCCTTGTCAAGACCTGGCCACCATAAGTGACTTCTCGCTAAAGCCTTCATACGTACTATTCCCGGGTGACCCTCATGTAATTCCAATAAAATTGTAGGTCTGTGGATCTCAGGAATGACAACACGGTTGCCCCACAAAATACATCCCAAATGGGATGATAGTTCATCCTTCCTTCTAAAATATGGAATGTACTTTGCATCCGGGTTAGCGCTTGGCCACCCACTAAGGACCCAGGCCATGATTCTCTTAAGGGTATGGTCTTTTTTGGTAGCTTCAGCTATATCTTTGGCAGTTAAAGGGCATTCAGGAATGTCCTGTAAAGACATAATTTGTCCCACAGGAGCAGGGTCCTCCTCAATGATGTTTAAGGGCAGTCTGCTAAGGGCATCTGCATGTCCCATTTCCTTACCTGGCCTATGTTGAAGTGAAAATGAATATGCTGAGAGGAAAATTGACCACCTCAGCATTCTGGGAGACATTATTTGTGGTGTCTGTTTATCGGTGGTAAACAGTCCCAATAATGGTTTGTGGTCAGTGAGTATGGTAAAGTTCCTACCATAAAGGTAATCATGGAACTTTTTTACTCCTGCCACAATTGCTAATGCTTCCCTATCAATCTGTGCATAATTCCGCTCTGCTTTCGTAAGCGTCCTGGAATAATATGCAATTGGCTTTTGGATTCCCTGACTATCCAAGTGGCTGATAACAGCCCCCACACCATAAGGAGAAGCATCGCAAGCTAAATAAATTGGTTTATTTTCAATAAAATGGGTTACTGTGGATTGGCTAGACAGAATATTTTTTAATGTTTGGAAACTGACTCTATGTTTATCAAGCCACTGCCATGGGTTTTTTTTATCTAAAAGTCTATGTAGTGGTTCTGCTATGGCAGCTTTGTGTGGCACGAATGTGTGGTAAAAGTTAACCAACCCTAGAAAGGCTTGTAATTCAGCCTTGTTTTTTGGTTCTGGTGCCATTTTAATTGCCTTGATTTTATCAGGGGTAGGATGAATTCCACTTTTATCTATCCTAAATCCTAAAAATTCAGTAGATTTAACCCCAATACAGCATTTCTCCTTTTTTAATTTAAGTCCAGCCCTCCTAAACCTTCCCAGTACCTGTTCCAGACGCTCAGCTAATATCTCTTCATTTCTTCCAGCTATAAGAACATCATCAAAGTAAGGGCATACACCAGGTATGCCCTTTAAGGTCCTCTCCATCACTTCTTGGAAGATGCCTGGAGCTGCTGCAATACCAAATTGCAGTCTGTGGACTCGGAACGCCCCCTTGTGGGTAACTATAGTTTGAGCTTCAGCAGCCTCTTTAGAAACAGTTAATTGCAAATACGCCTGCGCCAAGTCTAACTTGGCAAATATGGCGCCGTCCTGTATCGTGGCGAGGACCTGCTTCACCGTCGGGACCGGGTAAGCATGTTTTTTCATTCCGAGGTTCAGGGTGGCTTTGTAGTCAGCGCAGATCCTCACATCCCCATTAGGTTTAAGGGGTGTGACGATCGGCGTTTCCCACAAGCCACCCTCGACCGGTTCTAGGACGCCTTGGCCTACAAGCTTATCGAGCTCGGCCTCGATTGTTTGCTTAAGGGCGAAAGGCACCCTTCGGGCCTTAAGCCTGATAGGTTTAACCGACGGGTCTAGATTAAAATTAATTGGGGGCCCCTTGTATTTACCCAATGACCCATCAAATACGTCTGCGAATTCATCGCAGACTGATTTGAGGGTCTTGTTTTTAATTATTGAATTTATTCCCCCAATCCAAATTCCCAGGGCAGGGAACCAGTTAAGGCCTATCAGACTAGTTCTTTGGCCTTCTGTAACTATTAAATCTAATGCTCCTTTAAACCCCTTATACTTAACGCTGAGAGTAATTTTTCCTTTAATTTTTATGGGGGTTTTTTGGAAGTCGGTCAATTGGATTTTTGTTGCAATAAGGGGAATCTTTCTGCCACTTTTCTGTTCGATCATTTTAAGGGTTTCTCCGGAGATTACGGACATGGAGGCCCCAGAATCGATTTCCATTTTGCAAGGAATTCCCTGCAATTGGACAATAATTTTTAATTTTCCTCCCGCACTATTGTCAAATTTTTCCTTTCTACGGTGATTGACTCGCGCCACCTCCCCGTGGTTCGGTAACTTAGCCCTTGGTCTAGGGGTCTCTTTGCCACTATAGTAAGGGGTTACCTTACCTTCGGCCCAAACGTCGACTTCATGTAAGCGATTGTCGCGTGCACGACCCCTGCAAATGGCCTGAATGTGGCCGGTCTTCCCACACAATCTGCATCGGGCCGTACGGAACCTGCAAGTTGCCCGGGGATGATTGCCCCCACAGCTGCCGCATCTATTGTCGTTGTCGCGCGGTCTCGTTGCTGTGTCGCTCAGTTGTCGTTGGGCTGTAGTTGCTTGTCGTTGCGGTGTTGTATTTTGGAATCGGCGGCTCGGTTCAGGCCCTTCGCTTCGGCCTGGTTTTGCCGCCATTTTCCCAAACCGTCTGGTGACTTCGGCGATGTCAGCTTCCCATTGCGGGTCCACCTCCCCGTAGTCCACAAGGCCTTCTTGATTAATTTCAGCAGACGCAGCCGTGCTACTTCGGGGGGGGGTCGCAATACCCGGTTGATTCATAAGTTAGGAGTTCGTCCAGTACTTCTTGCAAGTCGCCGGTGGGCTTAGCTATAATTCTGTTTTGTAGTTGTTCATCACGCAAGCCCAGCACCACTCTGTCCCTGATTCTTATCTCTAAGTTGTCATACTTGCAACGTACTGCTGCTTCTCTGACTGCAGCGACGAATTTTTGGATCGACTCGCCCGGTCTCTGATTCCTTTTTTCGAATATGCGACGCCAAAAGAGTTCTGACCTCCTTGGCGTGAAATGCACTTTAAGTTTGGCCAATAGATCGGCATACGGGACGCTTGAGACCGGTTGCGGTTGACAAAGTCCGACAGCGATCCGATACACCGGTGTGCCGCATATGGTTAGCAATGCGGCCGCCTTTTTTCGGTCATCAGTTATACCGTTGACAAGTAAAAAACCTTCGACCTGTCCTACATATTCTTCCCAGTCCTCGGGGAAGTTTGGGTCGAATTCTTTCAAGGACCCGATTTGCGCCATTCGGAGAATTGTGGATTCTGCCGCGGCCGCTGTGGTTGACAGTGACTTCTTTTCAAATTTTGCCGCCTATGCGCAGCTGTTCCGCAAATCCTTCTCTGGTCCGCCGTCTATCCCACCTTCGTCGCCAGTTGTTTGGTTCAGGTAGAATATGACTCAGAGAGGTTAGCAACGAAAAGAGTTTATTCAATACACAAATGTCAACTGTCAACTGTCAAATGTTACAGGCTTTTATACTGGAGCTGATTTAACTGTATCCAATCACAAGTCTCTATTTTCCCGCTTTTACAAGTGTAACCAATAATTGCACCAGAATCTCCCGCTTTAAAGAACCTTCTATGCAACCTGCTATTAACATGTTTGCAACTATTTACTGACATAACAATTGTGGTCGTAAGTTGAGGACTATCTGTATAGACAAAAGTTTTCACTCTGATTGGCCAGTCTATGCTACTTCCATGCTGGGGTCACTGATCACTGCCCTCTCTGGACGTTTCATCCTGGGCTGACTCTCCCCTTTTGAAGGGATCTAACTGAGTGAACCTGGACTGTTTTCTTCCTTTCATCCGTGGATGACACTTTTTTAATAAATTCATTCGTGAAGAAGTGAAAATCTACCCATTAGATAAGACACAAGTCCCAAATAAGACACAAGTTCTTCTCCTTCTCCTTCTCCTTCTCCTTCCTTCCTTCCTTCCTTCCTTCCTTCCTTCCTTCCTTCCTTCCTTCCTTCCTTCCTTCCTTCCCCACTGGACACACCACCAATCACGAGGAGGCCCATACAAAATATTTATCATTGGAAACCACATCCCCTCATTGATGCATCAAAAATAACATAATTGGTGTACAGGTGAGATGGTCCAAGGATCAAGAGAATCCACCATTGTGGCCAAACTAGAGGAAGGAGATGAAATCTGGAAAGTGATTCCTTAAGTTCATTTCCAACCAGTTAATCCACAAAACGGCTTAAAGCTATACTGTAATGCAGAAAGCCTCTACAGTTATCTAGAATGATGATCGGTCTCAAGGAAAAATTACGCCTCTTTAAAAGCTAAATGTTCTGGGTGGGTGGGTGGGGGAAAACAGCTGCCATTGTGAGAATGATTGACATTGCATGGCACTTAGTATAAGTGCTGCATGTCAAGCTATAGAAGTATCCTTCAAACTGGGGAGCTTGAGTAACTGAGTTTGATGCTATATTCAAGGAGCATTTTTTTTTAAAAAAAACCTACTACATCACAACCTTAAAAAGAAATCCAAAATGAGATCGCATAGTTACTGACCAGAAAATGATGATGGATTTAATGTCAGAAGTATATCAATCAATCAATCAATCAATCTAGTTAGTTAGTTAGTTTCCTATGGCCTCCCAATTCAACCTGTTCTGTACCAGCCTGCTACCGGCCCTGCAGAAAAAGCAGGGACAACCCCTTTACAAAGGGCAAGAGGCTGGAATAAAGCCTGCCAAATTTATTGACATAAAACAGAGCAAAACAAGACACCAACCATGAAACAGGAGCTATGAAACAGGAATTACTCAAGCGGTTGCCTTCAGCAAACCAGCCCTCCCACACATTCCCCTTTTATACAGTTCAGGGCGTGGCTTCTCTCTGCCTCCTTCCGAGGTGCCCCATTGCCTTCCTCTGTTTACTCCTGATTGACTGCCTCCTGCATCGGGCGTCCTTGAACAGGGCCAGCTGTGGGTCATCTTCATCCACGCTGTCAGGCTCACACAGCTGGGTCTCCGTCGTGACCAGGTGGGAGGGGCCTGGCTAAGGGCTCTCATCAGCAAGCTCTCCAATCCCCTCAGCAAGCTCTTCAACACCCCCCTCCTCCTCTGAGTCGTCCGACCCAACTGCCGAACCCACAGGCTGACCCTGAATCACAACACAACCAAGTGATTCTAGGCAGCTTACAATTCTAAAATTATAAAACAATTTAAAAATTACTTAGTTATTCCAGGCAGTATACTTGGCATCAACCTTCTAGTGTAAAATAAATGAATGAATGAATGAATGAATGAATGAATGAATGAATGAATGAAATTTAACTGTGTACTGAGCAACAGACCCCACTGAAAATGTTTCTGCAGTGGTGACTGTCATTTTTTAAAAAGAATGAATGAAATATCCGATGATACTATAGATAGAGCAGCGGTGGGCAACTATGGCAACTTTATGACCTGTGAACTTCAACTCCCACAATTCCTGAACCTGCATGGCTGGCTCAGGAATTCTGGGAGTTGAAGTTCACAGGTCGTAAGGTTGCCATAATTGTCCACCCTTGCTAATATAAGAGAGTATGACAACTCTGCTTTTTGAAAAGCTGGAAGTTGTGGTAGTTGCCATTGTTGCCATGAGAGGTCAAAGTTACAAAACCATGTGTCTGAAATGGTATAGGGCAGGGGTAGGCAACCTCGACTCTTTTATGACTTGTGGACTTCAACAGAATTCCTGAGCCAGCTATGCTGGCTCAGGAATTCTGGGAGTTGAAGTCTACGAGTCATAAAAGAGCCGAGGTTGCCTACCCCTGGTATAGGGTTTCCTGCCTGAGCAGGGGATTGGACTAGAAGACCTCCAAGGTCCCTTCCAACTTTATTATTGTTTAGTTGTTGTTATTGTTGTTGTTGTTGTTGTTATTACTATGAAAGCTAAATCCTCTTGTCTTTGCCCTACCCATTTCTCATTCATAGAATTTGCAATCAGAGTTTTTTCATCAACTTCTATTGAGGCTGAAGATTTTTTTTATGGAATCAAAGCATCCATGGATAGTCCTCAACCTACAACCCAAATGGAACTTGGCCATTACGGTTGTAAGTCGTGATGGTTGTAATGTGGGTTATGACATGACTTTATGATTGTTTCTCACAGCAGTTGTTAAGAGACTGCCAGAGTCATTAAGCGAACCTACTGTTCACTAAGGGTACTTTGCCAAAATCTGAAAGTAAATGCCAGTTTTCAGCAAATCATTGTGAATCATGGTCATGTGACTGTGGGATGCTGCAAATGGTCAAAAATGTGGGCTGGTTGTGAGTGATCAAAATGGGGGAAGCAACCATTACCTTTGGGGGGGGTGTCCATTGTAACTTTTAACGGTCGCTAAGCGACAGGAAGGCAGTGCAGAGAGTGGTGAGGAGGCTGAAAAGATCATTGGCAGTTCCCTCCCCTCCATCCAGAACATAGCACAGAAGCGTTGCTTGAGCAGGATCCACAAGATTATCTGGGACGCTACACATCCTCTTCACAACCTGTTTTCATTGTTACCTTCTGCGAGGAGGCTCCATGGTATCCGAAGCAGAACATCCAGATTCAGTCACAGTTTTGTCCCATACAGTAATCAACCTTGTGAACTCTCAAGTTTCCTCTTTCCGCTATGTATCCAAGATGAACAGTGATTAATAGCTATATGTTACTTATATGTAAGGTTGTAGGTGTGTACATATGTTTTGTTGTTGTTGTTAGTTGCGAAGTCGTGTCCGACCCATCGCGACCCCATGGACAACGTTCCTCCAGGCCTTCCTGTCCTCTACCATCTTCTGGAGTCCATTTAAGCTCACGCCTACTGCTTCAGTGACTCCATCCAGCCACCTCATTCTCTGTCGTCCCCTTCTTCTATTGCCCTCAATCTTTCCCAGCATTAGGCTCTTCTCCAGTGAGTCCTTCCTTCTCATTAGGTGGCCAAAGTATTTGAGTTTCAACTTCAGGATCTGGCCTTCTAAAGAGCAGTCAGGGTTGAGCTCCTCTAGGACTGACCGGTTTGATCGCCGTGCAGTCCAAGGGACTCGCAGGAGTCTTCTCCAGCACCGTAGTTCAAAGGCCTCAATTCTTTGGCGCTCAGCCTTTCTTATGGTGGAGCAGTGGGCTAATGCCTCCTTAAGTAACACCAGCTGCCTGCAATTAGTGCAGGTTCGAGTCCCACCAGGCTCAAGGTTGACTCAGCCTTCCATCCTTCCGAGGTAAGTAAAATGAGGACCCAGATTGTTGGGGGCAATAAGCTGACTTTGTAAAAATGCCGCGGGGGGGGGGGGGCGAAAGCCCTAATAAGCAGGCATATACATAGAATGAAGGCTATTGCTAAGCACATTGATTTGTGCTTCTTAGATTGTAAGCCGCCCTGAGTCTTCAGAGAAGGGCGGGATATAAATGGGATTAAAAAAAAAAACTTTCACAGCCATACATTGCAACAGGGAAGACCATAGCCTTGACTATATGCACTTTTGTTGGCAGGGTGATGTCTCTGCTTTTTAGTGTGCTGTCTAGATTTGCCATGGCTTTCCTCCCCAGGAGCATCTTTTAATTTCTTGGCTGCAGTCCCCATCTGCAGTGATCTTGGAGCCCAGGAAAATAAAATCTGTCGCTACCTCCATTTCTTCCCCATCTATTTGCCAGGAATTTGGAGGGCCGGATGCCATGATCTTGGTTTTCTTAATGTTGAATTTCAAGCCAACATTTGAACTGTCCTTCTTCACCTGCATCAAGCGGCTCTTTAGTTCCTCTTCACTTTCTGCCATTAGAGTGGTATCATATGCATATCTTAGATTGTTGATATTACATACTGTATGTTTATAGTATGTTTAAATGTGTGTTATGTATGTGTACATTTTGAGAGCAAGCAACTAAATTTTATTTTTTAATGAGTGCCATTGTGCCCATAGTAAAAAATGATCTAATCTAATCTAATCTAATCTAATCTAATCTAATCTAATCTAATCTAATAAATCAAGGACTACCAATATGTTTTGTTCTATGGATCGACTCATCAGTGTTAAATGTTGATGCAACATTTGGAACAACTTGTCCACTCTGAGTACTTTACAACAAGTTGCGGATGTCAGGTAGAAGAGGTAAAGCCTACACAACACCAAAGTGGAATAACAAAATGTGCCACAGCTCTCTTTGACAGGAATTGTTTCTGGGAGAAGATACCGGAATCTCAGAAATATCCCTATCTTCAAATTACTGACCGGTTTAATATGGTGACCTAACATAATATTTGAAGTAAATTTTGTTAGCAAGAGATTTCAAGACATTTAAAGTGGGAGCCAGCAGTTTGCAGGCTAAAAGAAGACAACTATAAAACAATCTCACAGGGATGTTGTTATAGTGGGGAACAATGATAGGAGATCCCTAAGTGAGTCAGGCTGAGCTCCTGGAGAAAAGACAGGTTATAAATTTAGCACAGAGAGCCAGTTTGATCTAGTGCAGGGGTAGGCAACCTTGGCTCTTTTATGACTCGTGGACTTCAACTCCCAGAATTCCTGAGCCAGCTTGGCTCAGCTTGGAAACCTCTCCCTTTCCCCTCAGCATAGCTGGCTCAGGAATTCTGGGAGTTGAAGTCCACGAGTCATAAAAGAGCCAAGGTTGCCTACCCCTGATCTAGTGGTTATAAGGCACCAGGCTAGAAAGCGGGAGGTTGTGAGTTCAAGTCCCTCTTTAGCCATGAAAGCCAGTTGGGTGACCTTGCGCCAATCACTTTCTCTCTGCCCAACCCATCTGACAGAGTTGCTGTAGAAGGAGGAAAATGAATTGGATATGTTTGCCTTATTTATAAAAATAATAAAGGGAAAATACAGAGAAATTAAAAAATATATATAATTAAAATAAATAACAATTCACAATAAATATCTCAAGGAAAATTAGCGTAACTACTGTACATGGAACTAATGAATTGGCAAGGAAGCAGCTACGAGGACGTACAGAAAACCCCCCAAATATATACATGACACTAATCAGGTTTAACATGATTAAGAGACCCACAAACATTTTTCAAACCATCCAGCAAAGCACAGCTCACTGCATTTTGCAATGGCATCTTGTGCCGGTCAGCTGGCACTTCCTGTGGTTGCAGTGTGTGTGTGTGTGTGCAATTTGTCAATTTTTACATTTTCAGCGACAACAAACCCTGTTTTTGTGGTGAAAAACCGTTCATCCTAGTTCAAAATTAGAGCAGGTGAACTGTTCCTTTATAAGTAACTTTGGCCAATTATTCAACTTTTCTTTCCCCCTTGATTTTTTTTTTACTCCAGATTTATCAGACACAGAAGATTGTAGCAACTAGTAGAATAATCTGTAACAAGCCATGGATAGGTAGGATTAGCAATTCAACCACCCTTTAACGGTTGGTCTGAGTTTGAATGATGCAATACCACCCTATTATCTGAAAGTGCTCAGAATCAAATCCGAGAATTTTGCGAGATACATGTTCCTTTTGCTAAATAACAGCTCCGCCTTGAGTCTCTGGTTGAGCACTCAGTTGTGATCCTCAACCCTACATGCAACCCTTTGCAATCTCATTTATGACTTGTTCTTCACCTCCATTCTTCCCAGCCTATCACCCATCTTTAAGAAAGAAAACAACAAAGATACTCATAGGGGACCCCCAAACACCCACTCAGCTGCTGGTGGGAATTACACAGACTGTTCTCCCTTGGCCACAAGACCAACTTACCTCGCAGAGACAGTCCGAGCAGCAGAGTGAAGAAACCCCGTGGAAACACTAAGCCAGCCATGGTTAAGTGGTGAAAAACAGGTGCAAGGAGATCACTTTCCAGAGCTCATGGCCAGAAGAGCGGACCACCAGGTCACTAATTTGATAGCCCCCTCTTCTCCTCCAAGCCGCCGAGACTTCACTCCAAACCAGAAATGGGAAGAAGTGAGACTGAATTTCGACATCAAATAATCTTCTGCACAGCAAGATCTGAAGGGGAGGGAGGAGTGAAAAGAGGAGGAGAGGAAACTTCTCAAGAATATGATTCTTTTCCCCCCTCTTGGAGTGACATCTAAGATGACCAATTTAAGTTTTAAATATCGGGGTTCCTGAGCAGCCCTTAGAAAGCTGTTGTGATGCTGTACCTTTAGCATCCGATCAACTGGAATGGGATTATATGGATTTAATAAAAGCTGCCTGAGAGACACCAGGGATTTCATTGTAAAGCACCACACATCTTAAAACTCATGTAAATGCAAGAATCAGCAGGATGTCTGGGTCGTGAATCGCACTTTTTCTGTTTTGCACCTTCTGGGGGACCCTGGAAAGTTCATCAGGGCAGACAATTAAAAAAAATCTTATTTTTTTCCCTGTCTTTGCTTTGGGAGGATATTTTAAAGGATGCAGGTTTTATTTATTTATGTTCTTTTTTTATCACACCTTTCTTACTTTATAAGTAACTCAAAGCAACAAACTTACATACTGCTCCTTCCTCCATTTTTTCCACAAAACTCAGCAAGGTGGAGAGACAGTGATTACCCCCAAAGTCACCCTGCCTAAGACAAGATTAGAACTCATTGTCTCCTGAATTCTAGCCTGGGGCTTGAACTACTAAACCAAACTGGTTCTCGCCCACTTTGCTTCTTTTTGTTGGCTCCAAATCACTCAAAATTTAATTTTGGGGCTGGCATATGACTGAGGAGTATTTGAGAACCCCAATCAAGACTTGGGGGGGGTCCACACAAGAATCATGAGCCAAAAGTTTAATCTCCTTTGCCTTAATGATTTAAGTTTTTTTTCCCTCAAAGGCAGAATTGGATAATCCATGTGGCCCTGGGAGATCCATTTTTGGATTGTACAACCCCACAAGGCCACACTGCCCTCCTCAGAGATGAGTTCTGGCAGAGCTTGCCAATAGGTGTTCGCGCACTTGGGTGAAGGTGTTAATGTCTACTTTTGAACCATAATTCAAGGGTTGGCAATGCTGGCAGCCAGCCAGTCAACAAGAGAGCGAGTTGGCTGTACCCAAGAAATATGCAAACTCAGACAAGACTTTTTGAAGCTAAAGGCTAAAGACAGTAATGGCCACAGAGTTAAGGTTTGGCCTGTGTCAAGACCAGGAATCCAATACAGGTAGTCCTCAACTTATGACCACAATTGAGCCCCAAATTTCTGTTGCTAAGAGAGACAGTTGTTAAGTGAATTTTATGACCTTTCTTGCCATAGTTGTTAAGTGAATCACTTCAGTTGTTAAGTTAGTAACACATGGTTGTTAAATGGAACTGGCTTCCCCATCGAATTTGCCCGTCAGAAGGTCGCAAAAGCTGATCACATGACCCCAGGAAACTGCAACCATCATAAATATGAATCAGTTGACAAGTGTCTGAATTTTGATCACATTCCCATGGGGGATGCCACAACAATTGTTAAGTGTGAAAAATGGTCATAAGTCACTTTTTCTGTGTTGTCGTAACTTTGGAAAAGTCACTAAACGAACTGGTGTAAGTCAAGGTCTGCCTGTAAGCTAAGGACAAATGCAAGAGACAGACCCCCAATATGGTGAGTTTGAATCCACATTTCGAAGAACAACCTAGAAAGGAAAACACGACGGAACTGAGGCTTGAAAAGGTGGTGGGCACTAAATAAGCCAAGCTGAGCCCCCCCCCCTAAAAAAAATGCTGAGCTGTAGTGCCTGACTCTCTGGAGGGATAAATATGAGGATGTGCTCTGGTTTACAGCCTGCTTTTGATATATAGCAGATTCTTTAAAAAAAATAATTGCAAAAGAAAAAGAAGAAAAATGAAAGGAGGAGGAATCAATGTTTAATTTTTTTTAAATAAGAGCTTTTTGGAACTTTTGAGGATTTCGAAAGTCTTTATACTGACCGCTTTAGAAGTTACAACAGCACTGGAAAAAAAGTTTTTCACACTTAACGACTGTTGCAGCATCCCCATGTGATGATGGTCATGCGATCAAAATTCAGACGTTCGACAACTGGTTCAGATGGTTCATACTGGTTCGAATGAAAAGAGGAGGAAGCGGTGTTTAATTTTTTTAAAAAATAAGAGCCGTTGAGGATTTGGAATCTTTTTATACTGACTCCTTTGAATGTAGAAGAATCAAACCACTTCAGCGTTTGAGCACATGAAAAACTGTTTCCACCAGAGAGCATCTGCAGCAAGTCAGCAGCCGTCTCAGTCTGACATCCGTGATTTTGTTTATATTTTGCTTCTCCCTGCCTTTCTGTTTCTCCCATAAATAGCTTTCAAACATCTGTCAAAGATCCACAAGGCCTTTTTCTTACTGCAGAAAAAGAGATGCAAGTTAGTACAAGTGGTCCTCAATTTATGACCAGTCCCTTAGCAACCATTCAAAGTTACAATGGATCCCCCAGAGCAACTTATGACCCAGTTTTAAGGTTTCAATGGTCATCACCCCACCTCCTGTGTCAAGTAATTGCATTTTGGGTGCTCAACAATCCACCCTCATTTACAACGTTTTGCAGCATCTTTTACAGTCACACAACCAAAATGTATAGTCTTTTTTTTTGCCAGAAACTGGCATTTACTTTTGGTTCCCGGCAAAAACTGCCTAAAATGGTTTTGCTTGACAACTGTGGTGCAAACTTAACTACCATGGTGTTCACGCTTAATCATCACGGCGTCAACTTAACAACTGCCACCAAAACCCCCCATAAAATTGGGTGTGGTCGTGTGGAGATCCGCTTAACAACCAGAACCACTTACAATATTGTTAATTCCATGGTCAATTATGGTCATAAGTCCAGGACTGCCTGTAACTTGCCAGAGTTGAATGTTTGTTAGCCATGAGCAGGAGAGAAGACAGAAGCAGATACTATTTTGAAGAGAGCTTATTTTGAGCTTCAGGGCAAGGCAAGCCACAGGTAGAAATGGGAGGAAATGAAAGCCAGGCGAACAACAGGAGATGTGGAGGCCTTGAAGGTAGATGCAAAATGGGCTTCCTGTTTCACCACCACAGGAAGTGGCGAGTAGAGGCACCAAGGTACGCAAGCAGCAGACATTTCTGTCGTGTCTCACCGCTTCAGCAAAAGATCCATTATGGTAAGAGAATCTTGAAAATATCCCCCCAAACCTTCGTTGTCTTTCCTTTGGAACCCTCAGAGCAGGAAGTCTTGAGGTGACCTTTCTTTGTGTGGCCTTCAGGATAAAGACTACGTTGGCTTTGCTACATTGCCTACCCAGGTCCACAGGAAGACCGTGAAGAAGGGCTTTGACTTCACGCTGATGGTAGCAGGTAAGCAGTTACACCACTAGCTTTCTCCATCGTAGAAAACAAGGTCCTCTGCTCCCCAACTTATCCCACCAAGCCCGCCTGCTTCTTCCCAGGAGATATCCTTGCTTCTTGCAGCTGTTTTCTCCTCCTGAATTGATTTAGGCATGCTATATTCTGTGGTCCAGCATTCAAATGTAAGACCTAGATTCTGAAGAAGCACTTGGTACCCAGTGTGAGCAGACCTCTCCTCTGTAATTAATTGAATGGATATCTTCTTCTTCTTCTTCTTCTTCTTCTTCTTCTTCTTCTTCTTCTTCTTCTTCTTCTTCTTCTTCTTCTTCTTCTTCTTCTTCTTCTTCTTCTTCTTCTTCTTCTTCTTCTTCTTCTTCTCATCCTCCTCCCCTTCCTCCTCCTCCTCCTCCTCCAGAATTGCTGATTGTACTGTAATGTAAGATGTTGAAAATGGTTGGTGTCTTACTTTGTTTGTATCTTGTTTGGTTAAGAACGGGCAGTTTTCACTTTTGAAATCTGAGCTAGGAGAATATAGTTAATATACAGTATTCATAATTCTTAAATTTTTATTGTAATCTCAAGAGCAATTAGTACTAGTTTATGGTGCTAATTGCGAGAGAGTGTATATACATATATATAGTTAACATACCGTATTCATAATTCTTAAATTTTTATAGTACTTCCCCATTGACTTTGTTTGTCTGAAAGTTGCAAAAGGGATCACATGACCCCAGGATGCTGCAATTGTCATAAATATGATTCAGCTGCCAAGCATCCGAATTGTGACCACGTGATGCCTCAATGGTTGTTAAGTGTGAAAAATAATCATGTCATAAGTGCCCAAATTTCAATCACCCGACTACAAGAAGGCAAGAATTAGTCATATGTCATTTTTTTTCAATGCCTTTGCAACTTTGAACGGTCACTAAATGAATGGTTGTAAGTCAAGGATTACCTGTATTGCTTCCTCCACTAACCCAATGGAAGTCTGAACATCTTGGCCAAAATAAGGTAAAATTGAGACTTTCTCTTACTGCATTTTGGGTTATTGATATATTTCTACCACTAATTATGATTCATCCTTGAAGGATACCCAGGTGTTTAGCACGTTAGATGTTAGATCATGTCGGTGGCTGAATTCACACACATTATATGTTATGCTGAACCATAGGAACAGGGGTTCTCAAACGTGGCCACTTTAAGACTTGTGGACTTCAACTCCTAGAATTCCCCAGCCAGTATGGCTGGCTTGGAAATTCTGGGAGTTGAAATCCACAAGTTTTAAAGTGGCCAAGTTTGAGGACCCCTGCATAAGACCATTTGCTTGGCTTACCACAGGAGTCTTCAAACTTGGCCCTTTTATGACTTGTGGACTTCAACTCCCAGAATTCCTCAGTCAGCATGCCTGGCTGATGAATTCTGGGAGTTGCAGTCCACAAGTCATAAAAGGGCCAAGTTTGAGGGCCCCTGGCTTAGCATGTCAGAGACCGCAGCCAATGACAAATCACCCAATACATCATCATGAAGCAGTGAGGTTATAGATTCCCAACTTGTACTTCCCCTGAAAGCTCTATAAAGATAGTCCTCAACTTACAACCATACATTGAGCGACTGCTCCAAGTTACAGAGGCACTGAAAAAAAATGACTTAGGACCAATTATTGCATTCTTGTAGTTGGATGATGGAATCTTGGGCACTTGGCAACCAGCATGTACTATGGTTGAAAATGTGATTGCCATTTCTGACCTTCCCAACTGGCTTCCAACAAGCAAAGTCAAAGGGAGAAGGCAGATTTGCTTAACAACGATGTGATCCACTTAACGCCTAAACTGATTCACTAAACTAGTGTGACAAGAAAAGGAGGTAAAATCGGGCCCAGCTCATTTAACAACTCTTTTGCCTAGTAACGTAAATTTTGGTCCCAACCACGGTCGTTAAGTTGAGGACTACTTGTAGTCAAACTTTCTGCATTTGTTCTGTAGGAGAATCTGGCCTGGGAAAATCTACTCTCATCAACAGCCTTTTCTTGACTGATCTCTATAAGGACCGAGTGCTTCCAGATGCACAAGGTGAGAGTAGAGCTGACAATTTTGGGAAGATGGGCCTGTTGGGGAGTAATCTGATTAGGAGACCTCAGGGTTGCTTGTTCTTTCCTCTTCTTCCTCTTCACAGCCAGGATCTCCCAGACTCTGGAAATTGTCAAACATGCTGTAGATATTGAGGAACAAGGAGTGAAAGTCAAGCTGACAGTGATTGATACTCCAGGACTTGGCGATGCAATAGACAACACGGAGTGGTAAGAGGCACCTACAGAATAACAGAGTTGGAAAGGATTTTGGAGATCTTCTAGTTCACCCCCAGCTCAAGCAGGAGACCCTGCTATACTATTTCAGACAAGTGGCTGTCCAGTCTCTTCTTAAAAAAAAAACCTCTAGTGATGGAGCACCCACAATTTCTGGAGGCAAGCTGTTCCACTGGTTAATTGTTCTCACTGTTAGGAGGTTTCTCCTTAATTCCAGGTTGCTTCTCTCCTTGATTAATTCCATCCATTGTTTCTTGTCCTGCCTTCTGGTGCTTTGGAAAATAAGTTGAGCCCCTCTTCTTTGTGGCAGCCCCTCAATTACTGGAATACTGCTATTGTGACACTCCCAGTCCTTCTTTTCTAGACTAGCCATTCCCAAATCCTGCAACCGTTCGTATGTTTTAATCTCTAGGCCTTTAATCATCTTTGTTGCTCTTCTCTGCACACTTTCCAAAGTCTCAACATCTTTTTTATAATCTGGTGACCAAAACTGGATGCAGTATTCCAGGTGTGCTCTCACCGGGTTTGTATAAAGCGGTATAAACCTTTGTAAACCTCTGGGTGCACTTATGTCTTAATTCTGTGATTTGAAAACCCTATGACACCTATTCACACAAAAAAAGCGTGCACAGAATCCTGATTGGAAAGAGCCTTTGGCGTGAGTTTGCAGTAAACAGATTTAGAGATGACTTTGGGAGAGGTATGAAAAAAAAACCATTAAGGAGAAACTGGGAAACAAGATTATAGCTAGCCCTTAACTTACAACCATATAATTGCCAGAATTACCAGAATTTCCATTGCTAAGGAAGAGGGTTGTTAAGCGAGGAAAGTTCAACTTTAAGAGGCAAGTTTAAGCGAGGCAAGTTTCCAATTTTTTTTGCCATGGTTGTTAAGTAAAACACAGCAGTTTTACTTAAGGGAATCATGCGGTCATTAAGGGAATCCAGCTTCCTCCATTAACTCTACTTGCTGATTGGGAAGGTTGCAAATGGTGATCACATGACCCTGGCATGCTGCAACTGTCGTAAATACAGGCTGATGGCCAAGGGGCCGAATTTTGATCACGTAACCATGGGGATGGTGGAACGGTCATAAGTGTGAGGACAGGTTGCAAGTCACTTTTTTCAGTGTTGTTGTAACATTGAACAATCACTAAATCAATCGTTGGAAGTCAATGGGTCCCTGGACACAGTTCAGAGACTGAAGCAGGTATGAGAAAGAAACTTAAAATAGCTCCAATTTGATTTTGTTTTGTAGAAAACGTGAGGAAAAATTTGGATAGAAACATTTCAGATTCTACTGTTTTATCATCTCCAGTCATAAAAGTCACATTCCACAAATCCTTTTTTTAAAACAAAAAACCTGGCTTACCCCAGATTTATTTAATTTCTTTATTTGTATCCTGCCTTTATTTTTACAAATAACTCAATGCGGCTAACATATCCAACAAACATTCTCTGTCCTCCTGTTTTCACTGTAACAGCAACCGTATGAGGTGGGTTTAGGCTAAGAGAAAGTCACCCAGTTGGCTTTCCTGGCTAAGGCAGGATTAGAACTCACAATCTCCTGCTTTCTAGACTGGTGCTTAACCACTAGACCAGGCATCTGCAACCTTGACAACTTTAAAATTTGTGAACTTCAGCTCCCAGAATTCCTCAGCCAGCTATGCTGGCTGAGGAATTCTGGGAGCTGAAGTCCACAAGTCTTACAAGTTGTCAAGGTTGCAGACCCTTGCACTAGGCCACAGGTCTGCAACCCGCGGCTCCGGAGCCGCATGTGGCTCTTTCAGCCGTCTCCTGTGGCTCCCAGTCCTCTGCCATGTGCAGTCCCCCCCAAAAAAGTGGGACTAAAAAAGTTCAACCAATCAATTCAAATATGCAGGGTAGGTGCATATCTCGCCTTGGCTCCACTCTTCAGTCAAACCCTGTTCTGCGCATGAGCGCATGTGCACACATTTTTTTGCAGCTCCCAGTTTTTCCTTTTGTGAGGGAACCGGTTCCGAGTGGCTCTTTCACTGTTTCAGGTTGCTAGGCCAAACTTGCTTTCTTTCTTTCCCTTTTATCTTGCAGCTGGAAACCAATTGCCAATTATATCGATGGTCAGTTTGAACAGTATTTCTGGGATGAGAGCGGCCTCGACCGCAAGAATATTCAAGATGGCCGTGTTCATTGCTGCCTCTATGTCCTCTCGCCTTTTGGACACGGGTACGATGCACACACGTTTAGGAGTAAAGCAGAGTGAAAAGTAGGTGAGAGCCTTGCCATTGGTCTCCTGGGAGGACCAGGTATCTCCAAAGGAAAAGCAAGTATTCACTTAGGTACTGTATATAAACAGGGAACAAACTCCACACTCACTAGCACTGATGATGTTACCTAGTAAGGTAATGAAACATCTGAAAGGAAACAACAAAGCCCAGAGAGCACCAAGCACTCCACAGCTGAACTTCAGATAGAACCTAACCCAGGATTTGAACTCACCATCCAGTACAATGTTTGTCCTGGCAAAAAGATAATTAAAAACATGTTCAAAAGGCCTCGCATACAAAAACTATCCATCCTGACCTCAAGATGAGATTCTGACTTTATTTGAAATAAATAATAATTAGCTAGGCAGAAATCTAACAGCTTGGCTGTTATCTATCACATTTTCCAAGGACAGGCAAACCTCTGGCTCCTCCTCTTTTCCTACAGGCTCCGCCCCCTGGATATAGAATTCCTCCGAGCCATCCATGACAAAGTCAACATTCTGCCTGTGATTGGAAAAGCGGATTGCTTGACGCCGTCAGAGGTGCAGCACAAGAAAGAAAAGGTATATCCACAAGGGAAAAAAGCCTTGTCAATAAATCTTGTAGATTACGAGCCTTGGTGGAGCAGTGGGCTAATGCCTCCTTAAGTAACACCAGCTGCCTGCAATTAGTGCAGGTTCGGGTCCCACCAGGCTCAAGGTTGACTTAGCCTTCCATCCTTCCGAGGTAGGTAAAATGAGGACCCAGATTGTTGGGGGCAATAAGCTGACTTTGTAATAATGCCGCTGGGGGGGGGGGCGAAAGCCTAATAATAAGCAGGCATATACATAGAATGAAGGCTATGGCTAAGCACATTGATTTGTGCTTTAGATTGTAAGCTGCCCTGAGTCTTCGGAGAAGGGCGGGATATAAATGGGATTAAAAAAAAATACAGACCCCTTTCGCCTGAATTTTCCCTTTCCCCCCCGAAAGCAAGACCTACCCCGAAAATAAGCCATAGCTTGATTTTTGGGGGTAAGCCTAATATAAGCCCTACCCCCAAAATAAGCCCTAGTTTTAGGGTGAGGCACATATCTAAAAATCAAGCTAGGGTGGGGGTGTGGAGCAGCCCCACACCCACTTACTTTGCAGCCAAGCCTTTCCTCACCGGCCCACTTCTTATGCGGCGTCTTCCGCAGACAGGTCTGCATTTCTCAGTCACAGGCCTTTCCGGGAGGCCACTGCAGCCGAGAACCGAGCTATGGATTGAACTGAGCTATGGATTGAATCCATAGCTCGGTACTCGGCTGCATAGGCCTTCCAGAAAAGCCTGACTACAAAATGCAGGCCGGCTGGGCGATGCCAAAGTTGAGTATAAAAGACACCCCCTGAAAATAAGACCTGGTGCTTCTTTTGGATGATAATAATAATAATAATAATAATAATAATAATAATAATAATAATAGTAGTAGTAGTAGTAGTAGTAGTAGTAGTAGTAGTAGTAGTAGTTTTATTTTCGGGGAAACATGGGTAGTCCTTGACTTATGACCACAGTTGGGACCAGAATCTCCATTGCTAAGCAAGGCAGTTGATAAGAGAGTTGTGTCCTATTTTATGACCTTTTTTTGCCATGGATGTTAAGCAAATCACTACAGTTGTTTTTTTTTATTTAAAAAGTTTTACAATACATTTTGACTTTAATCCCCCCCTTCCCCACCCCTACCTAACCCTCCCTATCCCTATCCCCCAATCCCTCCTCCCCCCCCGACTTCCCAGAGCTAAATACAGGGTATAAAATCAAAAAACAAACATAAGCACCCCTATGTTATCAGCAATAAACTATTAATTCTATCTCCCTCTAGCTCATATAAAATGAATACAAACAATATTAATATTACAAATGAAGTAAAAAAGAAAAAGAGGAAAACAGAAAAAAAGCTTTACTCAAAATAGATTTTCTTAATCCCAGTCCTTATTCATATTAATTTCAAAAAAAAAAGAAAAAAAAACTTTCACCTACTATTTAGATTCTCCAACCTTTCTCTAATTTCTAAACAAATTCTCAGTTACGCGCCAAAAGCGCCTATCTCTATTAACCTTAATAATCTCCAACCAAACTAAACTATGATCAAAAATAGTTCTTGCATGTATCACACCAAATGTCTCGCATTTCCAAATCATCCTTGAGTTCAAATTAAAAAAGTAAAAAAAAAAAAGGTTTAAGCAGTCTATTAGACAACTTGTTGTTAATTAGGAGCTTGCATACCCATTCTTAGTTCAACACATACTTTTAGTCCATAACCCTCATATACTTTTCTAACAAGCAAATAACATCAATCTTAAATTGTGTTAAATATTAAAAAAAACTTTCTTTCTCCTCTATGATAAATTTAATCCATTGACATTCTAATTTAAAAATTTAATCACCAATCTTAACGCCCCAAAGCTTTTGGAGCACGTCTGTCATGACCCCCAAAACTTCTTTGGACCGCGCCCCTTCCACAGCTTCACTGTAAGTACACTTTGGAGATTCCATAACTTTCTGCTGGTCTTGCTCTTGCTCTCGTCTCGCTCTTCTTAGGGCGGCACGCGTCATCCTCTGGCCTCCTACAACATCCGATGAAACTGTATCTTGATCCCCTCCAACACCATTGTCCTCTATCTGTCTATCTGCAACATCTTGAAGCTTTCCCTCGCCGTATCCCTTTACAGCTTCCAAAAATGATAGTGGGGTTGCTTTTAACACATTGCTATAAAAATCACGTGCCTGGGCCACAGTAACCAGACAATGTCTTTTACCTTCATGCGTCACCACCAGTCCAACTGGAATCTCCCATCTAAACTTAATATCACATTTCTTAAGTTCCTGTACTAGAAATGCAAAATCTTTCCTTCTCCTTAAAATCTTCGAAGGAATCTCTTTTAAAACCAAGACTTCTTGCTCAGCCACTACCAATTTAGTATCATAAGCAGCTTGAATAACTTCATCTCTAATTACTCTCTTTGTAAAATAGACCACCACATCTCTGGGTAACTTCCTCTGTCTTGCAATCCATGAATTTACACGAAACATTTTGTCCATATTTCCCTCAATTTCAGATGCTGGCTGGCCCAATACCCCTTCCAGAGCCTCAGAAATCAGCTGCTTTAAATCTTCTTTACAATTCTCCTTTAAACCCCTGATTCTAATAGCATACTGCATCTGATGATACTGAACAAGGCTCAATTCTCCGTCCATTTTATCCCTTATATTTTCATTTTCTAATACCTTTGCTTCTAATATAGAATTCTTTTGACTGAGATCCTTCACTTTTACATCCAGCTGTTGCACACATTCAGCTACAGATTCAATCATAGACAACATGTCCACCCTCATTGCTCTAAACTTCTCTTCCATCTTCTTCTCCAATTTCTCCATTTTCTCCTCCATTTTCTCCTCCAGCTTTTTCAACTTTTCATCCATCATGTCAGACATCAATTGTGAATGCTTTCCAAGAGCGTCTTGTAAATCCTTAAGCGTCAATGCCGGAGGAGGTGCAGGAGGAAGCAAAGCTTGCAATGAGGTCTGTTGCACCAGGGAAGACCTCGCACTCCGAAGAACTTTAGAAGTTTTAGCCGCCATCTTCCCCACTTTCACTTATTGCGCACTTTCACTTTAAAGCTATAAAATCCATTGAGCTAGAGAGTAAAGATAAGAGTCCACATCACCTTGACCTCCTGTACCGCTCTGCCTGCATCTTGACAATCAAAAGTATTTCCTTTTGGCAGGGGTGGTTGCTAACGCCTGGCTCTGCTCCATAAATCCCGGAGCAGGGGCGCTGCGCAGCTCGGAGCAACCCAGGCTTCGGGGGGGTTCAATCCTTCAGCCGCCCAAACTCTCAGCTCAGGCGGCCCCGGAGAGCTCAACCCCTACCTGGGGCCTCACCCCCTCCTCTTCTCCCGAGGAGGGGGCTTCAAATCCATCTAAACAGCTGATCTGCGCTGTTTACGATGGAAAAACACAGCTGCGGAGCGGGCAGCCCGAAAACGGCTGTCTTCGGCGTCGCGTCGCCACCGGAAGTCAAATCACTACAGTTGTTAAGTGAATCATGCAGTCATTAAGCAAATCCAGTTTCCCCCATTGACTTTGCTTGTTGGCCGCCAGCTGAGAAGGTTGCAAATGGCAATCATATGACCCCGGGATGCTGCAACTGTCATAAATGCGTACTGGTTGCCAAGCACCTGAATTTTGATCATGTGACCTTGGGGATGCTGGGACTTAGTGGAGATGCTAAGTGTCAGGACTATCATAAGTCATAATTTTGGCTTCCTCCAGGATTATTTTTTTAAAAGTGTCCTTATCAAGATTTCCTTGTGGTCTCCCATCCACTTCCTACCTGAAAACACCTGCATTAAACTCCCACCATCTCTCTTGTAGTTATATTTCCAGGGTGTTTTAAAATTATAGATTCGGCAGGAGTTAGAAGCCAACAGCATCTGCATTTACGAATTTCCTGACTGTGACTCCGATGAAGACGACACGTTCAAAGCTCAGGATGCTGAGATGAAGGTGGGAGAATCGTAACCTACCTGTATGTTTCATGGGATTAGATTACTCTCTGGGATTAGATTCTCAACCATGGCAATTTGAAGATGTGTGGAGTTGAGGTCCACGCATCTTCAAGTTGCCAATGTCTAAAAGCACCAAGGATCTAATTAGCGTTCTCCCTGCAGAGAAGCATCCCTTTTGCTGTCGTTGGATCTAGCCACGTGGTCAGAGAGTTAAAGGGCAAAGTATTTCGGGGAAGACAGTATGCCTGGGGAACGGTGGAAGGTAAATCTTTTTAAGATTTCTTAAACAGCAACATGGGCAGCAGAGGGCGCTGTGCCATGGGAAGTCAGAGGTGGTACATGTACCAATCCTATTTTTTTTTCTCTTCCCCTAGTGGAGAACACCGCTCACTGCGACTTCCTTAAACTTAGGAACATGCTGATTCAAACTCACATGCAGGACTTGAAGGATGTGACCCACGAGGTTCATTATGAAAATTACCACGCACAGTACATTCAGAGTCTCACCAGACCTGGGGCTCGGGATCGCAGTAGCCGCGCGTAAGCCCGGCTTGGGACTTTGGAAAAATGGGAAGTTAGCTAAGAGAACTCCGATGAATCAAGTGACTGGCTGTGTTTCTATGGCATAACAGAAACAAAAAACCACCAGCAATTGGTTTATAGGTAGTCCTTGACTTACATCCAGAATGATGATGGAATAATAATAATAATAATAATAATAATAATAATAATAATAATAATAATAATAATAATAATAATAATAATAATAATAATAATAGCAGCAGCAGCAGCCTTGGCTGCATCACTTGAACAGCATTGGTATTGACAAATTTGCCATTGATCAATTGCAAAAGGCGGCCTTACTAGCAACTGCTTCCATCCTGTGTAGATTTCTGTAATACCATCAAACATCCACATCTGCCTATCCCAGGTCCCTGGTAAAGACTCGATAGGTAGACAGAAATGTCAAATCCAGTCTGAACATCTGACTGACTGTGTGATGAGGAGGAGGATTATAATTATAATTATTATTAGTTGGAAAGGACCTTGGAGGTCATCTAGACCAACCCCCTGCTCAGGCAGGGGACCCTATACCATTTCAGGCAAATGGCTGTCCAGTCTCTTCTTAAAGACTTCCAGTGTTGGAGCATTCACAGCTTCTGGAGGCAGGTTGTTCCACTGATTAATTGTTCTAACTGTCAGGAAGTTTTTCCTTAGTTCTAGGTTGCTTCTCTCCTTGATTAGTTTCCATCCGTTGCTTCTTGTCCTGCCTGTCAGTGCTTTGGAGAATAGGCTGACCCCCCCCCCTCTAATCTGTGGCAGCCTCTGAGATATCGGAAGACTGCTATCATGTCCCCCCTCGTCCTTCTCTTCATTAAACTAGACATACCCAATTCCAGCCACCGTTCCTTATGTTTTAGCCTCCAGTCATCTTTGTTGCTCTTCTCTGCACTCTTTCTGGAGTCTCAACTTCTTTTTTACATCGTGGTGACCAAAACTGGATGCAGTATTGCAATTGTGGCCTTACCAAGGCATTGTAACGTGGTATTAACACTTCGCGTGATCTTGATTATCCATTCAGTCAAGTCCGACTGTTGGTAATGCTATGGGGCAGGTCTTTCCACATCTTCTGGTCTTGCACTATTTGAATACGACCAAAATAGGGACCAGAATTTTTGTTGCTATGTAAAGTAGTTAAGTAAGTCATGCAAAGTTTTACAACCTTTTTTGGCCACAGTTGTTAGGGTTAAACATTGCAGTTGTTAAGTTAAACATGCACCTGCGAGCAGATCCGGCTTCCCCCACTGATTTTGCTTGTCTCAAGCCAATTGGGAAGAACACAGATAGTGATCACATGACCCCAGGACAATGCAACAGTCGTAAATACATCCTGGTTGCCAAGTGGCTGAATTTTGATCACGTGAGCCCATGCTGCAAATGGTTGTAAGCATGAGGACTAGTTGTAAGTCACTTTTTTTCCCAAAGCCGCTGTAACTCTCAATGGTTGTTAAAGGAATGGTTGTAAGTCAAGGACTACCTATAAACAAGCCGATTCATAAATCATGGTTTCTAAACCACAGGCTAGGTTTATGCAATTTCTTAAGCCAAAGCCAAACATACATGATGGCTTAGCGATTTATCTGAACTAGGCCAGGGTATGCCTTTCACCTGACTTAATGGAGTATTCAGAATCAGTTGAAACAAGATTTTTCGAAAAAAAATCCTTTGAAATTTTATTAATGAAGACACTGGCAATATATATATATATATATATATATATATATATATATATATATATATATATATATATATATATATATATATATATATAACAGAGGTAACACAGACTAGCTTCATTGCAAATCCAGTGTCTTTTTTAAAAAATAAAAACTTGTTAACCCTAAGGACTGTAGATGGACTGTATGTAGATCCATACAGAAGACTGCTTGGATTATTAAAATGAAGTACAATCATTCTTAACTAAACTGTTGTATAAAACGTCATATACGTATATAATATGTGTAAGAGGCCCAAAGATATATAATTTGCTGTGGTTTTGCTTTTCTTCTTTCCCCCCTTTTTCTAATCTTTCTTTTTCAGTTGAGCTTATTTAAATCAGTGTTTTTCAAACTTGGCAACTTTTAAGACTTAATAATAATAATAATGTTGGAAGGGACCTTGGAGATCATCTAGTCCAACCCCCTGCTCAGGCAGGAAACCCTATACCATTTCAGACAAATGGCTGTCCAGTCTCTTCTTAAAAACTTCCAGTGTTGGAGCATTCACCACTTCTGGAGGCAGGTTGTTCTACTGGTTAATTGTTCTAACTGTCAGGAAGTTTCTCCTTAGTTCTAGGTTACTTCTCTCCTTGGTTAGTTTCCATCCATTGCTTCTTGTTCTGCCTTCAGGGGCTTTGGAGAATAGCTTGACTCCCTCTTCTTTGTGGCAGCCCCTGAGATATTGGAAAACTGCTATCATGTCACCCCTCACCCTTCTCTTTGTTAAACCACACATACCCAATTCCAGCAATCGTTCCCTATATGTTTTAGCCTCCAGTCCCCCAATCATCTTTGTTGCTCTTCTCTACCCTTTCTAGAGTCTCAACATCTTTTTTGTGGACTTTAACTCACAGCCAACACTGGGTGGAAAATTCTGGGAGTTGAAGTCCATGCATCTTAAAAGTTGCCAAGTTTGAAAAACACCAATTTAAATAAAGCATAAATAAGCAAATCATAAGATAACATACGTACCAAGAGTGTGACCCGGTGAAATTTAAAATTCCTGTCTCGCTAGGAAACTGTCACGCCAGAGTGCCACTGACCTGTCTGTCCTGCCGATGTCAGAGACGGAGAAATTAATTCGCAAGAAGGACGAGGAGGTGAGTCACAAAGAGAGATAGGACCGTTGGGCAACCGTACTGCTATCACTTTTTGAATGAATGAATCTTTAATATCCAAGTACAACATGTATACATTGAGATTGGCTGAGCCTCCTTTCGTGTCCTCCCCCACCACAACTCACAGTGACAACAAACCCATCTTGTTACACCGTGTGAGCTAATTGCACAACACACCGGCCTCGCGAGTCAATCATACATAGTTATTTCCCGTTCAAGAGCCTGACAGACCATGAATAGACGCTGTTCTTCAGCCTGTTGGTGCAGCTGGCTATACTCCTATATCTCCTACCCAATGGTAGAAAAGTAAAGAGGTACCGACCAGGGTGTGTCGTCCCTGAGAATTTTTCTCACTCTTCCAAGGCAGCGAGCCCTGGCGAGGTCATCCAGTGGTGTCAGGGGACAGCCCACGATGTTTTGTGCTGTGCTCACCACCCTCTGTAATGCTTTCCTATCCCTGGCTGTCAGACCAGCATACCAAACCACAATACCGTATGAGAGGACACTCTCTATAGTAGACCTGTAAGAGGGTCATAAGCCGTTGTTCTACCCTCTTTTTGTGCAAGTGATGGGGTTGATGGCAAAGGAGAATGATGGACTTCTGCAAGTTTACATCTCATATTTCCTGCTTGGTTTTCCTCTTACGGACAAAGTGGCTCAGTGGGTTAGGACACTGAGCTTGTCGATCAGAAGGTCGGCAGTTTGGCGGGTTGAATCCCGAGTGCCACGTAACAGAGTGAGCGCCTGTTACTCGTCCCAGCTTCTGCCAACCTAGCAGTTCGAAAGCACGTAAAAATGCAAGTAGAAAAATAGGGACCACTACGGTGGGAACAGCGTTCCGTGCGCCTTTGGCGTCTAGTCATGCCGGCCACATGACCACGGAGACATCTGTTCTGAACCAGCCCTCTTCTCGCAACCCCTAATTAAAAGAAGAGTCTGGAAAGCGTCCAAGGCTAAAAGGCTTCTGCCAAGATTTAATTACGCAGTTAACAAAAACACAAGAGCTTGTCTTCTCAAGCGGAAAAGTTGCTTTCAGCAACCAGCCCCTCCCCAAACACTTCTTATATAGAGAGCTCAGGGCGTGGTCTCCCTGTGCCTCCTCCCGAGGAGTCCCATAGTCTTTCTTTGTTTGTCCCTGCTCGTCTGCCTCCTGCGTCGGGCGTCCTTGAACAGGGCCAGCTGTGGGTCATCATCCTCCGCACTCTCGGGCTCACACAGCTGAGAAGAGGTCCCCGGCTGAGGACTCTGCAAAGCCTCCAAATCATCATCAGCCGGTTCGTTTCCCTCCTCCCCCACATCTGAGTCCTCCGATACATCGGACCCGGCTGTCGGACCCACAGGCTGGCCCTGAGTCACAACAACATCCTCGGACAAGCGCTGGCTCTTCGGCTTTGAAATGGAGATGAGCACCGGCCCCTAGAGTCGGAAACGACTAGCACGCATGTGCGGGGGAACCTTTACCTTTACCCCTCTTAGTAAGGCTAGGTACAGGTTGAATGATTCAATTTGCCCAGGGCAATCCATCAACTTCCCACCCCAGTCTGACAGCCCAAATCCCAGCCGCTCTTGCATAATAGTCTCAGGCTGAACTGTGAACGCAAACTTCCATTTCTCCATTGCTTTCCCCAGCTCCGCCGGATGCAGGAAATGTTACGGAAAATGCAGGAGCAGATACTACACAGCAAGGGAGAACAATGCGACAGCTTGTGAAGGAGCCTCTTTTTTCCAAGAATCAGAGGAATTCCCGAAGGAAGAAACCCCCCGGCTGGTCTTCGGAGCCCACCAGCTTTGGAAAATGGCCAAGTTAGCTCTGGCAGGTGAACTGTGCATTTGGAGAAGTGGAAAAGGGAATTCTTTTCTTCATTCCCTTCTTTCTCTTTCACCTCTTTACCCATTCACTAAGACCCTGAGCATTCCTCACTTGCCAGCACAGTAGCGCTTTAATAATAATTCAAGACTCTCCAATAAAAGGCAATTTTTGGATCCATGCTAGGCCTGGAATGTTAAGAACCGTTATTTCTTTCTTGGAAGGTATTTATATCTAAACTATGATCTGTTAATGATTTGGGACTGAATCTTGTCCAGCACCAAATACAGGTAGTCCTTGACCCACAACCATAACTGAACCCAAGATATCGGTAGCTATGAGAGACATTTATTAAGTGAAGTTTGCCCCAATTTATGACCTTCCTTGCCACAATTGTTAAGTGAATCACTGCAGCTGTTAAGCTAGTAACACGGTTAAGTGGTTCTGGCCTCCCCGTTGACTTTGCTTGTCAGAAGATCACAAAAGGGGATCATGTGATCCCGGGACACTGCAACCGTTATATGAATCAGTTGACAGGTGTCTGAATTTTGATCATGTGACCCTGGGGATGGTGCAATGGTCATAAGTGTGAAATTCAGTCATAGATCACTTTTTTTTTAGTGCCACTGTAACTTTGAACGGTCACTAAACGGTTGCAAGTCGAGGACTACTGTAGCGACTTTTCAATAGGACCCAGTCATTAATCCAGATCTGATTTGTTCAGGATTTTGATTGGCTGAATTTACACAACTCTCTCAACTGTAATGTTGGTTATTTTGTTATGAAGGGCTGTTTTGTGTGATGGCAGGCAAACCCACCACTGGGATTAAACCACCATGGCTTAGTTTAACAGGACAACCAAATGATTTTCAACAATATCTACTGATCTACAAGAATGCCGAGATGTTAGTTGAACAATTGGTAAGAAGCCACAAAAAGATGGCCCTAAGAAAAATAATTCTTTTAATTCTTGGCTTAATACTATAAAGGTAGGCCTCAACTTACAACCTTCGTTCAGCGACTGAAGTTACGGCAGTGAGAAAAGTGACTTATGAACAGTCCCTGCACTTGCGACTGTCGCAGTGTCTCCACAGTGATGTGATCAAAATTTGGACGCTTGGCACAAATTTATGGTTGCCGTGTCCCATGGACAAGCTTTCCCAGCTGGCTTCTGAGAAGCAAAGTCAATGTGGGAAGTTGAATTCACTTAGCAACTGCAGTGATCCGTTTAAGAAATCATGTCAAAAAAAGATCACAAAATCGGGCACACCTCACTTACACTTTGCTTAGCAACAGAAAGTGGTTCCAATTGTGTTTTTAAGTTGAGGACTACCTGTAATAGGCAGAATCAGCGGGATAGTTTATTGGGCGGGCAAGAAGGTAGAAATATGATGGAGGGGATACTAAAGTGCTGAAGAAGAAAGGCCGGTATCCATTTCTATCCACAGTAACTCCCCCATCATGACATTTGTGCGACCACCTCATGACGCGTGCTCCACTGTTTCTGCACCGGTGTTGCAATATCACAGGCATGTGCTGACTATACACTGTGCTGTCACGTGTTTGTAAGGGGATGACACATTTGCATCATGACATCACCCGTCCTTTCTGCCGACTCGGTAGGAGCAAATGAATCAACACAGAGAAGGCGTATCTAGCAGCCTCTTGAAATTTTATTATTTTACGATAGCTTTGCGATGTTGCCAGTCTGGGCAGGAAAACCACCACAGCCATTTCATTCTTCAGCCACCCACCATTTCTTCCCTCAGAGAAGCCCTCCGCGGGTTTTTTTTAAGGCCAAAGTGGACACCAAATGAGGTGTAATTTACACTCTGAGGTGGGCAATTCTACTGGAAAGAACGTGCAGTCAAGAAGAAATCGTCGATTCTTCAGGTCAAGATGGTGGCCACCTATTTCTCTCTAAAAACAAAAGTAAAACTAAGCTGGAGAGAAGAATCTAGCCTCACTCAGAAAGCAGAGTTTATAAAAACTCCTTGCACTTCTATGCTCGATACACCTCGCTGAGGAAGGGGGCATGTATTTTCTCTCTGTAAACCATCTTTTTTCCACAGCCAATGTGACATTTTAGTTTTACCTCCCTCCAGAGAAATTCCTCTGCACTCCCACGCATCCATCTGCAACCCTTGGTTTGGGAGGGAGAATCTGCAGCCTTCCAACCATGGATGGACTCTAACTCTTGCAGCCCAACACTTCCCAGATGGTCACAGGTTCCCCAGATCGACTTTGCAAAAGAAAAGACAGGGCAAAGGATAAAAAAAAAACAGAGATCTCCACAACAGGTCCATTGGTCTATCTCTGAATCAGAGCTGGCTGGATCCTTCCCAAGTCGAGAGTGAAACAGGGGTCACTTTGAACTGCTCGTCCCAAAGAAAAACTGTGAAAAGAGCATCTTCTAGATGAAGGCACAGAGTGATTTCTCTTCTCTCCAAACAGGAAGAGGTTCTCTCCATCCTTATTCCTGATACTCAGTGTATTTCTTGGAGGAACCATAGACCCGCTTGGCTGGGTATTTGAGGCGGTTCTTCTCTATTTTACGGAGAGCAGCCGTAGGGAGGTCCACGTGGCACTTGTTTGCCAGGGCAACCAGATAAATGAGGACATCACTGAGCTCGTCAGCAAGGGCTTCACGCTCCAATGGGGTCCACCCTGGTAGGCCTTCGGGAGCTTCTTCCCGCCATTGGCTAAAAAAAAAAACAGACAAAAAGCACTGATTGCAAAAAAAAATGCTTAGATGGAACCAGATTGAAGAGGGGGAAGGAAACCTGAGGGAGGGTCTCTTCTCATGCTAAACCAGAGTTTTTTTTAACCTTGACAAGGCAATATCCATGGAAAATGGAATCTAGTGCCCCAGCTGAAGAATCCTTCTTTCCCCTTCCTTTTCTTGGTGAGTTAGAATAGGGCTAGGAAGCAGCTGTCAATACTAGGGTTTGCTCTGGGCATAGGTTGTGTTATTTATTTATTTAGCCCAGAAAGTATTACCCCAGCCCAGGGGTAGGCAACCTTGGCTCTTTTATGACTCGTGGACTTCAACTCCCAGAATTCCTGAGCCAGCCATGCTGAGGAGAAATGGAGAGGTTTCCATGCTGAGCCATGCTGGCTCAGGAATTCTGGGAGTTGAAGTCCACGAGTCATAAAAGAGCCAAGGTTTGCCTACCCCTGCCCTAGCCTTTATCTTAAAATTTTAAAAATAAAATACTTTCCTGTAATCTGATAAAGGTTACGGTAATTATTTCTGGGCTAAATAAATAAATAACATAACCTATGCAGGATCCAACCTGGGTCAGCAATCGGGAGCCGAGGTTTTGTCTTCTGAGCTTTTGAGACTCCTGCTGGCACCCATCTTTAGGGAACTTCTCTCTAGCCTTTTTGACTTTTCTTCAGCAACTTGGTTGTGCAGTACAAGTCCGAAAGCTCGGAATACAAAACCCCTGGTCCTGGTGACCCACCCAGATTGGATCGTGCAACATTATCCTGGGACACATAGGTTCACCTCTATTTGTAACCTAACCGATGGAACAGGAGCCATGCCAAACTAATAAAACCATGAAAAGAGCATCGCTGTGTAAACAAGGACAGTCATTTAAGCTCAAACCCAAATCAGCATGTCTGAACCCAGTCCCCGACCGGTGATATGGATGAGTGTGTTGTGATTCAGTATCAGCCTGTGCTCCCAGCAGCTGAGTCTGATGAATCTGAGGAGGAGGAGGGGTTTGGAGAACCTTTGGTGTCAAGAGGGAGGCTCTGATGCACTGCAGAACTCTCAGCCTGGCCCCTCCAGTCATGTTCCTCATCAGGCTCAGCTATGTGAGTAAAAGGTGTCGGACTCAGAGGAGTCACAGCTGAATCTGTTCAGAGACGCTAGAAGCAGAAGGCAATCCAGCAGAGCAGAGCAGAGCAGAGCAAATCAATGAGGCAACTCAGTGAGAGGAGGAGAAGGCAGTGAGAAGCCATGCCTTGGGACTGATAATAAAAGGGAAAGGTGTGGGCGGGGCTGGTTGCTGAAGGCAACCGTTTGGAGACATTCTAAGGGAATCCTGGTCTGTTCTGGATACTTCTGTTTAACTCTTGTTTGTTGACTCTTGTTTGATATTTTGGCTCATTTATTGAAGGAAATAGTCTGTTGCTTTTTTTGTTTGAACTGTAAATAAAATTGGGTTGGGTTTTTCCAGCCTATTGACTGTAAAAAGGAAAAAGGGGTTGTCCCTGACACACAAACAGGGCCGGTCGTAGGCTGGAACAGAACAGAGCGTTGCAGCCGTGGGGACCCCCATAAAGCACCTCATCCACATTTTGTAGATCCGCTCGCAACTGCCAGTCAAATTTGCAACTTGCCTAGTTGTCCAATTCAAAATGTATGCTTGTATTTGAATGGAGGAAAATCCCCCCCGGCCAAGGGGACAACTAGCTGCCCAGGGAAGCCCACTCTTCTCTTAGCAGATATCCTTCAGAAGCAGTCCTATTGCCATCAAAGCTAACTGAATCTTAGCTCCTCCTGTAGACACACAGGTAGTCCTCAACTTATAGCCTTTCATTTAGTGGCCAAAGTTAAAATGACTGGGGGAAAAAAAAGACTTAGAACCGATCCTCGGACATATGACTGTTACAATATATTCCTGGTCATGTAATCAAAATTTGGGCACTTGATAACTGGCCTGTATTTATGACTATTGCCACATCTCGTGGTCATGGATTGCCATCTGTGACCATCCCAGCTGGCTTCTGACAAGCCAAGTCAAAGGGGGAAGGCGGATTTACTTAATGACAGCACAGCTCACTTAGCAACTGCAGTTATTGCTTAACAAGTGGCATAGCATCGGGCAGGACTCACTTAAAAGCTACCTTGTTTAGCAATTAAATTCTGGCCCCAACTGTGGTTGTACGTTGAGGACTATCTCTGTTCTGAACCAGCCCTCTTCTCGCACCCCTAATCAAAAGAAGAGACTGGAAAGCGTCCAAGGCTAAAAGGCTTCTGCCAAGATTTAATAGTAAACACACAAGAGCTTATCTTCTCAAGCAAAAGAGTTGCTTTCAGCAACCAGCCCCTCCCCAAACACTCCTTTTATAGAGAGCTCAGGGCGTGGTCTCCCTGTGCCTCCTCCCGAGGAGTCCCATAGCCTTCCTTTGTTTGTCCCTGCTCGACTGCCTCCTGCGTCGGGCGTCCTTGAACAGGGCCAGCTGTGGGTCATCATCCTCCGCACTCTCGGGCTCACACAGCTGAGCAGAGGTTCCCGGCTGAGGACTCTGCAAAGTCTCCAAATCATCATCAGCCGGTTCGTTTCCCTCCTCCCCCACATCTGAGTCCTCCGATACATCGGAGCCGGCTGTCGGACCCACAGGCTGACCCTGAGTCACAACAATCTCTACCCTTTTCCTGAATTAAACTGCAGAGGGAGGGGAAGATGGAAACCTACAAAATTCAAATTTAAATAACTTTATTGCAGAGAAGGAAAGCTTCTCTGCATTGCCTAACTCCTAGTGGGTGGGACCGCTGTGGTCCCCAAGAAGGCATTTTCAGATTTACCTCCTCATCTCTTCCCTCCCACTCCCCAGATTGTTATACTCACAAGAGCTCTGCCAGCTCCCCAACTTCCCCAACCAGAGCAAGAAGCAGATTCCGAGGCTGGTGATACTTTCCCCAGTCCCGCTCAGCGGCGAAGGCCGACTGGAGGCTCCGGCTGCAGGAGACAAAATGGAAGAGAAGATGAAAAGGCCGCAGAGGGGAGGGATCGTTCATATGCACCCCTTCCAAAAAGGGGAAGCGGCATGAATTAGGGGTAAGTGGGGTGATATAAAGGGGTGCCTCACATGTCTTCCAGAGTGGGATTGGTGCTAAACTGAAATGGTGCTTGAGATGCGCTGGGCCCATTAGTCACTACTGCCTCATCTACTTTTCCCTCATTCATCTTCATTGAGCAGGTGTGCAAGGCCTGGCAAGGAAAATCAGAGTAAAGTGAATATTTAGCTGGTTGGGAATAAGAAAACGGTCCCACTCCTTTACAATGGCCTGTTTACAACTGGATAATAAGAAGTCAGAGGTATGCTTGAAGCGGAGGGCAGAGCAAAGCTTAAAATGGATCTTTCCGTGGTACAAACTCTTTCTGTGTCTCAGCATTAAATAAAAACAAAAACTATCTTGGGTCACAGCTTCTTAAAATCACTACTTTTTTAGGGCAATTTGCAGCTAAGAAAAGATTCACAATTTGTTGGACACTGGTTAAGATTTTTTTAAACTAAATATTTATTTATAAAATAATTTTATTGGGTGCCCATTTTACCACAGGGTAACCCTGGGCGGCTTACGGTCATAAAAGATAAAAATTGTATAAACTAAAAACATAAGTTAATACGCAAGCAAACACTATGGCCCAATTAAAGATGGGGAGGGTGGGAGCAGGATTGGGGGGAGGTGGGATCTGTCATTAATCAATCACTTCCACTGTGATGCTCCTCCGGCAGTATCTAGGAGACAAGAAAGTTCACAGAGATCAGATTTGTCTATAGAGTAAGCTGCCATGTAACAGAATAACACAATAACAGAGTTGGAAGGGACCTAGGTGGTCATCTAGTCCAACCCCCTGCTCAGGCAGGAAACCTTATACCATTTCAGACAAATGGTTGTCCAATCTCTTCTTTAAAACTTTCATTGTTGAAGCATTCGCAATTTCTGGGGGGAGGTTGTTCCACTGATTGTTCTAACTGTATAATTGGCTTGGTCTAAACATAGTGTTTTTGCATACCGCCAATCATAATTACTCAAGAAACTATGGCTAAACAAATCATAGTTTAGCACCACATATGAACCCTGTCATTCGCTTTCCTCAAAACTGTGGCTTTAAATAATTCTTACAGCCTCCCAAGAAATTTTCTTAGGATCAAAGAAGGCTCAGGAAGTTCCTGAAGATGAGACTAATGACGAATGACAGAGATGCATAAATATCTAAATTAAGGCCTCAACGCAATAGATGTGGACATGCAGCAAGTGATTGTGGGTGAGCAAATACAACAGAAGCTCTGTTACCTCTGTCCTTTTGAATATGGTGTTTGCAAGACCACAATCCTCTGAAACTCTATGTTCTTCGCCAGTCTGGGACACAGAAGACTCTCTGGTGCTGTCTTGTGCATTGGTGGACATGTGCTGCTGAGGATCCGATGGATTTACAAGCATTTCATGTTTGCAGGTCTGGCAGGCTGTCCTCCCTTCTTCGCCTACAGTGGCCTGAAACTGGGCATCTGAGTTCTTTTCCTTCCCTTTATCCCTCTCTGATGATGCCATCATCAGTTACACCTGGAGGGAAGATTTAATAAAGTGGTTTGCCAAAACCAAGAGATACTATTGCAGACATTCTCCTGTGACACATTTCCTACATAAAAATCAATACGGGTAGTCCTCGACTTATGAGCACAACTGAGCCCAAAATTCCTGTTGCTAAGCCAGAAGTTTGTTAAGTGAATTTTGCTCTATTTTACAATCTTTCTTGCCATAATCACTGCAGCTGTTAAATTAGTAACCCAGTTAAGTGAATCTGGCTTCCCCATTCATCTCCTTTGCTGGTTGGTAGCTCGCAAAAAGTGATCACAGAAAGCCACTGCAACCATCATAAATCTGAACCTGTTTCCAAGCATCCAAATGTAAATCACACGACCGTGGGGAGGCTGCGAAGGTTGTAAGTGTGAAAAACAGTCGTAACTCACTTTTTTCAGTGTTGTTGTAACTTTGAACGATCGTTAAACAAACTGTTCTAAGTTGAACTATAGGATATTTTGCTATGTCAGAGCACACTTAATATCCTCAGAAGTTTAGATGTGGCCTCCAGAAACTTCCAGTTTTTAACCATATTTTACTCTGGAAAAGTATTAGAAACACAATTAGAGAATAATCACCGTATTTAATTTCAATTATAGATAAAACATTGAAATCAAATCAATTTTTTATCCCAGCCATCCCTAACTTTTTAGAGCACAATACCTGGCACTCCACTTAAAGGCCATGCAGGGCCTACGGTTCGGAAAAAATTGCCCTTCTCTGAGATGATGAATGTCAATATGCCCTTTTCAACTTGAGAGGGTGGAGTCTGGTCCTAGTGAAGCTTTGCCATAAAATTGTCCTGGGTGAAACAGCTGGCCCAGTGTTCTCCGGTTCATTTAGACATGCTTCCAAGACAGCAGAAATCCAGCTTAATCCCAATTTCCAAACTTCTCCAATTCACCAATACTCATGTCCTCAAATTTGGGCTTAATCCGAGTCAAGACTTTCCAAAGCTGATCCCCAGGAATAAAAGCTTACTTTCAGTATGAGGGCTTACATCTCAATCACCCAAGGAAGGAGTGCCTCTAAGCATATGCAGAAGGCTATCCTCCTCAAAAGCAGGGTTGAAAACCTTAACATATGGAAGATGCACTTTCAGCAAATGAGAGGGATTTCTGATCATCTATCACCACAGCAAAAGAAGCAAAATGCCATTCTTATTTAGTTCCATGGGCTACCAACTTCTTTGCAACCCTTGTGTGGCAGTTTCATATGCAAGGAAGGACATTAAAACAATCCATGGCAGCTTTTGAGGTAAAACAGCTAAAGGTTTCTCCAACACTGGAAGTTTGGTTTTGACTTACCATAATAAACCAAGTACACGACTGTGGTTGGTAAATCATGATCAATGACATCATCCCTTGCAGGGACCCACCTAACTATGGATTGTTCAGTAACCATGATGAAGCAAACCACAATTTAGCACGTAACCCCAAACTCTCAGGGCTTTTTTTTTCCAGATCATACAGACTTCCCAAATGTCTTTGGCTGGGCTGTCTGGGGAATCGGAAGCTGGGCTAGATAAATCCTTGCTCCAAGGATTTCACCTTTTACCACTCCAAAATATGTTTCTTTTTCTAAACCAGTTCCAGCCTCAGAAGCTGCAGAACCACTAGTTGGGCTGATTTTTTCTCCCCGTCTTTTTTCTCCTTTATTTTTTAAGGATAGCAGACAAATCATCCTCATCCTCATTAACCGGACACCTGGATCTGAGCTGTAAAATCCTGGACGATCATTAGATGGCAACAGAGAGGTTAACGTCTTGCTGCCCTCTAGAATTTGCAGGGAGATCCGCAACCCAAAACAATACAAGTAGATGGAAACAAAGGCTAGTATGCGGAGTGTGTGGGGGAGGGGAGAAAAGATTTTAAAACATTTCTTTTTCTTTTTTAAAAAAATGTAATCTGCTGCAGGCATGGCCTCAACACAAGCCTTTTAGTTCGACTTTTTATCATTTTTCCCCTTTCCTATCAATCAGCGGGAGACCGTGAGTTCAAATCCTGCCTTAGCTTTGAAAGTCAGCTGGGTGGCTTTGGGCCAGTTGCTTTCATTCATTCAATCAATCAGAATAGAGTTGGAAGGGACCTCGGAGGTCTTCTAGTCCAACCCCCTAGCTCAGAGGTCGGCAACCTCGGCTCTTTTATGACTCGTGGACTTCAACTCCCAGAATTCCTGAGCCAGCTATGCTGGCTCAGGAATTCTGGGAGTTGAAGTCCACGAGTCATAAAAGAGCCGAGGTTGCCGACCCCTGCCCTAACTCAAGCAGGAGACCCGGTCTAGACCGTTTCAGACAAGTGGTTTGTCGTATCAGTTGTCTCATTCCAAATGGCTCAGGGTTGTTGTGGGGAAAATAGGAAACTGTTGGATATGTTCACCATCTTGACTTACGTATTTGTGAAAATAATAAAAGGCAGGATAAATAATTTTTTAGTGGCTATCTGTCCATCCTGCCTGATGGGGAGATTGTAGAAACACTTTTGGAAACACTCAGTTTGCAGAGAAAAAAAATCTGCAATCTCTGAAAAGCTTAGTATTGCATCCCCTGAGCTCTTTCTAACCAGCAAGCCAGACTGATAGAATGGCTGAAATCTGGTTTGTGATCCTTTATTGTAAATTGGCTCTGAGCCTGTTGTCATGTTTTTAATAGTGTGAGATTTAAAAGTCCAAAATCTGATACTCACAACTCGAAGACAAGTCTGGTTAACAAAGGCAAAGATTTATTGAAAAGAAATTTGACAATAATAAAGAAAGAAAGCGTTTGCAAACGCGGCCTCTTAGACCCTTCCCAAATTGGATTGGGTTCAAAGAGCTCGCTGAGCAAGTTTCAGAGTAGGCAGGCATTTTATACTCTTTCACGATACAGGCCATTCCTAAGAAGCTTAAGTCATTCTTTGAAGTTGTTTCCTATTTCTAAAGGGTCCTTCTGACCATTTCCATCTATCCGTTATGATCTTATCTAGATCTTATCTTGTTTACTTGTACTTTCTACCTTGGTTGTAATTTCCACCTTGGGCCGATGTTCCTGTCTCTCGGAAGCTTTTAGCAAGTCCTTGCTAATTACCATTTGTGATCTCTGAGCAGGAAATAGATAGCCTCACATCTTAGTGTTACATTTGATATAAGTTATAAAAGAATAACCTTTATTTATTTTCCTTTAATAGCAACTGAGCATATCGGCTTATCTAGGCCAGTGTTTCTCAACCTTAGCAGTGTTAAGATGTATGGACTTCAGCTCTCAGAATTCCCCAGCCAGCATGTCCACACAGTGCAGAGAAGAGCAACGAAGATGATTAGGGGACCAAAGGCTAAAACATATGAAGAAGGGTTGTAGGAATTGGGTATGTCGAGTTTAATGAAAAGAAGAGAGTGGTCAACCTATTCTCCAAAGCACCTGAAGGTAGAAGCAATGCATGGAAACTAATCAAGGAGAGAAGCAACGTAGAACTAAGAAGAAATTTCCTGACAGTGAGAACAAGTGGAACGACTTTCCTCCAGAAGTTGTGGGTGCTCCAACACTGGAGGTATTTAAGCAGAGATTGGACAACCATTTGTCTGAAATGGTATAAAGTTTCCTGACTGAGCAAGGGTTTGTTCTAGAAGAGCAAGGTCCCTTCCAACTCTGTTAGTCAATTATCTTAAAAGTTGCCAAGGTTGAGAAATGCTAATTTGGAAACTTAATTTTTGCATGTCACATTAGTCCCGCAAGTACACTAATTTCTCCTTAGTTTACAGCAGAGTTAGTAAAAATGTGGAGAAAAGTGAGTTCTGTGTATTGCAGAGGACAATTCTATGAGAAACAATTGCTAAAGTTAGGGATTATTTGTTTATACTTTGACTTCAGCTTCAATTATCAGATGCTGAGCCAACAGACCAGGTCCATAAAGAGGTTTTCATAAGGAATTCCAATCAATTTCTAAAGGATTTATCCCAGGTAAACAACTACTGTGTTTGAGTCCAAACTGAAGAAGATATGTTGAATTAAGTTGAGAAGCTTTGGCTGTAGTGCTATAAAAATTTTACACAATAAATTGGCCTATTGCAGCTTTTTTTTTATTTTAGCTTATAGAGTTTTAATTAAAAAGATATCAAGCCAGAAAATATACTAATGATTATACAATATGAAAAGTCTACATACATAGTGATTAAAATAATAAAAGCAACAACTAAAAGTAATATGATCCACACAGTGTCGGGATATATTTCTTTTGTTTTTATGGTTTTTTATTGTAAAATGTTTTTAGCATTTTAATATATTTTTTTAATTGTAAGCTGCCCAAAGTGATTGAGATGAGTGGCTATGGCGACTGAAAAACAAATAAATATTCATATAATTGAATTTAATACTTAATCTTACTGTTAAATCTACAGCATATAAAAACATACCATTTCATCTTTTCATTTTTAGAATATAGTGACATTTCAAAAATCAATAACAAACATCTCTCAAATCCATTCCTAAATATCAGGAAGCTGACTTTCTTTCGCATCTTTTGCAAGTTTATTTTCTTTGCAAGCCCCAGGCTTGATAAAGCCGGTGCTTTTCATAAGAAGACATCCCATAATTTAGAAATACAATTTAATGTGAATTAACATCTTTTGCTGTTATATTTCTTCTCAAAATTGTAAGGATAGTTAAAAAGAGGCTCTACAAGGTACCTTCTGATTTTTGACCCTGTTTGTACAATAATACTTACAAAATTCAGTTGGACTTTCCCCCCCAAGGAAATGTGCTAGGATTGCCAATTTATCTGGGTGTCATTGTAACCTGTGCTGATGTGCAACCAGTGTCCAATAATTGTTCCTTGACAGGGATGTTGCACAATTCTTCTATCCTTTTAGGAGAACTTAAAATCTTTATTCCCACAAAGGAACTTTGTCAACTGAGCCGCCTGTCGCCGGATCTCCAGCTGCTGTGGAAGAGATTTGTTTAAACATCTAAGGTCCAAAGTGCCAAAAAGGGTTCTAATCCCACCCCTCTCCACGGAGCCTCCCACCTCCCAGGAATTCCAAAAATTTACTTCCTACAAGCAGTTGGGCAAGAGAAAAGGCTACAGAGCGGACGAGACCAGGAAGCCTAGACCAGACCTTCAGGTGAGCAGCTCCCCCTGCCCCTGTTTTAATTTGCCACAAGTGGGATCTAGAGAGAAATAAAGAGCAGGGTTGATCAACGTAAAATGAAGATCAAGAGGTAGCAAAAAAGGACCACGCCACTAAAGGAAAATAAAGTTATTCTTTTATAAATGGTACCAAATGTAACACCAATGAATTGTATCAAATGTAACACTAAGATGTGGGGCTATCTACAGTATTTCCTGCTTAGACAGAGAATTCACACATGGTAATCAACAAAGTTCTTTTGAAATGTTAAAAAGGATAATCACCTCAAGAAGGTGAATAAAACAAGATAGTGTAGTGACGGATGTAAGGAAGTTGTTACAATAAGTCTTTTGGATGTAAAAGTTCAAAGAGGATCTTTTAGAAATGTAAATGACTTCAAAGACTAACTTAAGTTTCTTAAGGGGGGGGCATGTATCGAGAAAAGAAAGTATAAATGCCTAGTTTGAAACTTGCTCAGGGCGCTCTTAGAACCCAATCCAACTTGGGAAGGGTCTAAGAGGCCACGTTTGCAAACGTTTTCTTTCTTTATTATTTTCTTTATTATTTTCAATTTCTTTTCAATAAATCTTTGTTTTTGTTAACCAGACTTGTCTTTGAGTTGTGAGTATCAAATTTTGGGTTTTTAAATCTCACAATCTAGGCGCCCAACGTGGGACTTGAAAGAGCCTCTAGGGAGGAGCTGTTCTCAGTAAAGTCCAGGGGCGCGCCTGTTGATTTCAACTGCCTGGAGTTGTCTGAGATCTAGCTTCCCTTTGCAGGCTCCGAGCCAAACTAAATTAACAATTCTGGTCTACAAAATCAAAGAATAGGAAAAAGGAAGAGAGTCAACAACTGAGGCCCAGGACCAGGTAACCCAGTGCACTGGCCCAGGTAAGAAACTTTTGCCCCGAAGGAGGGAAGCACGCAATTGTACCTGGGTGGTCAGGAGAGCGATTGTGGGAGGTTTCTGCGATAATGGCTGTGTGAGTGTGATGGGCTGTGTTCTGGGAACACTGGTAAGTCCAAAGCGAGTGCGGACCTGAAAGGTTGCATTTCCTTAACCCGCGAGGGGAAAGGACAGCCTGAAGGGAAGCGAACTGGTGTTGAAAATTTTGAGTGGCCATAAGATCGAGAACCTCAGGGAACCATAATCAGGGAAACTCTCAAACAAGATGGGCAATTGTTGTAGTTGTTGTTGTAAACCTAAAGAAAAGAAAATTCAAAGAAATAAAAGCAAGTTTTTCTTCTATCTTTTTCTTTTAATCTAGTTCTTTGGACTATTCAATTCCCTTTGTCAAAGGTGAGGTGAGGAGGGTGCTACTTTTCCCCTTCCCCTTTACACTTGCAAAAGACCCCAGGTTCAAAATTCCTTTTAGTCTTTCCCCACTGTCTTTTGAAGTTGGTGGGATAAATTGGAGGTAACCATAAATGTTTTCCCCCTTTTAATTAAAAGGGGAGACCTGTTTTGGCCTAAAACCCCAAATTGATATGTGTGTTTTGTTTTGTTATATATATATTTGGACATTTGGAACATTAAGCTTGGACTTGGAATGGTGAGAAAAATAGGAGATGGTTAAAGGGCCCTATAGAAACCATGTTTGGTTGGAATCACCTCATGATTTTTCTCACGTCTTGTAAGACAAGCCATATGTCTAAATAAATGTTGTTTTAATAGTTTCTGTGTATATATGTCTGTCTGTGTTGTTCTGTGTTATTTCCAAGACTTGGAAGAGGGTCAAAATCCTCTCTGATAACACCAAACAAAAAGGCCTTATTTAACAATGTATGGTTTGTCTGGAGAAAGTATGAAATGAAATTTTTGTATGTGAAATTGTTTATGCAAGCAGTCAGAATGGAAGTGAATGAGTTAATTTGCTGATATGTAAATGTGTGTTAGCCTTCAAACATCACTCACCCCCACGAGTCCCAGGCTGTGAAAGGAATAGTAAATTGCAGATTTTATTGTTGTAAAAGTAAATGAAAAAACCAATGAGACAAGTTTCATGGACAATGTATGTGAGAATTTATGGAAAATGCATGTGAAGGACAGCAAAAAAATTTAGTGGTGAGATTTTTGTAAAATTTCTTTTACTCCTGTCTCTTTCTCTTCCCCCCTCCCCTGGAGAGAGAGAGAGAGAGAGAGAAGGGGGGGCTGGTCATTTTAACCATTTTTTTTCTGCTTAGAATTCTGGTCTGAGGAAGGGGGGGGGGGTGTGAAATGTAATGCCCACTCTTGCAGTTTCAGCTTGTAATTTTTTTTTGGAAAGAGGATACAGTAATTGTTGGACAAGTTTTTGGAAATCTTTGAGTTTTAGTTAAACATCACCCAAAAGAAATTACTCTAATCTTTTTGTGGAGTTGTTTTTTTGTTGGTTTTTTTGTTTTTGATGTTTTTGTGTCTGTGTGCAGGACACATTGATGGAAGGTGATATCTGGGAGAATTGGGGGAATTACAATCCTGTCCTTGTTTGGAACAGGGAAGGGAGTTGGCAATACCACCTTTTCAGAAAATTCAAATTGACTATACTGAATTACCAAAAGCAGGAAAAATAAGGTTTTTGCTTGTCATAGTGGATCATTTAACTCGATGGGTAGAAGCTTTTCCATGTGTGAATGCAAATGCTAGCACCACGGGTAGAATATTGTTAGAAAACATAATACTCAGGTATGGTCTTCCTGAAGTAATAGACAGTGACCAGGGGATGCATTTTATGGCAAGGGTAGTAAAATTAATTAATGAGGCCGTAGGAATTAAATGGGATTATCACACAGCTTGGCACCCCAGTAGTTCTGGGATTTCTGAACATGCTAATCAAAAATTAAAACAAACTTTGATTAAATTAATGGAGGAAACAAATTTACCCTGGAATAAATGCCTCCCCTTGGCCTTATTAAGGATACGAACACAACCATGTAAAGATATTGGATTGTCATCATTTGAACTCATGTTTGGAGTACCTTATATGGGGAGGGAGGGATTGCCACGAGTTGAACTGAAAGATAAAATAATAGAATATGTACTTAAGCTGTCCAGATGTTTTTCTCTCTTGCGACAGAAAGGCATTCTTGCTCAAACTCCACCCTTGGACTTTGCAGTACACCGATACAAAGCAGGGCAGTGGGTGTTGATAAAAGCCTGGAAAGATGAAAAACTAACTCCAACTTGGGAGGGACCTTACATCATCTTGTTAACTACTGAAACAGCCATCCGGACAGCTGAAAGAGGTTGGACTCATTACTCCCGAGTGAAAGGGCCCGTGCCAGCCCCAGAGAGGTGGAAGGTGGAATCTCACCAAGGAGATCCACTGAAGTTAAAGCTTCGAAGGACCTAACGGACTCTTGACAGAAGGAGGGGTGAAGAGACATAAGGACTAAACATTGCATTTTTTTATGCTTCCACTCCCAGAGAAAAGCCAAGATTGGGAAAAATCCAATATCTCCATATCTCCGGGAGGTGCTGGTTTTGTAAGTGCCTTTGTGGATGTTGTTGTTGCTCCTATTATATTGATTGCATTTTATGTACGGGGTGTAAGATAGAGTGTGATATTAAGAGCATAGAGGATGTATTGGAACGTTACTGGGTGGTACTTGGGAGTTCTTCTTATTATACTCTTAAAACCTGTCCAACCACTAGAACCATGTACGCAATGTGTAAAAATGACAAAAAGGGAAGGGAAAATTGAGAAAACAATGATATACCATACTATGATTCCTGAATGTTTACAAACTAACTTGACAGACTGCATTCAAAATGACACACAATATAAGCGTTGTCACACCAACATAGGAGTAGAATGTTATGACCCAAAAGCAATAGGACCAGTAACTGCAAAAATGTGGGTGTATGCTTATAAGGGAGGGCTAGGTGCAATTCAGATGTTCTCATTAAGTCAAATCAGACGAGGTTACATAGCCCATAATGAAACCAGAGGCGGAACTAGTGTGGGGGTGTGCTTTGATTCTTGCCAAGCTATTAATAATGGACAAGGATCTGATAACTCGTTTGGGGTGAGATGTGAAAACTTAGAGTGGGAAAGAAATTATATAAAAGAAAGGAAGTATTTATTTCACAAAGTGCACATATCAAGTGTAATACCTGTTGCCTTTACTCCAAGCTATGATTATTGGTATACTACTACGGTCCCAAATGAGAGAAGTATAGGTCCAAAGGAAGTGAATATTAGTATCGGTAGTACCAGGACTGATTGCACTCAAGGAAAATGTAACCCAATGTGTATACATATAAATCAGTCATTAGAAAAAGGAATTCAATATAAGGACTTTGGAATAGGAATAGATGGAACCGGAAAAGACCCGTGGGGGTGGCTAGTATTAAAAATAGAAACAACTAAAATAAAACCAATACGCAAGAGTATCTTTTGGTCATATTATCAGGAATTCGAAAAATTAGAATTACCTGAATTTCCTAAGAAAACAGTGAATATGTTTGTACAATTGGCTGAAGAAATTGCAAAAACTCTAACAGTAAGAAATTGTTTTGTTTGTGGAGGAACAAATATGGGAGAACAATGGCCATGGGAGGCTCAAGAATTAAAACATGACATTGTGGTGGAAATGTGGAAAAATAAAACTCTCAAGTTCATAAAAGGAAAAGAGGGAACATGGGCATTAACCACAAATTTAGTAGGGAAAGTATGTTATGAGAGACAAAGAAAGAATAGAAAAGTCGCAGTAGGGGACATGATTTGCTTGGCTGTATGGAACAATGACAGTTGGTGGGGAGGAAGTGGAATATCAAAGAAAGAGACATTAAGTGAAATAACTGAGATGGCTTATTTAAAAGATCCTGAAAACGACACCCTGGACTGGGTAGCCCCGGAAGGTATGTATTGGATATGTGGAAAATATGCCTATGGGTATCTACCCAAGGGGTGGTATGGATCTTGTATCTTAGGAATAATAAAGCCAAGTTTTTTCCTCCTTCCCATCGAACAAAAACAATCGCTGGGACTAACTGTATATGATGATTTATCAGATAAAGTCCGAAAGAAAAGAGCCATACAACCAAGCAATATGAAAATTGGAACCTAGAAAGATGATGATTGGACTCCAGAGAAGATCATCAACTATTATGGACCAGCTACATGGGCGGAAGATGGCACTTTAGGTGCCAGAGAGCCCATCTATATTCTAAATAGGGTAATTAGGCTACAAGCAGTGCTTGAAATAATTACAAATGACACTGTAAGTACTCTAACGCATTTAGCTAAGGAAAGTGTAAAGTCTCGAACTTACATTATGCAGAATCGGTTAGCCTTAGACTACTTATTAGCTCAAGAAGGAGGTGTGTGTGGAAAATTTAATCTGAGCAATTGCTGCATTGAAGTAGATGAAAGTGGTATGGTAGTAAAGGAAATTACAGACAAAATTATAAAATTAGCTCATGTCCCAGTCCAAACCTGGAAGGGGTTGACCTTAGATGGGGTAAATAATTGGTTTGGAGGGTGGTTTGCAAATTGGAAAGAACTAGCAAAATTTGCAATACTAGGATTCTTGGCTATTATGTTTTTACCATGTTTGATTCCTCTCATACAAATACTAATAAGACGAACAATGAAAAGTATGACCTTAATAACATCTTCAGTTGAAAATGGGAAAAAAGAAACAATGTTAATAATGAAGGTAGGAAAACAAGGGTTGGGGAAAGAAGATTCAGAATACAATAACTTGCTTCCACACAAATTAGGAAATGATGAATTCCTAAAAGTATAAAAGAATAATTCAGGTAGAAGAGAAAAAGGGTGGAATTAAAGGAAAATAAATAAAGTTATTCTTTTATAAATGGTACCAAATGTAACACCAATGAATTGTATCAAATGTAACACTAAGATGTGGGGCTATCTACAGTATTTCCTGCTTAGACAGAGAATTCACACATGGTAATCAACAAAGTTCTTTTGAAATGTTAAAAAGGATAATCACCTCAAGAAGGTGAATAAAACAAGATAGTGTAGTGACGGATGTAAGGAAGTTGTTACAATAAGTCTTTTGGATGTAAAAGTTCAAAGAGGATCTTTTAGAAATGTAAATGACTTCAAAGACTAACTTAAGTTTCTTAAGGGGGGGGCATGTATCGAGAAAAGAAAGTATAAATGCCTAGTTTGAAACTTGCTCAGGGCGCTCTTAGAACCCAATCCAACTTGGGAAGGGTCTAAGAGGCCACGTTTGCAAACGTTTTCTTTCTTTATTATTTTCTTTATTATTTTCAATTTCTTTTCAATAAATCTTTGTTTTTGTTAACCAGACTTGTCTTTGAGTTGTGAGTATCAAATTTTGGGTTTTTAAATCTCACACCACTGTTTTACTTGATATCCTTTTCCTTTCCCTGGCAATCAACCGGAAATACAGTAGTTTTCCTGAGATTTTCTGTTTATTTGTGGGAGGTTTCACTGGTTTAACGGTGAAACCCCGGGCTGTTTTAAGATTTGATCATGTTTATTGAGGAGTGGCACTAAACTGGCAGAGATTGCAAATCTTCTTTTATCTTATCCTTTAAGGGGGAAAATAGTAGAATTAAGTACCCATTTCTTTAGGAGGTCAATTTTATACATGTCCTTGTTGCCCTTTTTGAGGAAAAAACTTCCAAAAGTTTTTTGCTGTGACTTTTTTTTTAATTCACTGAATAGGTGAGGAATTACAGAATAAGCTTCCTAAGAATTTCTTGGGAGGCTGTAAGAATTATTTAAAGCCACAGTTTTGAGGAAAGTAACTGTGAGAGGGATCTCGGAGTCCTAGTAGACAATCACTTCAATATGAGCCAGCCGTGTGCTGCAGCTGCCAAAAAAGCCAACACAGTGCTAGGCTGCATTAACAGAGGGATAGAATCAAGATCACGTGAATGTTAATACCACTTTACAAGGCCTTGGTAAGGCCACACTTGGAATACTGCATCCAGTTTTGGTCACCACGATGTAAAAAAGATGTTGAGACTCTAGAAAGAGGGCAGAGAAGGGCAACAAAGATGATTGGGGGACTGGAGGCTAAAACATATAGGGAACGGTTGCTGGAATTGGGTATGTGTAGTTTAATGAAGAGAAGGGTGAGGGGTGACATGATAGCAGTGTTCCAATATCTCAGGGGCTGCCACAAAGAAGAGGGAGTCAAACTATTCTCCAAAGCACCTGAAAGCAGGACAAGAAGCAACGGATGGAAACTAGTCAAGGAGAGAAGCAACCTAGAACTAAGGAGAAACTTCCTGAGAGTTACAATAATTAACCAGTGGAACAACCTGCCTCCAGAGGTGGTGAATGCTCCAACACTGGAGGTTTTTAAGAAGAGACTGGATAGTCATTTGCCTGAAATGGTATAAGGTTTCCTGCCTGAGCAGGGGGTTGGACTAGATGACCTCCAAGGTCCCTTCCAACTTCTTCTTGTTGTTGTTGTTGTTGTTATTATTATTATTATTTGTGGTGCTAAACTATCATTTGTTTTAGACATAGTTTCTTGAGTAATTATCATTGTTGCTCTGTGTCTTTTTAACTTTTCCTGACACACCAACTTTATTGATTTGGGCTTCTCTCTGCTATGGGAATTACTGGGGACTAACACATTCATTTTGGATGAAAAAGACCTGGAAACTTAGAATATTACTGTAAAATTGATTTGAATCAGAAACGTTTGTGAGGGACTCTGGAGCAGGATTTCCCGAGTAAGAGGATCAGTATCACTGTGTAGATAGTCCTCAAATTATGACCACAATTGTGACTAGAACTTCTGTTACTACATGATGCGGTCGTTAAGTGAGTTGTGCCTGGTTTTATGACCTTTTTTGACATGGTTGTTAAACGAATCACCATGGTCATTAAGGGACATGCAATTGTTAAGCAAATTCTCTTTCCTCACTGACATCGCTTGTCAGAACCCCCCCCCCCCCAGGTTGCAAATGGCAATAACTTGACTTCAGGACACTGCAACTGTTGTTAGTCCGTGCTAGTTCCCAACAACCCAGTTCTGATGACATCACCATGGGGACGCTGCCGTGGTTTTAAGTGCAGGGACTGGTTGTAAGTCACTATTTCCAGTGCCATTGTAAATTTGAGCAGTCACTAAATGAATGGTCACAAATCAGAATAGAGGTGGAAGGGTCCTTGGAGGTCATCTAGTCCAACCCCTTCCTCAAACAGGAGACTCTATACCATTTCAGACAAGTGGCGGTCCAGTCTTTTCTTAAAAAGCTCCAGTGATGAAGCACCCACAACTTCTGGAGGCAAGCCGTTCCCCTGGTTAATTGTTCTCACTGTTAGGAAGTTTCTCCTTAATTCCAGGTTGCTTCTCTCCTTGATCAGTTTCCATCCATTGATTCGTGTCTTGCCTGTTGGTGCTTTGGAAAATAAGTTTACCCCCCCCCTCCTCTTTGTGGCAGCCCTTCAAATACTGGAATACTGCTATCCTGTTCCCCCTAGTCCAGGGGTAGGCAACCTTGGCTCTTTTATGATTCATGGACTTCAACTCTCAGAATTCCTGAGTCAGCTATGCTAGTCCTTTTCTCCAGACTAGCCATACCCAATTCCCGTTCTTCAGGTATTTTTGTCTCCAGGCCTTTAATCATCTTAGTTGCTCTTCTTTGCACCTGTGTACGATAATAATACATAGTTGCATTTTGAGCCAGACTCTTAAAAGGCACAGAGAGTCAACTGAGTGTTTAGTAGTTATCTCAAAAATCTGAGCCTAGAAGTCAGAAGTGAGAACAGTGGAATTTGTGTATCTGCTGGAGTTCTGAAACTGGGCCAGGCCATCCCTGTGGCTGCATAACGACAGGCAATTTCCTGGTTTCTTTTTTGACCCCAAGTGCCCTTGAACTGTCCCACATAATTTTAAAGGTACTTTTCCCCATTTTTGGATGGGGAACACTTAAGAACCGTAGCAGAGATAACATATACACTCCTTATGCTGCACTCAGGCTTAAACCAGCATTAACCAACATTTGCTTAACAACAATCATGGCAAAAAAACATTGTAAAATCGGACACAACTCACTTAACAATTGCCTTGCTTAACAATGGGAATTCTGATTCTAATTGTAGTCACTGTGCCTGTACAGTTTGTCCTCAACCTATGACCACAATTGAACCCAACATTTCTGTTGCTAAGTGAGATATCTGTTGAGTTTTGCCCCATTCAGCAACCTTTCTATCTTGACACAGTTGTTAAGTGAATCACTGCAGTTGTTCAAGTTAGTCACATGGTTGTTAAGTGAATCCAGCTTCCCTATTATCAGAAGGTCACAAAAGGGGATCCCATGACCCCGAGACATTGCAACCGTCATATATATGAGTGAGTTGCCAAGTGTCTGAATTTTGATCACCTGACCGTGGGCATGCTGCAGCGCTCATAAGTCACTTTGTTCAGGGCCGTTGTAACTTCAGTCATTAAATGAACCATTGTAAGCCGAGGACTACCTGTATGGTCTGGTACAACTTGGCCAAGATCCTTCTGGTTTCCTTTTAGTCATCATGGCTTCCCACCCTAACCTCTCACACCTTCTCCCTGCTGCCCGACTGCGTCAACTCGCCCGAGATTGGCTGCAAGAAGATGGCCCCAGCTTTGACTATGGTGGCTACGCCGTGGGCAACCATCAGGTGTGTGCTGTGCTCTTCTGTAAATCCCCCGGAGTATTGGCTGGTTTCCCTTTCTTTGATGCCATCTTTGCCGAAGTCGGCTGCTTGGTGGAATGGCTCCAAACCGAAGGAACCTGGGTTGAACCCGTCACCCGAGTGGCTGAAGTCCACGGTCGTGACAATGACCTCTTGCTGGGTGAGCGAGTGGCTCTGAACTGTCTGGGATGCTGCAGTGGTGTTGCCACATCAGCGGCAAAAGCTTGTCGGGCAGCACAGGAAGCCGGGTGGCATGGAGAGGTTGCTGGGACAAGGAAGACCACGCCGGGGTTCCGTCTCCCAGAAAAATATGCACTTCTGGTCGGGGGAGCCTCCTGTCACCGTTATGATCTGGGAAGCCTCATCATGTTGAAGGACAACCATATCTGGGCGTCTGGCAGTATTACCCAAGTGAGTACACAAAAGCAAAGGTATTCATATCATACAATGATTGTGATCCAGGCTGCAATCATCTAAATGATTGCTAGAGGGCAGCAGAGAATAAGGGTTTTCTATATCTCTCTGCTGCCCCCAGGGGTTGATCTGAGTGTTGCAGTCCAGCTTTGGAAGCTATACAAATCAGCCTTTAAAAGAAATGCCTAAATCCAATATAGACTCAGTTTTTTTTTAAAAAAAGTAACCTTAACTGCTCTGCATTATTCATTAAATTGGTGTTAGTCTTAAAATTAGCACTGATTACAATCTTTAGATAATATTTAGTTTTGTACTACTGTATGTGCTACATGATAATGTAGTGACAAGGGGACGTATGTCTCAGTTTTGTTAACCATCACTTGTTATCTAGGTTGAAAATTATATTGAGCTATAAACTATAGTTTACAAACAACAGTGGACAGATTCGGAACCATTTTAGCTTTTTTTTTAACCTGGCAGGACCTTTTTGCTGTTGTAACTGACTGTTTTTATATTGTATTAAGAATTTCATTTAAATTGTTGCAAACTGACTGCACCTTTGGAAATAGAGATCATTATTTTACTTTATTTTATTTAAAAAATAATCTTTTGTTGGCAGGGACTGTTTATAGCGGGATTTCCTAACCTTGGCGACTTAAGACATGTGGACTTCAACTCCCAGAATTCCCCAGCCAGATCTGATAGCTAATTCTGGGAATTGAAGTCCAAACGTCTTAAAGTTGCCAAGGTTGGGAAACCTGGTCTTCCAAATTAGAAGCTGCATCCGAGTTTAAGCAGGCCTCATAGTGGCCCTCAAAGGACCCAATATAGGAGACCAGCTGTCCCAAGGAATCTCTTCTATAGCAACGGCACCTAACATGTCGGGCACCAGGGACCGCTTCCATGGAGACAGGTTTTTCCTCAGAGGAGAGGGGGGGTGGTTTCGTGTGCTGCCGGCATCCCATGGATGGGGCTCCGCTTTTTTGCACAGCTGGGTTTCTGGCATGCCACGGACGGGTGCCCACCCCTGGACTGGGTTTTGGGGACCCCTGTTCTACGGGAGACCTTTTCATGGAGGAGCCAGCCAAATGGCTGGCATTAGCATCCCCAAGGTTAGCTCAAGCTTCTGCAGGCATCAGCGTATAATCTGGACCGCTGCTGATATCACAATGTTTGCAATCCCACAGGCAGTTCACAATGCCCGACGGGTCGGTGGGTTTGCCCTGAAAATAGAAGTGGAGTGTGGCTCTTTAGAAGAAGCTCTGGAAGCCTCAGGGTGTGGTGCTGATATTATCATGCTGGACAACTTTGCTCCTGAGGTATTTGGCTGAGAGAAGATCTAGAAACTAGAATATATGACTGATTTTCTTAAAAAAAAACAGAACAAAACTTGCAATCTATGGTTTGGTTCTTTTGGATTGATTTTGGTTGAAAGATTGACATTTGGAAGCTGAAATAGTTTTAGAGGTTGTTAAGAGGGCTGCTTTAAAAGCATCGGGCTCAAGACTGTATCTTCCTTCTGAAATCTCCCCCCCCCCCAAAAAAAAAAAATTATAACCAGCCGCCATTTCCTGGAAACAGGAATTAGGTTGCTGCAGGGTTTGGTTTAATTGTATTATTTATTTAGAATATGTATGTGTCACTATACATGACAGAAGTTCTTTGAAGGGTTTTACACAGTGAAACATGGCATACAAACATGTGTACAGTAAAGCTGGTTACACTCACAACGTGGGCAAAGCTTTGACACGGATATCTTCCACCCTTGAACAAAACATGATTGGTGAAGGTTCTGCTTCTGGAGAGGGTCTTCAGGACCTCAGATTACATGTGTATTAAAAAATAATAATAATGTTGTCTCGTGTGGGACCATTCCCTCCCTTGGCTTGCATATTCCGTGTATTCCAAACTCTGATAGATATCGTCATCGTTAAGACTGCAAAGGTTTGGTTTCCCTCATCCTCTTGTTCACCTCACTTTTCTTCTTCTGCAGGACTTGCATCCTACAGCCAGCACCGTAAAGGCCTCCTTCCCCCGTGTGACGATCGAAGCTAGTGGAGGAATCACCGAGGAGAATGTGACCCGCTTTGTGGGGCCCAATATTGATGTGATTTCCCTGGGTTGCCTCACCCAATCAGCCAAAGTGGTAGACTTCTCCCTCAAAATCAGCCGGGATCAGACTCCCAAGCCATCACTGCGCAATTTTGTTTTCTGAGGCAAGACGGGACAGCCAACCAGTCCCATGAAAATCTTTGGGAGATGGGTAGTCGAACAGGTTTGAAGAGGTAACAGGGGCTGAGTTGCACCTGCTGCTTATTAACTGTGCTGATCTAGGATGATGGGAGTTGTACGCCAAAATTTCTGGAAGACGGGAAATTACTTGTACAGGGTATGCTTGTTAAAACCTCCCTAGGGATTTTTTTTAAAGGATTATTTTCTTTCACAGGATCATTGGAATAGGGCCAGCATTGGGGTTGAAGGGAGGGCAACTAGGTTTGCTGTCATAACTTCTTCAGCATATGTGATTTTTGACAGCGATAAAATGTACGCCATTCCCTTCCCACTTTCTCTGAATCTGTGCCTTGCATGCCTGCTGCAATCAATTTCACTAAGCTGGCCAAATCTTTTTTTAAAAAAAATTAGTTGCTCCATTGTCATTTGTCAAAGTTGTTCCACCCCACATTTGTCGTGCATCTTTACATATGTCCAACCTCTGAGCTGTCCAACCCAAACTGTGCTATCTTCATCACATCACACCTCTTAAGTCTATGGCATTTCTCAGCACTATTACACTTTCCAGAGCAAATCACATCCAGGCTAACTGAAGGCCTTCTGGAATTTTCTTCCAGACAGAATGAATTTGAGCTTACTTTAGAAAGTCTCAAATCTAATTCTCTGAAAAATCCCTCCAGTGGCTTTCTCTTCCTTGAATTTGTGGCAGCCTTTGTGAAGCCAAGATCAATAAATCTTCTTGCTTTGCTACTTAAAACCCTCATTTTGCCAGTTTATGAGCATTGTAAGCATGGAGAGAAAACTTCCTATCACTTACCTTTGCTTTAATTCCCCGCAAATAATATGTAAAGTTAGAGCTACCAACAAACCAGATGCCATTTGTGATCATCCTCACCCTTTTCTGCAATGTTTGGCTAATTTTTGCAGCACCGATCCAGGAGCCTGAGCTAGAATTATTCTGCATCAGACTCCTTATAAAATAGGATCCTCAGTTAATTCAAAAGCCAATAAAATGAACCATGTTTTCTCTCATTACCTCACCCCATTCCACCTGTCACAAACAGCTGACTGAGAAGGAAAGGAAGAGCCAGAGAAGCAATTTCAATTTTTGTTCACCCCACTGCACCATTGGCTTTGATTTCAAACATCATCGCCAACAATTACCTTCCCCCTCTTGGTAGATTATCTCCAGGGGGGAAAAATCCACAATACTTTAAAAAAAAAGACCTCAGGGTGAAAGGGCATGAATGGATTTAGTGAATTAAGAGTTATGCAAACATGAAAGTCAGCACGTGGAGCAACCAGTCATTAGTATAAGAGCAACAGACAAGACAAGTATTATTGAAGCATAATGTGATGTGCAGACGTCACCAAGGATGTCTGGGAAAACAGAGAGAGTCCTATATGGGAGCCCGGATATTAAAATAAATGTGTAAGTGAAGCGCTATTAGGCCTGCTACCTGAGTTTAAATTTTTTTGCATGATTAATTAGGCTATTTTAATCAAATAATTCTTTAAATTGAATTACAGATTAAAAACAACTTTTGAATGCAGAAGCAGACATTCTTTGAGATGTCTCTAGTACTAGCAACGTAAGAGGTGATATTGTCTCATTTTTTTTTCACAGAAGAAGGAATGAACTTTTAAGACTGTACTTGTTATTAAGGATGTGTCTCAAAACTATTTTCTAACAATTGTACTGGACACAGTAAAAAAAAACAACCTGAGTTAATTAATTAGCTAACCATCGCAGCCCTAAAAGGAAGAAAAACGATCACATTCAGAACCTGAAGCTAAATTAAGTTTTAAAGATGGCAATAGGGGCATCCTTCGAATCGGTGCTAACATTCTGTGGTCTGAGCAGACAAGCAGACTGTGAAAACAAGGGCATTAGAAACAGAGCTGTCCTCATCTTTATTAAGACATTTGACGGAGTGAAGTCCCAGTTAGGTTAAGACTAGTCGTAGTGAAAAGGGTCAGTTTTTTTGGGGGGGGGTAATAATTTTTCTCCCCATAAGATAATAAATAACAGATTGAGATGTTTGTTCTTTGGTTACAAAAGTGTGGATCATCAGGGACCAGCATAAATGAAATCCCCCAGCCTGGGGGTGTCTAGGTGGATCTCCCCACAAAGCAAGGGTGGAAAAAAAATCAGGGTTTATTCCCCTTCCTTGTCCTCTCCGTGTGTGATGACGTAGCAGATGTTCTTGTAGTCAACATTGCCAGCTACATCTGGAGGGAAAGCGTGCCACATGTTCTTGATCTGCCAGAAAGAGAGAAGATTATGTTGAGAAGTGATAGGATTGCAGTTGATGACTTTCAATGTTTTCAATTGTCACTCTAAATCGGGGGTCTCCAAACTTTACAACTCTTAAGACTTGTGGACTTCAACTCCCAGAATTCCTCAGCCAGCTCCTTAGCCATGAAAGAGGATGATGGTGCCTTTTGGCACTGCTCAAGAAAAGTTATGGGTGGCTAACGAAAGAAAGATATCTCATAAATGCTTTGTTTAATGTGCTGTTTAGGATTCAGATTTCTGTTAAAGGAAAACACTATAGTTTGTTATAGGTTTCTTTCCTGGCTTGATCCTCTCCGTCTCTGATTTGCAAGTATGGTTTTGCTCACTGTGGTTAAGCTGACTTATCTGCAAATAGAATTTGTTTTTATTCTAGAGTAACAGAATAGTGCTATGCAATCCTTGGAAGAATCTGAGTTGAATAAAAGTTCAGCGTTGACTTTGGCCTCAGACTGATCTCATATATATTTAAAAATAATGTAATGATTCAATGAGATCAATACAGTATATCCAGACTATCTTTTATCTTTTTGTCCTAGTTCTGCAGATTTTAGATTTAATTGTTGACAACATGGAAAAATAAAACTGAAATAAAAGATCTGGGCAAGGGGACTCTAACTGAATAAAGAAAAGAATGGGAATCTGCAGGACGCAAAGAAATTTTCTTACCTCTTCGGGAGTGAACCGGTCACACTGGGTGGTCAAGAGTTCTTCCAAGCTATAATGAGACAAGAAGAAACATGGTATGTGACAAAGGCCCTAACTATATCTGACTTCTGACCCAATTGTCAACTAGCACATAATTTAATGGGAAGGTGTGGGTTGCTTAAGCAGTTAATCAGGAGGGATACTGCAAAGCACTTGCAATGAGGAGATCATGGGAACCTAGTAACAGCCATTTTGGAATTACATCTGAACGGATTCAATGCTGGAAGTGAAATGGAAGAAAACACTCACAATTGCTTCTTGACGCTCCCCTTCCCCTCAGGGTCCAAAACTTTGAAGGCACCAATGATGACGTCCTCGGGATCGGCACCTGGATGAGGTAAGACAGGAAGGCCAGTGAGATGCTGAAACAGGTTACCTGTCGTATAGAAGAAGACTGAGGAGAAGAACAAGAGACTCGACTCACCCTTCAGCTTCTCCCCAAACATGGTGAGGAAGACAGTGAAATTGATGGGGCCATTGGCCTCCTTGAGCATGGCATCTAACTCCTCATTCTTCACGTTCAGGCGGCCTATGCAGAAAAGGAAGAAAGTTTAACTGCGGAGGATTTGATGTAAGGGTCTGATCATCCATCCAGCTTTACTTAAACTGCTCACATTATGATGCTGTTTCAGCCCCCTCCCTCTTTTTCTTACCCATAGCAGCAAATGTATCTCGCAGGTCCTCCTTGTCAATGATGCCATCTCTGTTCTGGTCAATAACAGTGAAGGCCTAGGAAGCAGAAGAGAAAGAAATACATTAACCAAGTTCATGCATTACATTAAACTGGCCCGTTGACCTATTCGCAATGGCTTGGTTCAACTGCTACACCAAGCAAAAACTAAAGAAACCACATAATGGCATCACATAATACGTAAACCCAACATGTCGGGCTATAAAAAAATTTTACCTTCCTCTTCCTGTCCTGCCGAAATGGAACAGTTGCCAGGATCTCAAAATTGCAAAATAGCTACTTCATAATAGCTTTTGGATTTAAATCTATATTTAAATCTCAAGACGTATCTAAACTGACTATCTGTGCGTTATGGTGTCACAACTTTTGCGAATCACAGTGTAGCAGAGTAGGGGGGGGGCTTCATTTCTTAAGATGAAGAGCAAGAAAGCTTTTTCTGTTTTTCTGAGAACTTGTTCATCAAGTGGCATGTAATTAACCCACAGCAGGGTAAACTGGTGACAAAACTGTTTTGTTTTGGAGAGCGGCCAGTGGACAAAACCAGCAACATGGGGTAGGGTAGGTGGAAAGACAGGCAGTTCTGATGTCACAGTTGAAGCCCTGCCTCTTTGTAGAACAAAAAGGTGGGACTTTGATCACAATGATACAAAGACAAGCTTGCCCGCTTTGACCTTCTCCCTCGTATTGTTGACATAGCTGGTTACCATGCTAAGCCAGCTTTGAAAGAATTGTCCTTGGCCAGATGCACGCAACGTCAAGGCACAAATTGTGTTTTATCAATCGCAAGAGCTAGAGTCACACAATACATTAATCCAAATTAAATAAAATGATAGCTTATTGTGATACGCGAATCCAGCCAAAGAGATAACTATATAGAGCCAAAGAAAGAGGATCTGTTAGTGATTTTGGTAATCATCTTCTTCACCATCAACAGTTAAAACGTGTATGCTGCCGGGCATTCAACAACTCTGGAAGGCTCCTAATAAACAAATTGCAATAAAATCAATAAAACTTAAAAGATGAGAAACGTGCCCAGATTTTCCTGGCTTTTCTAAACAGAGAAGTGAGCCCCATCTGGATCCCGGGAAGAACCTCATTCCAGAGAGCAGGGAACAAAAAAATAACTAGCTGCCGCTGAACCCTAGGCACAAAATAGTAGCTCACTTATGTCTGTGTGTAGTTCAAGGCACTTGTAGGAGTTCTTTAGCACTCAGTAGGCTTACCAGATAATTTAAATTAAAGTGTTTTTAATAAACATTCTGGACTGGAGATATATATATATATATATATAAAAAGGTTCTCTCTCTCTCTCTCTCTCTCTATATATATATATATATATGTATGTATGTATGTATGTATGTATGTATGTATGTATGTATATGTCAAGGCTTTTTTTGAATACACCTTGCTAATTAACTCTTTCTTTCCTGTTTTTGCCTAACCCAAGGCTATCCACAGGATATAGTCAACTTATGACAGCTCATTATTTGTGTAAATTATTCAAATTGCTAATAAAGAATTAGGGAGGCTGAGATGGCCATTTCGAACTTATTTTGTTCTCATCAGTCAGTCATACCCTTTATCTGAGATTCGAACCTGGACTGATTATATATTTATAATATATATATAATATTATATATACATAAGAGCCAGTGCTTGTCTGAGGACGTCTCTGTGGTCATGTGGCCGGCATGACTAGACGCCAAAGGCACACAGAACGCTGTTACCTTCCCACCGTAGTGGTCCCTATTTTTCTACTTGCATTTTTACGTGCTTTCGAACTGCTAGGTTGGCAGAAGCTGGGACGAGTAACAGGCTCTCACTCTGTTACGCGGCACTCGGGATTCGACCCGCCAAACTGCCGACCTTCTGATCAACAAGCTCAGCATCCTAACCCACTGAGCCACCACGTATCTATCTATCTATCTATCTATCTATCTATCTATCTATCTATCTATCTATCTATCTATCTATCTATCTATCTATCTATCTATCTATCTATCTATCTAAAGACCTCAGTTGTTTGTCTCGTTGTCTGCTTATCTAGCAATGCATTATAGGATTGGAGACACGAGTTAACTCCAGCTAGTGTGATCCTCCTCCCCCTCCTCCCTTTTCTGCAGCTGTGCCCTGGAAACACCTGTCATCTGATAGCCTTCTTCGCTTCTGCCAGGAATGTGAACAACCTTAAACTGTCTCATGTTAAACCCCAAGCCCTCCCTGAGGGGACAGGTGGTACATTCTGAAGGGGCTGTTGATGAGGTCTCCAAAGGCTGGCAGGCACTGGTGGAATTCACTCCCCCTCCCCTCCCCTCCTCTTATGGGTATGCCCCCTCCTTTTTTCTTTCTTCTGGCGTCTACCTCTTTCCAAATAGAAATGAAGTGCTAAGATTTTTTTCAAATTGAAAGGGGCTGCATCGGTCAAAAAGTCCACCCCGTCAAGCGAATCCTTGATGTCTTACTCAGAGGGAATGAGGCCCTTCAATCCAAGGGTAATGTTTGCTGTGTCGTCCAAACCTAGAATGGCTACCCTTTAGGGATCAGGAGAGTCAAAATGTGTAACCTACAACCAGCCTGGATTTCAAATGCCACTTCTTAAAACCCAAAAGCCAAGAAACCAAGCCTAAGGAATTGGTTAAGGAGAAGCATGTGGAGAAACTGGGCTTGTTTTTCAGATTTTTTTAGGCTCAGTACAATGTGTGATTTCAGTCCTGATCTGAAGAGAGCAATATGGATTCTCCAGATTGTGAAAGAAGGGGAAACTATGATCTTCCAGAGAATAGAGATAATAGGTGGGTAGAAGTTGCGTCATCTCAACAATCTAATCTTGTAATTTGGAGGTTGGCTGGAGAAGTACCTCAGAAAGCTTTTCCAATGCCTGTTAACACACACACACCCAACACACACACACACACACAGAGGAAAGGTCCTAGCTACTTCGGATAGAAGCCGAGAGAGGTAAGGTAGCATCAGCACCCCAGTGTCAGCAATGTATTCAGCACTTGTCTGTGGAGACTCTCAAGTCATCCAGGTCATAATTGTCCCAAAGGAGCTTTTTTCAAAAGGCAACTGCTCTGTTTTTTTCCTTGAGGGAGAAGAAGAAAACGTTTCGCTTCTTTTATCGCAACTGATGGGAAGCTTCTTGGATGAGAAGTGAAACATTTTCTTCTTCCTCCTCAAGGGAAAAAACATACCAGTTGCCTTTTGCTCAGCACTAGCCGAATAATGGCGGAAAAAGATCCTCTGCTCTGAGGAAATTTGCATTTGAAGTATAAAAGCAGAAAGGGAGATTCTGAAGCGAAGCAAAGGTAACTAAAAATCCTGTTTCCCACAAAAGTCTAAAAAAAACCCATTCTAGCTAGAAAAATACTGCGTATGACACACAACTTCATCCTAAGTCAAATCATCAGTTCCTCCTCTTCACTGTTCCGGAAGGTAGGATCTCTCCAAAGAGATCCAATCCAGTATGGAATTCAACAAAGGCAGAGCTCAAAAAGCAGTTGATTGATCCCTGAAGAGGCAAACTGGCCAAGGAGAAATGAGTAGCTGAGCCCCGGATTAAGCTGGGCTGCAAAAATCCCGATGCCTGCTAGATAATAGTCAATAATTGGGGGTTTTAAAATCCCTTTCTGCCATCTAGTGAATGTCCATCCAGATCTGGTATCCCTAGATCAAAATATCCAGATTGTTACTTCTGCTAGCCCGTATTCAAGCAACCTTCCCAAACTTCCTGCCTTCTCATGATGTTACTTAAACTCACACCATTCCTGTAATGGAAGTTGCAGTTTTGGATTAGACGCCTCATCAACTGCATGAGCCAATTTCACTTCATTAAAATAATGTCAACAAATGCCTATAGATTTCAGCAGTATAAACCTGGGGCCTCTGGGACCAAAGACTAAGAGACTGTGTTTCCACCCCGGATCTATCCAGTAGACTCTACCTCCACCAAGTAGAAATTTAATCTTTTCACCCTTACGGGGGACGTAAAAATGGTAGAAGGAATGGTAGGAAGGGCAAAAGAATTAAAATGAAGGAAATCATCACCTAGTCCTCCTGAAATTCCATGATTACATCAAGACTGTTGCACAATGCGGGAGCCCACCTGAAGCACCTGAGGACTAAGGGGACCCGGGTTCTATCCTGACACAAAGATCTATAGGTGATCTTCAGGGTTACCAGTCTCATACCAGGCTTGTAGAGAGAAGTAAGGAGAAGGGGAGAAAGAAGGCAAGTCTGGGTCTTTGCGTTTTCTGAAGGAAGGGCAGGTGACACACGCAATTAAAAAACACACGCACGTTGCAAGAACTGATCTGTCCTTTCGTATTTTTTAAAAGCAGGAGGCCCTCAAAAAATAAAAAAGCACAAACGTAGGTTGCAGGAAAAAAGAAGAAAATCCAAAGGATCTTATATTGATAGTTTGCTACCAACTCTACTTCTACTGTAATGTAGCTTTGGTCTCCTTTATGATAGATCGATGTCTGAAGACCGAAAGACCCACAGGCTTCATTTTCAATGGAAATGAGGAAGCTTCTCGCCTCCTCCTCCTCCTCCTCCTCCTCCCAAACTAGCCAGCCAGAACGGGTTTCCAAAGATCTCCTTGTAAGGCTCTGCCATTTGCTTCATCCAAGCACAGATGTCATCTCTTTGCTCAGACCTCCTTCACCCAAAATAGACCCTGCTGCATTGCAAGGGTCTTGGAAAGGAAACACCATCAACTTTGGGGTGGGGTGTGTGTGGAGGGCTAGTGCCTGTCAAAGGGCAAAAAATGCTCCTCTGAAATGAAGATTAAGAACTTAAGCGCGAGGAGAAGAGAACATCTCCATATGGAAAGCTGGTACTCGCTCTTGCTTTTGCAGATGAGAATTTTCTACTCAAAGTCCAAATCAATTTAAAGAACAAGTGTCCTAAGGAGAATAACCTGGAATTATCCTTGGAAAGAGAAAGCAACTTTAATAGGAGGTAAAAAGCTGATCTTCCATGCACATTTAGTGGGCTCTAAGTTCCAAGTAGGATTTTGTGGAGACACGCACTCATAGTTGCTCGTTATTTTGGCTCTTCCAAAATAAGGCCAGGTTTACACATTGTAATAACTCATTACCCATGGTCGACAAACCCGATTTTTATCCTGCTTTACGCATCACAAGAATTCGTGGCTTGCTTAATCTTGACCTACTGAAGAAAACAAAAATAAGCTAGCACTCAGCCTACATATCATAGGGAGACAGAAGAACATTTTTGGAAAGAGTTGGTCCACCTATAATATCTATGGATTTCCATACTCTCTCTCCCTCTTCAGGATGTTCTTCACAATAGCCTTCCTCAAGATGGCACCTCAGGTGTGGCAAAAAAATAAATTCCATTATCCCCAAACAACAACCATTTTATCTGTGAACAGTGGAAGCTGTAATTCAACGCATATTGGAATGGAGAATAAAATTAGGAAAATGACTTTGAAACTTAGAAGTATTGAACGTGATCAACAATTAATAGAACTAAACAAAAGGCAAAGGAAAGGAAAATTAATGAATGGTAGGCCTCTATTTGATGGCAGAATTTCAGGAACAAAGAATCCCTATTTTTGTAAAGGCTCAGACTCAAATCAAACCACCACTGGTCCTATACATGAACAGATATCTACAAGTGGATTCATGAGGTAAATCATGTTCAAAAAAACTCCTCTATAACTTATCTAGACCTTTTCTATTTAGTCACTTCTGTTAAAGTTGAGAAAATATAGCTGGGATTCATACAACACAATGGCGTAAACTAAACTGGATGTACCTGCTTATGTAAGACAGGCTCACCTGAAACAATTAATTAGGTTCTGTTATAACAGCCAAACTTTCTGTGATTAGTCAGCAAATTTTTTCAAAGGGAAAACAGAATCTGAATAGAATAGTACAAGAAGCTTTATTCTTAAAGTTCATTCCTATATATTCACTGATGTGGTTAAAAATCTCCTAGAGTGTCAGTTCTAGGTCGTGCTCCTAGGCCAGGGGTAGGCAACCTTGGCTCTTTTATGACTCATGGACTTCAACTCCCAGAATTCCTGAGTCAGCATAGCTGAAGGGCATAGCTGACTCAGGAATTCTGGGAGTTGAAGTCCATAAGTCATAAAAGAGCCGAGGTTGCCTACCCCTGGCCTAGGCAATGCTCATTGGGATCCAATCATTTACCCCAAAGTCATCCTTTAATGGCATCACTACATTTGTTATATTTCCTAATGACTGACACTTCTTCCCACGTCCATCTTTCTTCTGGTTCTTACCTCTTTAAACTCCTGGATCTGCGTTTGGTCAAACATGGAGAAGACATTGGAGCTTCCTTCTGCTGCCCTTCTCTTTGCCTTCTTGGGTGCCTGGAAGACAAAGACAGGCATTCAAGATCAGGTCACTGCACCCTTATCTAGGGCAACCCTACCTCCCATTTTCAAAGGGGAGAGTCTCTATTCAAAGTTGAAACTAGTTGAATGGAAGGAAAATAAAAAGGAGAGAAACAATGTTACTGGGTACACCAAACCTTAGCACAGACATCACTGATTAAGGAAGTACATAGGTCACCTAGTCATGGCTTCCCCTTTACGATTAAATGAATTATCCTTCAACTTAAATTGCAGCACTGATTTATAGTTTAGTACCTTTCTCTTTGCAAACGGCGGCACAAATCAGCACCTTTGCTATGCATTTTCTCTTTTTTGACAACGGGCAAGCAGTCGATTCATCAGTGACGTGAGATCTTATTAGGAAAGAATTCTGACTATGCAAAAATTTCCAGTGACTTGTCTGTTTTTATAAATAAATGTCTTCGGTCACAGTAGACTCTTAAGCAATACAACTGAGGAGGTTCCAGAATTTGATCGTGTAAGGCCATGCTTGATCGTTTCCTACATTTTGTCTCCAGGGGCCGGGAATCTTACTAAATGACAGAAAATATTATTTACTAATAAAGGAGAATATTTGCAGCTCAGGGTTGACATGAGGGGTCCTTGCTGCTCTCTGAGCTTGCTCGTTTTCTTGCAGATGTTTCATTTGCCCATTTGTTAGCACTGACGATATTACCTAGCTTGTGTAATGAAACATCTGCAAGAAAACGAGCAAGCACAGAGAGCACCAAGGACCCCTCAAGTATTATTTAGTTTAACTTAATAATTAAAACTTTCTTTAATTGTCCTTTTATGTTAGATGTATATCTTCAAAACAAAGTATTGTTAATATTTGTTGTTTTCTATAAATACAAGGGAGGGAAGGGATTAATCCTTAAGGGAAGCTCAGCAAACTTTTTTTTTCCTGAGGCAAAAGTCTGAAAATTTGGAACATTAAAGAGAAACATTAATCTTCGTTATTTTAAAGGAAGAGTATATTTTGGTCTGGGAAACAGCAGCAGCAGCAGCAACAACTCTCGCTTTCAGTCCGAATATGGAATTTAATGTATCTTTTCAAAGTTTCATGTTTGTAACAATTAATTTCCACAACTTTTTTAGGTAACCGTGTTGTGTGTGGGCATTATACTTTTAATCTTCCCAAAAATCATTTTGCAAGTTTTAAGTTAATGATATGTAAGTAATGTATTGAAAAAATAAGCAGGGATCTTTTAATCTCTGTTAAAATGATAGCCTGGGCAACATACATGAACAAGCCCCATTTGGTGCTAAATGACAACTGTTTCAGATAATAGCACTAATCCACAACTGGTGTACCTAATAGGAAAGATGGGAGGGGGCAGACTGTATCCAATAGTGTCACATAAATAACTCCAGCTGGTTTCGCAAATCTTATCTCACGCATGAAAAGAAAAACATAAAATGATATTTTACGTTCTTTCGCTCTCAGCCTTTTCAACTAGGTCTCCTGAACAACGTTATTATATACGGAATATATAGGCTTATGATCTATATCCCAGGAAACTATTTAGAATCACTGTGATTATCTGGAGATAATCTCAAGAACTTCCTATCTTCATTGTGGCGCTCTTTCTTGATCCTCAGCTCCTGGAAACTGATATGTGTGTTACTTCTGGGAACAGCTAAAAGCGTGACAGGGATGGCAATGCAAAAATAAAATGAGAACCGGAAGATCCAGATGATCCAAGTGGGCCTCCTTCATGAATTGAACCAGAGCAAAAATAAGAACTTTGGGGATCTTGGCTAGAGATAATAGATGCATCTCAGTCCTCTAATCTCACTCAGTTGGCTAGAATCTCTATAAAAACCCAGTAAAATTTTGGAAACCCTTATAGCAAGGCCCAGAGGCATAGCCAGAGATGATGGGATTATAGGCTGGAGGCCTCCGGTGGAGGAAGCTAACATATATCTGCATGCTGACAAACTAATCTTTTTGCATCAAGAAATGAAGCCCTGAGATTCAACAGTCCAAACTATTGTGGGTTGTCTTCTCTCCATGGCCAGACTTACAGGAATGTTCTGGAAGGATTGTTCTAAAAACACAATTTACAGCATTCACCCACTCCCACATTTCCTCTGATGTGGCTTTTCAGAGGAGAGGTACACCAGGCATACAAAGAAACATCCAAGGGTGAAGGAATAATAAATGTATTCCTTGTTTCTCATTTGGGGGAGGAAAAAAAACCCCAGACAGGTTACAACTTCCTCTGTCTGGATCTTGTGGTGCCTTGAGGAGTCTGACTCAGAGGCTCCTGTCTGCTCAGCAGCTGTCCGGCCACCCTTTGTTCCTTTTTGAATAAAAAAAAAAGTCAGGCAAAAAAACTCCAAAATATTCCACGTGTGTAGTAATAAAACCTCCTGCTTGGTTATTCAAGAAAAGTCTTATGCAATTATTTGGGGACTTGAAGGGAATCACCTGCCAGATTGAAGGCGCAAAGCCAAGTATTAGTGAGCAGGAAGATGGCTTGGCATAGGGTACGTGTGCAAGATCAGATCCATTTCAGAAAGCGAAGAAAATGAGACACAACCCTAGATGTTGAATCATCACCCATAGACAGTAATCTGAGTCTGCCTCCCTTCAGCTCTTCCAAGTTCTCTTCCCCACCTCAAAACAGCAGACGCCTTTGGATCCTCCTAGCCCTCTCTCTCTAACAGCGCCAAAGCTTCCTCTTAACACCCATATTCCTTTTGTCCAGATATTTTTTTTTAAAAAAGCCCTAGCTGAAAATACTCAAAATTCAGTCACATATGTAGAAGAAAAAGCTAAACTGGAGGGTTTGGGTTTTTTTTAAAAAAAAATTGTCTACAGAACTTTTTTTTTACCTCTTCTACATCTTCCCTTTGCTGATGTGATCCTTCGTCGAGAGCATTTGAGAAGCTGCCCTATTCCGATGCTTGACTTAAAAAGCAGATCCAGAGAGGATTCAACTTTTTTTAAAAAAATAAAATAAAATAAAATTTCTCGGTGCTGTACATTTCCCGCTAGTTTGGACTGAGACGGGCCCCTGATTTCCTTAGACATCTACTACGCTCTTGCCTGCACACCCACTTTTTTTCCTCACTTACCATGTTTTCTCAGTGGGAGGGTGAACAGCAGCTGTGGATGCGATGGGGATGTCCCAGGGGCCAGAAGGGCAAACAGCCTAGACACTTGGCTGTGAATTCCCCTGGGGTTATATAGGCTCCCTCGGTGGGAGGCGGGACAGCTAACTATAGACACATCTTCAAGTTTGGGTGGGTGGAGGATGGGGGTAACTAGAAATAGACTCCAGAGGAACCAAGTCCTTTCTTGGAGAGAGGGTAGGTCCATTAGGTTTGATGGTCCATAATTCAACAGCCTTTATTATTCTGGGGATCAGTGGTGAACCAGCTCCAAATCCAGTGGGGATGAGCTCACACCCCACACAAACCCATACTGTGGTTTGCTCGTTTATGGCTTGCCGATCTACCAATTAACCATGGTTCTGCAAACATGCTTTCGGTCAATAGATGAACCCAGTCAGAGGACAAGTCCTTGCTCAAAAATTAACCCATGGGGGCCCGAAGAGGAGAGGGGAAGAAGAAGAAGAAAAAGAAGACAACTCACACAAACGCAACATCTCTTTAAATCTTAAAAGGTAAAGGTTCCCCTGCTCATGCATGCTAGTCATTTTCAACTCTAGGGGGCGGTGCTCATCTCCGTTTCAAAGCCGAAGAGCCAGCGCTTTTCCGAGGACATCTCCGTGGTCATGTGGCTGGCATGACTAGACGCCAAAGGCGCACGGAGCGCTGTTACCTTCCCACCGTAGTGGTCCCCATTTTTCTACTTGCATTTTTAATATGCTTTCGAACTGCTAGGTTGGCAGAAGCTGGGACGAGTAACAGGCGCTCACTCTGTTACGCGGCACTCGGGATTCGACCTGCCATACTGCCGACCATCTGATTGACAAGCTCAGCGTCCTAACCCACTGAGTCACCGCGTCCCTTTAAATCTTACACATTTAGAATTCATCACAGCAAAAAATCTGGGTAGGAAAAAAAAAGTCGAAGAATGTCAGAGATCCTGAATGACCTTCGATAAGTTTGTCAGATTTGATTGATCGGGATTTGCCAAGCTTAAAACAACTTTTCCAGTCTGAAATTTAAGCCATTCCGTGGGTTTTAATGCTCGCTAGCTAATCTTTAATGAAGGATCCAGACATTCACTAGCGTGATTGGACAGCTCATCACTAATATGCTGGCCTGGAAGTTCGTACTGGACTGTGCATCGGCCTTCTTCCTGCTTAGGACACCTGGGTGACAGTTTCCATTGATCCCCTCCTGTTGAGACACAGGAAAGCTTCAAACATCGGCATGGAAGATCCCGCATGCCAAGACAGCTTCTGTGTTCCATCTTCTCCCTTCCTTCCTTTCCTCCCTCCTTCTCTCTGAGCTCAAGGTATCCAATGTCCCTGAGAAAATTTCCTTTTCGGGATCGCTGGTTCAGCTGTCACTGGGAGACACTCAGACAAGAGCAGAGGCTCCTAAAGATAGCTATTAGAATTTCTTCCCTTGCTTCACTGTGGACAGCCTGTCCATTTACACGCATCTTCTACTTCTTCTCTGAAAGAACTCCAATCATCCACGCTGGCTGGAGTCACTCATCCAGAGTTTGTTATAACCACAAGTTTTTGAATTGACCGCTAGAGAGTGGTCGGATACGTACAGGTAGTCCTCGGCCTACGTCCACAGTGGAGCCCAACATTTCTGTGGGCGAGACATTTGTTAAGTGGCTTTTGCCCCATTTTACAACTGTTCTTTTGCCAAAGGGGTAAATCGCTGCAGTTGTTAAGTTGGTAACACGGTTGTTAAGTGAATCTGGCTTCCCCACTGACTTTGCTTGTCAGAAGGTCGCCAAAGGGGATCCCGTGACCCCAGGGCACTGCGACCGTCAGAAATATGAGCCAATGGCCAGGCTTCTGAATTTTGATCACGTGACCGCCGGGATGCTGCAACAGCCGTAAGTGTGGAAAAGGGTCACTTTTTCCAGGGCCGTCGTTAACTGTGAACGGCCACTAAATGAACTGTTGTAAGTCGAGGACCACCTGTACACTATGCTACAAGATCAGTCGAAGTTTACACACCACGCTCATATCTTGTGCTAGGCCAGAACAAACAAGCCCTCTTCTTGCTCGGCGGGACATTTAAAGTCAATCGCATGGTACAACACCAGCAAATGAAACTGAGGAGAAACGGTTCACAGCTCGGTTTTCCTCTTAATTTAGAAATTGGCAGCCAGGAATCTCAGGGAGAGATCCAGCCTCCCGGGTCCTACACCGCCATTCGAGGTGAAGCGACGCACGAAGACAAGGCTGTTCATGTCGAAACGTCGCACGGCAATCCACGGATCAATGGCGAATGAGGAGAACTCTAACCCAGCGGTCCCCGGCCTTTGCAGCTTGGTGGCCCGGCTGGGAGGGAGAGAGGGGAACTAGGCTGCCTGCTCATGGGGGCCCTGCTGCTCATGCCAGTGGAACTGCGCGGGCCCACCCATGCCTGCCAGCCCACCTCTCACACAGCCCAGTTCCAAATAGGCCGTGGGCTGGCACTGAGCTGTGGCCTAGGGGTTGGGGACCCCTGCTATTGTGTAGTGGGTTCTCGACCGCATGGCACTACGATGGACACAGGGTTCAGCATAAGAGCTCTTTATTGGTGGAAGTACTGAACAGAACAATAGGGGTTACCTGTGCCCCTTATATACCTGGCCTGGTACGCTCGCGGCCAATCCCTTTATCTGGTTTTCCCGCCGAGCGCTAGCCAGCCAATCCTGTCACAGTACAGTGCCACCTGGTGGTGTCAGTGAGCCGCTGCTTGTGTTCATTCATCCCCATACATAACACCTGCTCCAATCCAATCTGATCTCTAATACAACAGAAAGGCATAGATTGGGAAAGGTGCCCTGGGAAAGAAATAAGAAATTTTCAGATTAGCTCAGATCCTAGCTACGTGCTGGGCTGTCTCCTTCCAGTTTACTCGTCTCCGTTGAGAATTGTGAAGGTTCCTGATATACCAGAGGAGAGATCCTCCAGGGCTCAGAACAGGTAGTATTTTCTTGGACCCGGCCACCACTTTATAGAAAATCTTCCTTTCTTTTCCGGACAGGCATAACCTTTGGTGGCACTTTGGAAAAAAAATACAAGATACGGGTGTGGGTGTGTGGGTGTGTTTAACCAGGATGTTGCCCAATGCAGATTGGTGCCACTGTTTTTACAGGCTTTACTAGTTAATGTTAACTGTAATGTTGAATTTCTATTGCATTTTTAAAAACTTTGTTCCGTGGTTTTTGTGAGTGTAAAAATGACGAGCGCCATATGGTTTTGGTGAGATATGCATGAAATAAATGAATAACCGGCTGCCTTATCAAAAAGGAAGTATTATTGGTTAAGCTTGCTGTGATCCAAAAAAAAACCACCCCCTCCCTCAAACAGGTACCATATATTTTAAAATGTGTTTATCCTTGGCCTAAACATGAATTGAAGGCAAGTGTCAGGACCCACCTCAATCCACATCTTAGGAAATAAGAACTCTTGGATGCAAGTTTAGTCCAAAAGGAAAATGTTTACTAGGATGGAATCGATTGTGGGAATACAAGACGGAATCTGAGAAAAGTTACATTTCAATCCTATATAAACCATTCCCATTCCAGCCCCTCCCCTCATCCATTTGGTCAGGCTGTCGTCAGTTGCTAGGTGTCAGGTCCTTCCATGGGAAAGGGAACTCTCCTTGGTTTTATGGTTATTGCTTTCCTTTTCAGTTGTAAATGAAGATACAATCCAGACCTGTCTGTCCCCCCTCCCTTCCCCAGTAAAACATCCCCTGTTGTTTGAAAATCGCTTTAGTAACCATCCTCTCCCCCCCCCTCGGAGAGATGGCAGAATCCCCAGAAATAGCACGTTGTTCTACCTATACAATTATGAAATGTGATATAAATGGATTCTGACATTCGGCTCTCCTTTCAGAAAAAAGATGAGTCCATCTGTGGGGAAAGAAAACATATAAATGTTAGCCTGGTTTGTTTGGATATTCTGTATGAAACCTCTTAAGCAACTTAGGTGCTTTAACATGGAGTTTGTTAACCCACTCATTTTCTGAGGAGGGGAGGTGTTTCCATGCCACTAAATATTGTATCGTTCCATGGTGTTTTCTGGAATCTAAGATTTCTTTCACTTCAAAATGTTGTTCTCCTTCCACCATGATGGGGGGGTGGTGGTGGTGGGATTTTTTCTCGTAGTGGTGATTGTTGTTCTCTCTTTAATAGACTGCAGTGGAAGGTTGGGTGTATTCGTCTAAGATTTTTGGGTAGTTCTAATTCAACTGTTACTGGGTTTATGATTCTTTTAATTGGAAAAGGTCCAATATATTTTGGTCCTAGTTTTTTACAGGGTTGGAGTGATTTCAGGTATTTTGTGGATAAATATACCATCTCTCCTACCCTAAATGGTGTGGGATCGGTTCTTTTTTTGTCTGCCTGTGTCTTGTATGCTTTTCTGGCATCTTCCAACGCTTTCCTAACGATTGGCCATGTATTTTGTAATTGAGCAATCCATTCCTTCAGATCAGGGATAACCGGTTCTTTTGGGGTTAGTTCTGGTATTGGGTTGAAACTCTGGCCTGTAGCTACTTGAAAAGGAGTGTAACCTGTGCTTGAGTGGACTGCATTATTATATGCTACTTCTGCAAAAGGCAGTAGGTCCGTCCAGTCGGACTGCTGAAAATTAATATAGCATCTCAGATATTGTTCAAGTATATTATTAAGTCTTTCAGAAGCTCCGTCTGTCTGAGGATGGTGACTAGATGACAGTCCTTGGGTGGTTCCTAAGAGGGATAAAAATTCTTTCCAAAATGCCGACGTAAATTGCACCCCTCTGTCAGATATGATGCGTTGTGGTACCCCGTGCAATCTGTAAATATGCTGTACAAAAAGTTTTGCTAATGCTTTTGCGGTCGGGATTTTTTGGCAAGGTATGAAATGTACTTGCTTAGAGAACAGATCTGTGACAGTCCAGACTACGGTGTTTCCATTACTTTCTGGCAGTTCTACGATAAAATCCATGGCTATTTCTTTCCATGGGGCTGAGGGGTTTGCCACCGGTTGTAACAGACCTGGCGGTTTCCCTTGCAGTCTTTTGGCCATCGCGCAAATTTGACAGCCACCCACATAGCTTTCTATGTCCTTTTTCATAGATGGCCACCAAAATTGCCTTTTAGTTAAGTGTAAGGTTTTTACAAAGCCAAAGTGTCCTGCTGATTTTGTATCATGGCACAGTTGCATGAAATTGATTCTCTGTGTGGCAGGTATATATAGCTTCTCCCCCACCCACGGCAGTCCATCTTTAATTGTGCACACATGTTTATTTTTCTGGAACCATTCATCACTTTCCAAAGATTTCCTGAATTCTATTCCAGTTTGGCTATCTACCTTCGGCTTCATTTTTTCTTGTGCCCTGGTGGTGACTGGTGCTGCCAGTTGTTGTTCCGGTACAAGTGGTTTAAAGTCAGTAACTCTTGTGCTGTTATATTGGGGCATGCGGGATAATGCATCTGCCAGGAAGTTCTTTCCCCCCGGTAAGTGTTTGAGAGTGAAATTGAATCGGTGAAAATGTTGGGACCAGCGGGCTTGCTTAGGAGTGAGCTTCCTGGGCGTTTTTAGTGCTTCCAAATTTTTGTGGTCTGTCCAGACCTGGAAAGGTATTTTATTTCCTTCTAAAAATTGGCGCCATGTTAGTAATGCCCACCTCAACGAGAATGCCTCTTTTTCCCATATTGGCCAGCGTTGTTCTGTTTCTGTGAGTTTTCTGGATGTGTATGCGCATGGTTGCAATGTCCCCCCATCATTTTCTTGTAATAGTATAGCTCCTACCGCTACATCACTCGCATCTGCCTGTATTACAAAAGGTTTGTCGGGATCTGGGTGTTTTAGGACAGGTTCAGCAGAAAAAAGTCTCTTTAGCCTCTCAAATGCTGCTTGACATTCCATTGACCATTTCAGAGGCTGGCTGGGTTTCACGGGTGACCCCCCCTTCGTTTTCAACAAATTTGTGAGGGGCATGGCTATTTGGCCAAATGCGGGGATGAATTGGCGGTAGAAGTTTGCAAACCCCAGGAAACTTTGCAACTGCTTCCGTGTGCGGGGGGGTGCCCACTCTAGTACTGCCCTGACCTTCTCAGGGTCCATTTCGATGCCCTCTGGAGATATGCGATATCCCAGGTAGTCGATTTTTTCCTGATGGAATTCACACTTCGATAATTTAGCATATAAGTGGGCAGCTCGCAACTTCTTCAGGACTGCTCTGACTAGTTTGATATGTTCCTCTTTGGTTTCTGTGAAGATAAGGATGTCATCGAGGTAAACCAGGACCCCCTTATATAGGTGCTCTCTCAGCACGTCATTAATTAATTGCATAAAGACTGCGGGGGCCCCTTGCAGTCCGAATGGCAATACTTTGAATTGATAGCACCCCATTGGGCAGTTGAATGCAGTCTTCCATTCGTCTCCTTCCTTAATCCTAATACGGTAGTATGCTTCCCTCAGGTCTAGTTTGGTAAAAATCTTTCCTATCGATAGGTGGGATAACATATCCTTCATTAGGGGAAGGGGGTACAGATTACATTCACTAATTGTGTTCAAATTTCTATAGTCCACAACCAAACGAAAGGACCCATCCTTCTTCTCCCTGAACAGAACCGGGGCGGCCACTTTGGGTTTGGCAGGCTCAATAAATCCTCTTTCTAAGTTTTTCTTTATGAATCTCTCCATTTCTGCCATTTCCCTTGGGCTCATGGCATACATCCTGGGTTTTGGGAGTTTTGCCCCAGGTTTGAATTCTATGGTGCAGTCTGTGGGGCGGTGGGGGGAAGCTCATCTGCTCTTTCCTCACTGAAAACCTCAGTCAGGTCCCTGTATTCCTCCGGTATCTCTGGTAATCCCTTCTCTTTCCCCACTGCTGCTGTCTCCTCCCTCTGGGTTGGGGGGGTGCTTTTGGAGTCTAAGTTCTTCTGCCCCCCCTTTGGGAAATTGAGTTCTGCTGTCCTCCAGTTTATCCCGGGGTTCCATTTCTTCAGCCATTCCAGTCCTAGGATCATTGGGCATTCCATGCCTGGGGCCACTATAAACGTTATGTCCTCCTCATGGGGCCCCAGTGATAGGTGGATTGGTAAAGTGGCTAGGGTGGCTGGTCCTCCCCCTGCTATTGTCCCATCTAATTGACTAAAAGAGATTGGTTGTTTTAGCCTCCTCACTGGGATGCTCAATCTCTCCACCAGCGTTGGGCTGATAAGGCAGCGGATGCACCCAGAGTCTATCAGAGCTTTTATTTTGGCTGCTTCAGGCATAGGGGAAGCTAATATAGTCACTGTCTTAAGTATGGGTGGAAGGGGTCCACTTACCAATGGTTCTCCCTCTGAGCTGTCTTCCGAGTTGTCCACCGTCCCTGCGGTGCAGGCCGGAGTCCAGTCCCAGTTCCTGGCAGGAATTGTGGACTCTACAGCCTCTGTCCCCTTCATGGAAGATTCTTTTGTGTTGCCTTGGGGCTTCCCCGGCTTCTTGGAGGATGATGCCTCTGGTCTTCGTGGGGGGGCTTTTGAACGACATTCTGCAGCACGGTGGCCCTCTCTCCCGCAGTTGAAGCAACTTGTTGATTTTTTGGCTGTGGCTGGTGGTTTTTCCCCCTCGCGTGTTTGCTCGGGTGGCAGGCGGCCCCATGGTTTTCCTCTGCGGTGTCTCTTCAGTAGGTCTATTTCCACTTCCTCCGCCAGGATGTACCAGTCGTCGAGGTGGGGTGGGTCTCCTCGAGGCAGGCAAGCATCATACAGGTCGTAGTTCAGACCGTCTTTGAAGTGGCTAAGGAGGATGTCTTCTGGCCAGTTCAGCTTGCTGGCAATGGCTCGGAATTCTTGGGTATAATCAGCCACTGCTCGCCTGCCCTGCCTCACCGTTTTGATTCTCTCCCAGGCCTTACGGTCAGCCAAAGGATCCTCGAACCATCGCCTCAAAGATGACATGAATCGGTTGAAGTCGTTGAGTTCTGGGGCGTTGGAGTCATGCAAGTTCACCACCCAGTCTGCAGCCGTCCCGTCCAGGGCAGATTGCACAATTCGGATGCGTGTTTTGTCACTGGGGATGTCCCGTCCGTACTCTTCCATGTAGCTGAGGACTTGGGTTAGGAAAAATCCCAGTCGTGATGGCTCCCCCTTGAATTTGACTTCCAGGGGCGGGAGTCTTTGGCTGGAGCGTTGTCTGTGCCGTGGCCGGTATCGCTCCTCATCCTGGTCCCCATCTGTGGTTCTGGGGGGGGGTGGGTACTGCTGAGGCAGCAATTCCTGTTCCATTGGATGGCCCCGGGGTTTCAGGTGTTGGATCCCCTCCGTTACCTTTCCAGTTGCGTCCCCAGGCGCTGCCTCGGTTGCGATTTTCAGCTCTCTCCTCCCTCAGTGAACTCAGGGTTGCTTTCATCAGATCAATGGCCTTTTCCAGGATCCGCTCCTCCTCGCTGGTGTGCAGGGAACTCTCCATCTCTTGCCTCCATTCCGGTTGGTGGTTACTACGCCTCAGGGTCGTTTCTCCCGAAGCCTTTTCCCACTCACTTTTCCTTCCAACGCCCATCGACCACCGGGGTTTTCGGTCGTACTGCTCCACCGCTTCTTCCCCGGGGGAATATGCTGCTTCAGCTTCCCATTGTCTCTGGGATTCCATTTGGGGGGAAGACTCCCCCTCCATGGGGCTTCCCTCCTCTCTTGCTTCGTCGCCAGACATTTTATTTGTTGCAAAGTCCCCCGGTAAGGTTTTCCCTTCCAGGTTGACTCTTAAAGCAGATTCCGTCTACTGTCAGGACCCACCTCAATCCACATCTTAGGAAATAAGAACTCTTGGATGCAAGTTTAGTCCAAAAGGAAAATGTTTACTAGGATGGAATCGATTGTGGGAATACAAGACGGAATCTGAGAAAAGTTACATTTCAATCCTATATAAACCATTCCCATTCCAGCCCCTCCCCTCATCCATTTGGTCAGGCTGTCGTCAGTTGCTAGGTGTCAGGTCCTTCCATGGGAAAGGGAACTCTCCTTGGTTTTATGGTTATTGCTTTCCTTTTCAGTTGTAAATGAAGATACAATCCAGACCTGTCTGTCCCCCCTCCCTTCCCCAGTAAAACATCCCCTGTTGTTTGAAAATCGCTTTAGTAACCATCCTCTCCCCCCCCCCCTCGGAGAGATGGCAGAATCCCCAGAAATAGCACGTTGTTCTACCTATACAATTATGAAATGTGATATAAATGGATTCTGACAGCAAGGAAAAGTTCACTAAATAGAAAGCTGTGATAGAATCCCAGATTGAGAACAGAATGAAGAAAAAAAAATTTTTTTCGAAGGAAAAGGATGAATAGATGACAGTTAATGGGAAACAAAGAGAAGGGAAAGACAGAAAAAAGAGATGGGTGGCCCTCAATTCAGGACCACAACTGAGCCTAAAATTTCCATTCCTTAGCAAGACAGTTGTTAAGTGAATTTTGCCCCATTTTATTTATTTTATTTTTTATTTTAATTCCATTTATATCCCGCCCTTCTCCGAAGACTCAGGGCGGCTTACAAGCTTAGCAGTAGCCTTCATTCTATGTATATGCCTGCTTATTAGGGCTTTCACACACACCCCAAGCGGCATTATTACAAAGTCAGCTTAATTGCCCCCAACAATCTGGGTCCTCATTTTACCTACCTTGGAAGGATGGAAGGCTGAGTCAACCTTGAGCCTGGTGGGACTCGAACCTGCACTAATTGCAGGCAGCTGGTGTTACTTAAGGAGGCATTAGCCCACTGCTCCACCAAGGCTCCTTTTATGACCTTCCTTGCCACAGTTGTTAAGTGAATCTGGCTTCCCCATTGACTTTGCTTGTCACAAGGTTGCAAAAGGTGATCACATGACCTCAGGACAGTGCAACCATCATAAATACATGCCATTTGCCAAGAGTCCAAACTTTAATCATGTGATCATGGGAATGTGCAATGGCCATAAGTGCAAAAAATGGTCCCAAGTCCCTTTTTTCAGTGCTGTTCTAACTTCCAAAGGTCACTAAACAAATGGTTGTAAGTCAAAGACCGCCTGTATAAAATGGACACAGGCAAGGTTCATATGAAGCCATAAAGTATAATTTATACTCATAATTGGCTGGATTCACGGACCATCTCAAGTGGGAAACAAGGCTGGGTTTAAACTTCACCCTAACATAAAACAAGAAATTACATACTGTAACATACCGTAACCAGGGTCCCCAGTCACAGAAGGGCAGCCAAAGCACTGAGATATTAAAAAAAAAATTTTAAGACTTGAAAGAGATGCGTGGATGGGGATGAGGACCTGACGTTTTGGCTAAGGTGGAATGACAGAGCCTATTCAATTCAATTCAGGGTAACTTGATAGGCCTCAACATAAATGACTCATGTTGAACTGACCCATCCTCATCCTGGATAAATGCCCAAAATGGAAAGCAATATGCACGGACAGCCTAGAAAAGTATCTTCTGAACTCCTGACTCGAGAATAACACTCTGAAGACCATAAAACCTGTGTTATAGTAAGCAAGGACTTAGTCCTTATTTAGCATTGTCGGCAAGGGTTAGTTTGATATGTAACTAGTCCCCTGAGCTTTCCTTTCCTGCATCTTTGTTGATAGGTCCTAAGGGGAAGGACTAAAATTCAGAAAGCGGAGGGACTTTTTGGAAGAAGCCCCAAATGTGGCTAGGAAAGACTCCTGCTGAACATAGCAGTATTCCAATATCTGAGGGGCTGCCAGAAAGAAGAGGGAGTCAAGCTATTCTCCAAAGCGCCCAAAGGCAGGACAAGAAGCAACGGATGGAAACTAATCAAGGAGAGAAGCAACCTAGAACTAAGGAGAAACTTCCTAACAGAACAATTAACCAGTGGAACAACCAGCCTCCAGAAGCTGTGAATGCTCCAACACTGGAAGTTTTTAAGAAGAGACTGGACAGCCATTTGTCTGAAATGGTATAGGGTTTCCTGCCTGAGCAGGGGGTTGAACTAGATGACCTCCAAGGTCCCTTCCAACTTTACTATTATGATTATGATTATGATCTTGGAGAGCTGCAATTAGTCCAGGTATGGGAAACACCTCTGAGCTAATGGTTAATGTGCTAACATGCAACATCCCGTGTTTTGGATTTTTTTTTCAGGTTAGGAGGGGTGGTGGATGATTAATAGGGAAAACTGAACTCTTCCCAGTCTAGTTGCTAAAGCAAATGAGATTCTGAAGGACAAAAGGGAGAAAAAGATGGACTTTATATTTTGTATTAGAATGCCACTTTAGGCAGATCTAAAACTAATATTATAGAAGAATGGAGAGGAAGGCACCATTACAGGTAGATTTACAACCGTTCAGAGTGACCATTCAGTTACAATGGCACTGGAAAAAAAGTGGTGTATGATCTTTTTTTCACACCTAACAACTACTGTACCATCTCCAGAGTCACGTGGTCGAAATTCAGATGCTTGGCAACTGACTCATATTTACGACGGTTGCAGTGTCCTGGGGTCATGCGATCCCCGTTTGCAACCTTCTAACAAATAAAGTCAATGGGAAAGTCACATTCACTTAACAACCGTGCTGTTAAGGAACCGCGTTACTAATTTTAACAACTGCAATGTCCACTTAACAACTGTGGCAAGAAAATGAGGCAAAACTCACTTAACTATTGTCTCACTTTGGAGCAGGAATTTTTGGGCTCAGTTATGGTCGTAAGACGAGGATTATCTGCATTTGGCCTTGTTATTCATGTAGCACTGTCGGGAACACGCAAGACACCAGGGCCGAGGAAACCCGGCGTGCAAAGGCCGCCGGAACCGGCCCGGTTCTCGCAAAAAGAACGTTAAGAACCGTCTTTCCCGGGCTTCGTGCCTTTGGGACCCTCCCCTCGCCTCCGATTCGCCAGCCTAAGTGCCAATCAAAATCCTCCGAAGCAACTCAAGTCGATCACCTCGCTCGAATCGTTCCCTTATTGGTCTCTGGCTCCGACACGCGTTAGCTTGAAATGTGAGAAGAGCAGGAGGAGTTCGGCTTAGCCTCGTTATTGCGTCGTCTGGACCCGCCTCCCGTCCCCCGCAAGAAATATGCCTGGCTTTTCAAATCGATTGGCCGAGGTTGGAAACCTTTGCGTCCACGTTAACAACCCGAGGCTTCCTTGGATGGAAAGGACGCTACTCCGCAAGACTCGCATTTACGGCTGCCGTTGATTTGACGACAGCCGCCGCCTCTACGGCACACGTTACAAGTGTCACGTGCGCTGGTGGCGCCAAGAGGAGGGGTCTCCCTGCTGATTGGAGAAGGCTTGCCGGTTCGTCTTTTCATTGGTTGCGTGGTGTTTCAAGTTCACGCCTTCTCGGCCTCCGAACCAATGACTTCTGTCTACTTTATCGCGGCTTGCAAAAGCTTCTTCAGCTTCCCGGCTAAGGAAAACGGAATCCCGACCCTGCGTTCCTGGTCAGGGATTGGCGGACGCTTCCCGCTAGTCCCGCCTCTCGCCGGAGTACCTCATCGCCTCCTTTCCTCGTTTTGAGTCTCAGTTTCCTAAATCCCCTTAGTGATTGGCTGTGTCCCCGAGCCCCGGTCTATTCCGATTGGCTTACTTCTCCATAGGGCACCTCCCCCCCCCCCCCGTCTTCGTTTTGAGTTCCCTCGTCGTCCATTCCTTTAACTCCTTGGGTGATTGGATAAACCCGTCTTCCTCATCGCTGTTCATTGGGTGAACGTCGGCCAGGGCACCCTGGAATGCGTGCGCAACTCGGGTGGCTCTCGCTCGCGCTCTGGTTCTCGCTCCCTCTTTTCCCGGAGGGGCCGCCGTCGTTGCCGCCGTCTAGGTAGGCGGGCGGGCGGGAGAGGGAGCCGCACAGCTTCGGGCTTCCTTCCTCTCTTCCCTTCCCTCACCGTCGCTCAGGCATTGGCTGGGCGACCAGGCCGCGTCCCCCCCATTGGGGGGGAGGGGGGCCGTTGTTATGGAGACAGGTTCTGGGGATCCCCCCTCGCCGCCCCCTCGACCCCAGGCCTCTCGTTCGGTCCTCCACGTTCTCAAGCGGAGGGCCCCGACTCCCGAGGCCTTAGAAGTGGCTGCGAACGGCAGCAAGCCAGGTTTGCCACTGGCCACAGCCAATGATGCAACCACCGCCATGGATCCCGGAGAAGCCACTCTGCCAACCGGCCCGACGACCCCGGCAGCGCCTTGCAACGCTACAGAGGTGACGTTGTTAACCACGATGATCGGGGAGATGACCCTTGTGGCCAACAATACCGGAAATGGGGCAGATCCTGGAGAGGGGAGGTCTGAAAGCCTAGCCCTGGGTGCAGGAGATGGATTTTCAGCAGACGCGGCACCTGTGGTCAATTCGGTGGCTCCTGTCATCGCCAAGGCTATTGTGTGTGACGGCGTGGGGATGTCATCGCCCGGGGCTTTGCCAAGAGACGCGGTAGTGAAATCCCAGGAGGTTCCACCGGCTTCGCCGACCGTGATCGTGGTGGCCCCAAGTCCTATGACCCCACCGGAGAAGACTTCGCCGACATCTCCAGAGGGCTTCACACCGCATGACTTTCCCGCTTCTCGGCCGTCTCAAGACATGGGTTCCCAGTCTAGTCTGGGCACGACTGCATCCAAAGCCCCTCCGGCTTCTGATACTTTGAGTTATTTAGATTCTGTTAGTCTCATGTCAGGCACGTTGGAGTCACTGACTGGTCCTGGCTTTCTTGACGATGCTAGCTCTCTGGGGTCCGATTCTGAAATCAATGGACTTGCCTACCGTAAGACTGATAAATATGGCTTCCTGGGGGGCAGCCAGTATTCTTTTACACTGTGAGTATTGGTTGGTACCACTATAATGGCCTTTTTATGCTGGGGAGAAGAAATGCTTTATCCCAGTCAAACTAGTCCAGTGATGGGCATCACTCTCACTTGGACTAGGGTGCTGATAATGGAGAGTTTCAAATTTCTGCTCGGTGGGCCAACTCAAGAGAAGTAGTTGTGTCTTAAGTACTATCCTGATTACGCTGCCGCTAAGTTAAAGAGTATCAGTGGTCCATTATTGATCAGCTTTCTTAAATGACTTTTTTCTAGTTTGAGAGTAGTGACTCTGGGATATAATGTTCTAGGGAGATACAATGCTTCATTTTTCTGATTAGCATTCAGGAAGGAATAATGAAAAAACATCTTATTGGTTTTCAGCAAAAAACTTCCCTTCTGATCTTTCTGTACTTGGCATGCATCAAATTTGAAGGGTGACACTAACAAATTGCATTTTACTTCCTCTAAAGAAGTGGACAACGCTATACACACTATGCATTTCTGCATGGGAGGGAAGGTCCATAAAAGTGAGTAGCCTGGACCAATAGAATAGGCAATTGGACTATCTCAGGTTCTTTTTCCTTAAACATTTAAATATCACATTGCAACATTGGTTCTCTGATGTGCCAAATGAGTCATTTCTCTGCTCCATATATAGCTAAGATGTATTTCTATCCTCTTTTCCATAACTATATTTTTCCTTTTCAGTTTGCATGTTCTTCCCTTTGGTGTGAAATCAGAATCATGTCCTTGGGGGTGTGGCTTCATACATTTTTTCATTGTGATTGAGTGGCTGTATTTCTTGGCTTGGCGCATAAGTGTGATGGATTTTTTTTTCTTTTGTTCTGAGCACCAGTAATGTAATTCCAGACTTTCTACGGTTTCTCATTGGTCTGAATACTTGTTATGAAAATTGCTCCACATACTGTTCTCTTTAAATCATCCCTATTGCAGTAACTGCATACTTTTGTAATGATGCAAAAAGAAAAGCAGCAAAATTTTTTTACTGCTTCAGGATTTTGACTGGTCAAAACGTCAAAAAGATGAAGTCGCCTTAAAGCCAAGATTGAGTCTGATAACTATCTGCTATGTATAAGACATTATAGTTTTCATGGCAATTATAGATAAGTAGCTTGCCACCGCCTTCTGGAATTTTTTTTTTTTTTTGCTTCCCAGTCTAGCCTATAATTCTGACATTTCGCTGGGGCACTGCTTCTCAGTCTTGGCAACTTGAAAATGTGTGGAAACATTGCACTAGAGTGAATATAAGCATTTCCCATCCAAATTCTTGCAAGCTTGCTTCTGCTTAATTTCTGAGCCTAGATAAATTCAGGAAGATGCTGCCTCCCATTAGATAAATTTTGTAAAAGCTCTGTGCACACATCCCACAAGCCTTAATTTCAAGCAGCTTTTAAAGCTCCTGATTGTTTTAGAATCAGCTTACATTTCCCATGAGACTGCAGCTGAGAGAGGGTGGCAGCTACAGTAATGAATTTGTGCTGCGGTTGATGCATTCTTTGTGTAGTCTGAAAAAGCACGTGTTGCTGTTCCAGAAGAGTTTTCGAGCACTGCCATTTGGAATTTGACTATTTCTTTTCTCCTTGCTTTCTCTGCCACAGTGTCCCAACCGTCCTCTTCAGCCAGGAATTTTAGAGTTGGTGGAAAAGGTTATCATGCAGCAGTATGGGAAGCGGTGAGCTTGTGGTCTTCGATCACAGAGGCAGCATTATAACATGTACCACTTTCCACAATCCTTGAGTGGCAGGTGCAAAACTACACCCAGTTAGCATTGCTTTTCAAACTCATATGGCTATTATAGACTGGTGACCGGAAGGGAGTATTTTTTTTCCCCTGTGACCCCAATCTCTTGTGGGATGTAAACACTCTGTGTGTGTACACATCTAGACATTGACCCATTCATTACTGTGTCCATTTGGGCTCTAAGGTAGAAATTGCAGCAGTTGTCTCTCAAACTGATCATTCATTAAAGAAAAAGATTTGCTAACAAATGCCAACTTTTCTTATGCAGATTAGATTCAGCCTAAGGTATTTTGAGATGCTGAAGGAAGTTTCACAACTGTTTTTCTAGTTCTAGAAACCTTTACCGTCTGCCCCTTTGTCTAACAGCAGCCGGTCCTCCTTCAAGGGAAAACAGAAAACAGGGCAAGATAATAATTACTTTCTCGTGTTGATTTTTTTAATTCCCAGCAGCCAGCAGGTGAAATTACTCTTCTAAAAAAGGAATAGGGTACAGCGCAGGCTGTACTCTTGTTATAAATTGTTGCAGCTAATGGCTGTTTATAAGCATTATCTCCAAAGAATTGTCTCTGAACTCTTGCTTAAGTTGCCGTTAAAATAAGAGATGGAACAAACCATGCCAATTTTTGCTAAATAGAAACGTTTCTTATAGATTTACACATGTAAAAGAGAAGCGTGCCTGCTGCCCATCCTGAGCCTGCAGGAAAGCAGCTAATAACAAAGCAAGTTAACATGATAAATTATAAATACTGTAGGTTTCACTTGGTTTCAGTTGGCATACGTGCTGTGGGAGGGGACGATGGTGTTTCTTCGCGGCAAGATTCTCTTTTTGGTTGTGGATTAGCTGCTATTCCTGCCTAACCATCTGTACTAACCTTATGTCATTCTCAGCTGCTTGTGAAGAGGAAACCCTCTACAGAAAGGGTTGTTTTTTTGAGGAAAGCTGATCAGCACATCCAGAGTAACCAACAGAAAAAATATGTGTATATGCTAAGAACTAAATTGGCTTACAGTTCAAAAAGAGAAGGTAGTATTTAGTATTTGACTAAGCTCTGAATATACTTTCCAGTTATGTTCACTTTTATTCCTAGCTTAAACTGGAAGAGAGGCTTAGAAAAGCAGTCTAGAATTGGGGGTTTGCAGTTTACATTTAACCATCTTTCTCCCCCCCCCCCCCCCCACCTTATTCCAATAACCAAACATGAGCTACAGCATGGGTCTGATATAATTTAGTCGTGCCATAGTATTTGCTTTTTTTCCCCTCCCCTCACAAATCTATGTTTTCTTAGCAAATATAAAATTTTGCCTTTGCCTTCTTCCAGAATGTTCCTTGGACTTCCTGGACTAGCGTTATCACCTTGGGATTTGCTGATGGGGTCCAATTCAACTACTAAGCAGGCCTTCTCGTGCTTTTGAGTCCAAATAAAATTGGCCAGGTGCTGAGACCTGGGTATTGATCGGTGTGATCCAAATTATCTCTCTTCTATCTCGTGTTTTATCCTTGCTTGGAAGGGTTAGGGGAGGACACGTGCCGCTAGGATGCAGGTTTGAGTTGGCATTAATGACCCAAGTCCAGGATTGCATCTGTGATAACGATCATGGGCAGTAAGTGACCGGAGGCTGGTCGATAGGCTTCTTTAGGGCAGCGAAAAGACCTGCTTAATAATGTTGGGGCATCTGCTTCTTTTGACAGAAAATATGCTTCACAAAGGCACCAGTGACTGCCTTCTTCCCATTGGTGTGGCTGTGGGAGAACAGTATTCTTTTCGCCCACTCAGATCATTTATTTCTATGACTTTTTTACCATCGGTCTCACCACTTCCTGCTTGGCAAGCAGCCCTTCCTGTTTTTTGCTGGGTTTTGTTAATGAGAGCCCTGCCTAGATCTTCCTTTACTATCACCCCTCACCCTGAACCCCCATTGCCCGAAGCTAACGAAGTTGGGTACCTTTAATCGGATGCCACACAATTCTAGTTTTTCATATAACTGACCAAATTCTCATTGCCCCATAAGCTCTCGGGGGGAGGGGGGAAGGTTCAGGGAATTGTGACTCACAGCAGGCTGAAGGGCAGCTTCCTAGTTTCAGATCACACTGGTCCAGCTGCCCTGCACGTTCTTTCATGCCTTTGTTTTATTGCTAAGGTGGAGGCTTATGTGTGAGCCTTGTTTGTGGTGGTGATGTGCATAAGCTGATCTTGGAGGCAGTTAATGGGCACCCAGAAACCATAAACAGAAACATTCAGTGAGATATACTGTCCAGCAGGAAAGACCACACACATAAGCCTTTGATGAAGCTGATTTATTGCTAAATGCCTGTGCATACAGATCTTCTCTACTGGTTAGAGTTAGATAAGGGTCAAGGCTTTTTGAGGGCGGGGCGGGGCGGGGCGGAGTGTTGGACTTTGTAGCTTCATAGGGATTTTAGGCTGATCCCTCTTTTCACTCCACCCCCAGGTTCTGCCTTTCCTTCTACAGATACAGATGTATAAGGAACTGTTCTCCCATAATCCTCTTGGAACCATAAGGCAAGAGAGAGAGAGAGAGATGCCAAAAGTATCATTCAGGATTATTATTATTATTATTATTATTATTATTATTATTATTATTATTATTATTATTATTATTATTATTATTATTATTTATCATGTACAGCACCTGACAGTGTACGTGCGAACAGTGAAGAACGTGTTACGTTATAAGTGTCTGTAGGCTATTTAGCTAAATATAGACTAACAAAGTTTGTATTTTCAGAATGGGATGACTGCATGCTAGTTTAGAGGGTGTTTGCGACCCATCTTGTCACAATGAACTAGGGATTGTAGACCAGAGCTTCCAAGAACTAAAGACTCTGGGAGGGGTGGGGGAAAATAGATAAGCCTTTGAGAAGTTTAATTTCCCACCATCCCAAGCTTTTGTCTTTCACGGTTTGAATCGAATAATAATAATAATAATAATAATAATAATAATAATAATAATAATAATAATAATAATAATTAGTAGTAGTAGTTGGAAGGGACCTTGGAGGTCATCTAGTCCAACCCCCTGCTCAGGCAGGAAACCCTATACCATTTCAGGCAAATGGCTGTCCAGTCTCTTCTTAAAAACTTCCAGTGTTGGAGCATTCACCACTTCTGGAGGCAGGTTGTTCCACTGGTTAATTGTTCTGTGAGGAAGTTTCTCCTTAGTTCTAGGTTGCTTCTCTCCTTGACTAGTTTCCATCCGTTGCTTCTTGTCCTGCTTTCAGGTGCTTTGGAGAATAGCTTGACTCCCTCTTCTTTGTGGCAGCCCCTTAGATATTGGAACACTGCTATCATGTCACCCCTCACCCTTCTCTTCGTTAAACTACACATGCCCAATTCCAGCAACCGTTCCCTATATGTTTTAGCCTCCCTTCCTCAGTAAAATAGTTTACTTTGCCTCTGTTGGTGTGAAATCTCATAATATACAGGCAAGGCTGACAGATCCTTCTTGTTGCATAGCTCCTTAGTCCTTCCCCTGAAGAGCAGTAAACCTGAGAATTGTGCAAGACAACTACACATTCCTAGCATATTTCTTAGCTCGTCATCTTCCTCAATTGCTTTTTTTGTTGTTGCAGGGAAAGCACCATCCCTGTGGACGTGGCCAGGCAGAGGGAACTTAAGTGGCTGGACATGTTTTCTCATTGGGATAAGTGGCTGTCACGTCGATTTCAGAAGGTGAGCAGAGGTCAAGGTTAGAGACCTCTGTTCCTGGCTAATAAAGAAGAGCCTTAACTTCTGCGGGGGGGGGGGGGCTTTGAATTTCTGTCTCTCTAACTCCACTTATTAATGGTTGTTCATTTTATCGCAGGTGAAATTGCGGTGCCGGAAGGGGATCCCCTCTTCCCTCCGTGCCAAAGCATGGCAGCTACTCTCAAACAGCAAGGAACTTTTGGATCAAAATCAAGGAAAATTTGAGGTATTTCCATGGACCCTTTGAGGCTACTAAAATAGGGAAGCTTACTGTCTTATCTCGGAGAATGCAGAATGTCGGATTTCGAATAGGTAACATTTATATCTTGCTTTTCCAAAGTCAACGTATTCTGAGGTAGCTTACAGGGGATATCAAGCTACAGCAATGAACTGCAATAAAAAAGCCCTTAAACTTAACCATTGGGAACCCTCCCGAATAACTTGAGTGAGAAGGAAGAAAGTTGCGGCTGGAACAAAGCAGTTGACCTGGTGTCTTCCTGGAATCCTTTCCAGAACGGCAATTGATATTCGACCGCGTGGAGCAGGATTTCTCAACCTTGGCAGCTTGGAAGATGACTGGACTTCAATTCCCGGGAATTCTGGGGAGTTGAAGTCCACCCCTCTTCAAGCTGCCAGGGTTGAGAAACACACTGCATAAAGGAAAAAGTCTCTCTGAGACAGGTCTCCGCCTCCAAATTCACCGTCTTTCCTTCCTCGTTGGCTTTGTCTTTTCCGCTAGGAACTGGAGCGTCAGCCTGGTGATCCCAAGTGGCTGGATGTGATCGAGAAGGACCTCCACAGGCAATTCCCTTTCCACGAGATGTTTGCAGCTCGGGGAGGCCACGGGTAAGAGAATTAAAGAAGGGATCTTTTTTGGCTCCAGGGCTCAGAGCTCTACAATCCTTTCCTTTCTCGGAATTCATAAGAGCGGTTCTCCCTCTACACACCAGGGCAGCTCGACATCCCCCAACTCATTTGGAAACTTTTGTAAGCAAACAGATAACTCCTTGACTGACTTACCATTGGAGCTAGAATTTCCATTGCTAAAAGAAGGCGGCTGTTAAGCGAGCCGTGCCCGATTTTATGAGCTTTTTTTTTGCCACGGTTATTGAGTGGATTGCCGCAGTTGTTAAATCAGGGCAGTCTCGTTCAGTTAATCCGGCTTCCTCCCCCCCATTGACTTTGTTCGTTGGAAGCTGGCTGGGAAGGTTGCAGCGGCAGTCGCACGATCCTAGGGCATTGCAACCATCCTAAATACATGCTAGTTGCCAAGGGCCTGAATTTTGATTGCGGGGGAAGCTGTAAATGCGAGGACTGGTCGCAAGTCACTTTTCTCAGTGCTGTTGTAACTGTGAACAGTTGCTAAGCAAAGGGTTGTAAGTAGAGGACTACCTATATTGGTCTAGCTCCATGGTGGCGAACCTATGGCACGCGTGCCACAGGTGGCACGCAGAGCCCTCTCTCCAGGCACGCACACCGTCGCCCCAGTCCTAGGCCTTCAGCTGGGTTTTATAAAATCTTTTCGCTTTAGGTCTCCGCTGCCGTTTGCAAAAAAACAAAACAAAGGTTCAGTCAATCAATTTCAACTTCTGGGGGAAAAGAAAAGATCTCGCAAAGTTGGAATTGATTGATTGAACTTTTTAGTCCCACCCAGTCTGCCGTTACCACCGTGGCCACGGCCACCCAGCGGGCCCAATGATACATACCGTATTTTTGGGACCATAAGACGCGCCTGACCATAAGACGCACCCAGTTTTTAGAGCAGGAAAACAAGAAAAAAAATATTCTGAACCAAATAGTACCAGTATACTAGGAAGGAAGGAGGGGAGAGAGAGAGAGAAAGAAGGAAGGAGGGAGGAAGGGAGGAAGGAAGAAAGAGAGAGATAAAGAAAGAAAGAGGAAAGAGAGAGAAAGAAGGAAGAAAGAAAGAAGGAAGGAAGAAAGGGAGGATGGAGGGAGCAAGGAAGAGAGAGAGAGAGAGAGAAGAAAGGGAGAAGGAAGGAAGGAAGAGAGAAGGAAGGAAGGAAGAAAAGGAAGGAAGAAAGGTAGGTAGGTAGGTACCGGTAGTTTCTTTTCCCTGAATAGGTTTTCTAAGATGCCTAAGCAATTTCAAATAATTAGCAGTATTATCTTGCAAATGGGAAATCACTTCCAATAAACTTCGCAGAGAAACCTGCAGGGACAACTCCTCACGGCTTTGCTGGGGCAAGTCGCCTATGAGGTTTAGTTTAGCAAAAACTATTTCTTTAGCAGCGAGGTAAAAGAAAGAAAATGTGCGCGCGCAGGGAGGGGGAGGCAGTCAGAAGGCATGGCAGGCACGTCCGTATTTCCTCCCCTGCCGACCAATCACAGGGGCGGGGCGGAGAATTCCACGTCTTCATTCAATCACGTCTCTCCAATGGAGCTGATGGACTGCGTTGACTGAACGGGAGACAAGTGTTTTCGCTTACCTTTGGACCATAAGACGCACCTCGTTTTTCCACCCACTTTTGGGAGGGGAAAAGTGCGTCTTATGGTCCGAAAAATACGGTAAGTGGGTTTTGGGTTGCAGTTTGGGCACTCGGTCTCTAAAAGGTTCGCCATCACTGGCCCAGCTCTTTCTTACATTGAATTTCCTCTGCCACCCCAGCTCTGCACCTGTTCCTGGTATCTGACCTCTGATGTGCCTTTCTTCATCTCTAGACCTAAGATAATGGGACATAGCGTTAATCAGGAAACTCATGTCTGCCGTGCCACTTTTAGCTGCTTCATTAACATCCTGGCACATGATCTGAGCAATGCTGAGCATTAACTAGCCTGCAGGCCCTGTTTCTAATTAAAACACCCCCCCCCCAAAGAAACACAACAGAGAATTCTGCTTTCCTAGAGTTTGGTCTCGTGAACAGGGAGCTCCGATAGGGTCCAAAAGTCTCAGTGAAATTAATTACGCTCTTCATCCTTCTCCATCGCAGGCAGCAGGACCTCTATCGCATCCTGAAAGCCTATACCATCTACCGGCCCGAAGAAGGTTACTGCCAAGCGCAAGCGCCCGTAGCTGCAGTTTTGCTGATGCATATGCCCGCAGAGGTGAGGAGCTGCTTCATTCACACTGCAGTTGCCAGTTTTAGAAAGCGTAGTTTCTCTGGGAAAGAACCACACTTCCTAGTCTTAATTTATATTTTCAGAATATTTTAGCAGGTTGGGGCATGTATATATAATAGTCGCCACACCTTGGAAGTCTTGTTTTGCACCAGGCATCCTGCTTTGTTGCATGCCAGGGTCTGTCCTTTTGAACTACCAGAGGGACATTACCAGTTCCAGAAACTGGGTCCAGAGCATTGACAGTATCCATGTTTCCATGCAGCGTCATGCACGTACAGTGTTAAAACATAACCATTACACTTTAACTGTCAACCATGATGGGATCTGGGTCTGTTCTCAAATTGTGACTTTGTTCTCCTTCTTTGGCTTTGCTACCAGCTCCAAGGTGTTACTTGAAGCAACCTGGAAGCCCCGGGTTTGGGGAAGGTACAATGCAGGGGTCTTCAAACTTGGCAGCTTTTAAGACTTGTGGACTTCAACTCCCAGAATTCCTCAGCTCAGGAATTCTGGGAGTTGAAGTCCACAAGTCTTAAAAGCTGCCAAGTTTGAAGACCGCCGGTATAATGCCTCTGAATTGAATTTGCTGGCTTAGTTCACCTCACTGGAACGTTTTAACTGGGAGTTTGCTAGAATGCTGGTCTGCCCTGTACCCAACTGTGGCTGCTGCGATGATCTGGGCTAAAGATTCCTTGGTCTCTCTCCACAGCAAGCTTTCTGGTGCCTGGTGCAAATCTGTGAGAAATATCTTCCTGGATACTACAGTGCTGGATTGGTAAGTTTGACTGCATTCCCATAGAGCAGTGGTGGCGAACCTTTTAGAGACCGAGTGCCCAAACTGCAACCCAAAACCCACTTACTTATTGCTGGGTGCCAGGTGGGTGTGGCCCACTGGGTAGGTGTGGCTGTGGTGGTCATGGAAGATTGGGTGGGTGTGGCCAAGGTGGCTGTGGTCACCTTAATGTTGCTCATGGGGCGGGACACCTGTGGGGGGTGGGCAGGGTTGGGGGAGCTCCAGGTGGTCTCTGGCAGGTGGGTCAGTAGGCAGGAGACTCATCCTGTGGGGTAAGGCGAGGCAGGGTGGGGGTGCCATTGCCATGGGGCAGGGCAAGGGCTGGGGCTGCTGCTGCCTGACACCACTGGCCCCCGCACACAGAGGCCAGCGAGCGCATGGGGGTGTCCGTCAGTAGCCACAGCCTGCCGGCCCCTCGACAGGCGTACTCTGGGACTCCACAGCCCGTCACCAGCAGTTCAAAGAAGCTGCTTCCGAGATGGATGGTCGGCCGACAGCTGAGGAGGCGATGCAGTGGATCGTGCCCAGGAAAAGGAGAGCATGCGAGGCCAGGAGGGACAGGAAGGGGGCGGGGCGGGAAACCAGCCGTGCCGGGATGCATTCGGCCACGTGGGACCTTGGCGAATTAGGCGGCTGGTTGAAGAGGGACAGTTGCCACCTCCGGGGCATGGCGCGGGTGCCCACAGAGAGAGCTCTGAGTGCTGCCTCTGGCACCCGTGCCATAGGTTCGCCACCACTGCCATAGAGAAAAGCAGTTTAGAATTCTTCACTGGGAATGCTTTTTGTATTGCATGTAGTCCTTGCTTAACCATCGGCCGCTTGGCAACTGTTTGAAGTTACGATGGACGCCCCACCCACCCCACCCCAAAAGGAATTTGCAACCCATATTTGAGGTTCCGATGGCTGCGCCCTCCCTCTCCCCCTCCCCCTTGTATTCATGTGATTGCCTTTTGAGTGCTTGGCAACTGGCCCACATTTATGACCATTTGCAGTGTCCTGCAGAGACATGACTATGATTTACGATGGTTTCTGGCAGAAAAACAGACAGCGGGTTAGCTAATTGATATGCTTAACAACGGCCGGGCATTTGCTTAAGAGCTGTTGCAAAACAAAATTGTAAAATTAGGTTGGTCAGGTGGATGCCTCAACTTAGGACCATCATAACTTACAGCGGAAAATCTTGGCTGGCTTGCAGTCATAAGTTGAGGACTACCTGTACACAGAAACTTCCAGTGTAAAGATCGGCGCTAGGGCTTCCCTTTCTTATTAAAATGCTGAAAGTCCTGGAAATAGAAGAAAAATAGCATAACAGCTCTTTTTTTAAAGGATGGATTTTTTTTAAAACAGCCAAAATAGATGTATACAAATAAATAAGTAAACGCGCAGGTAGTCCTCAACTTACAACAGTTCATTTAGTGACCATTCAAAGTTACAATGGCATTGAAAAAAGTGTCATGATCATTTTTCATAGTTATGACCACTGCAACTTCCCCTAATCAAATGATCAAAATTCAGACACTTGGCAACTGACTCATATTTATGACGTGCGCGGTGTCCTGGGGTCATGTGATCACCTTTTGCAATCTTCCGACAAGCAAAGTCAAGGAGGAAGTCAGATTCATTTAACAACCATGTTACTAACTTACTAACACCTGTCGTGATTCACTTAACAACTATGGCAAGAAACGTCGTAATATGGGGCAACCTTCATTTAACGAATCACTTAGCAACAGAAATTTTGGGCTCAGTTGTGGTTGTAAATTGAGGACTGCCTTGCTGGAAGCCTAACAAACCAGCTTTGATTTTAACACATTGTTGACTTAAAAAATAGGTTGCATCGATGAAAAATTTTCATAGTTCACTGAATCTTGGCAGTGGAATCTTAAGAGTATTGGGGGATTTATGAATGGAAGGGTACCTGATTCAGTTGTTGGTTTCCAATCTGGCTGAAAGGGATGGAATTCCCTTATTAATTTTTACAGAAATTATAGTGCTTCTCGGTATGTTGTAAGGAAGACTTAGCATTATCTCTACTAGAAGACTATGTTGTACTGGAGGATGGAACTTCCTGGAAAAGAGTGGGAGGCCCAGAGTTGGAAAAATAATCAGTAGGGCATTGAATTTGAAGACAAAACCCCCCCACCCCTTTGCAGCTCTTTAAAGGAGCTCATCCTTTTTTCAAGATTGTGCAGCTTGCAGAGCAGTTTTGAAAATAGATGTCTTGCATTGAAGGAATTCCTGACAGATGCCACCTGCAAACTTTTTGCCTTCCACAGCTAGAATCAGTACTTCTTACAAAGAAATGCTCTTGTTTTTCTGTCGGGCCACCTCATCTCAGTTGTGTGGTTTTTTTTGGCAAGTTTCTTCTCCAACTTCTCACTTCCCCTTCTTTGCCACTCTGGGTCAACTTGAAATTTCATATTCTGTGACTGATCTTAAGACTGAGTTAAATCATGAGTTATCTGTCACGAGTAGGTCAGGTTCTGGCAGGTGTCTGTTGATGGGCAAAGCTGGGCCCTGCCGTGCCTCTGAGGGCAATCTGGGTTTGTTAATGGATTGAACTGAAAGGAGCAACATAATTTTTGCCTACAGGAACCTTGAACGGTTGCAACCACTTCAGTCTTGCAGATTGTATTGGGCCCCAGGTAGTGGGATGACCCCTATCATAAAGTTTATTTGACTTTGGTTTGGAATGTCACATGAGCCATGCTTTAGGGCTCAGTCTGGTGTCTCGGACTCAGCCAGTTGTGTGCTATGTTCAGCAAACGGTGGCTAAGCAAACAATAGCTTGGTGCAATATACTATTCAATTCTGTGTCTGGTCACCCCAACTTTCTTTGCTGCTGACAGAGCTTATAAACCCTGTCTTAGGCCTGGGAGAAGAAGATAAAAGCATTGGTGGGGGAAATACAGGCTATCCCAGTGATAGGCAACCTTGGCTCTTTGATGACTCATGGACTTCAACTCCCAGAATTCCTGAGCCAGCATGGCTAAGCACAGAAACCTCTCCATTTCTCCTCAGCATGGCTGGCTCAGGAATTCTGGGAGTTGAAGTCCGTGAGTTATAAAGCGGCCTAAGGCCTAGGCCAGGGGTAGGCCACCTTGGCTCTTTGATGACTTGTGGACTTCAACTCCCAGAATTCCTGAGCCAGCATGGCTAAGCACAGAAACCTCTCCATTTCTCCTCAGCATGGCTGGCTCAGGAATTCTGGGAGTTGAAGTCCGTGAGTTATAAAGCGGTCTAAGGCCTAGGCCAGGGGTAAGCCACCTTGGCTCTTTGATGACTCGTGGACTTCAACTCCCAGAATTCCTGAGCCAGCATGGCTAAGCATAGAAACCTCTCCATTTCTCCTCAGCATGGCTGGCTCAGGAATTCTGGGAGTTGAAGTCCACGAGTCATCAAAGAGCCAAGGTGGCCTACCCCTGGGCTATCCCCTCCAGAGCCCCTGAATTCACCTCAGATCCCATCTGTGCTTCTTGTTCAGGAGGCGATCCAGTTAGACGGGGAGATCTTCTTTGCACTTCTCCGACGAGCGTCTCCCATTGCCTATCGTCACCTGAAAAGATACAAGATCGACCCCATCTTGTATATGACCGAGTGGTTTATGTGCATCTTCTCCCGGACCTTGCCTTGGTGCTCCGTGTTACGCGTGTGGGACATGTTTTTCTGTGAAGGTGAGCCGTGACCTTCAATTCTCTTTGGCTTTCTGTCAAGTTCTGCATGCCTGCTTCTTCCCTTACGCAGATTCCATCAAGAAGGGAGAAAAACCACAGTGATTCTGCAGTCTCTGATTCTCTACCCCCTCCTCCCCCCCCAAATGCTTTTAATTCACTGGATGGAGGAAAACCTACCCAACCATTATTTAAATAGTCCTGGCCAGCAGGTTGGCAGTCTTGATGGCTGTTTGACAAAACAAAAAACAAAAAAAACAGGTGGAGGGGAGAGAAAGAGAAGAATTATATGATGTCAAATCTGGTCTGACATAATTATTCTCGAAATGGTACTGGGGATCATTCAATATGTTTACCAGGAGAACTAAGCTGATGAGTCAGATGTTCGTGAATTATGCATGGCATTGAAAACATGGATTTTGTCTGTCACCAGTGTGGACTGGTGCATTTTAACTTGGAATTTCATTGTATTCCATAAGGCTTGTCTTTGCAAAATGCTTGGAATGCTTGGAATCACAGCTGTGGTATTTATTTTATTCTTATTTCTTTATTCAATCGAGCCCACCTCAACCAAGCGACTCTGTGCTAGAACCCGGGATTATTAAACAAAAAATTGGATTATAGCAATACGTTCAGGATGGGCCAAATGATTCTCCGTGCAGGAGCTTATTATAGAATCCTTTCTGTTCTACAACAGCATTTCTCACCCTTGGCAACTTTAAGATGGATGGACTTCAACTCCCAGAATTCCCCAGCCAGCTTGTCTCCCAATTTGAGTGTCAGATTAAGATCACTTAGACCAGTGTTTTGCAACCTTGGCAACATTAAGATGTGTAGACTTCAGTTCCCAGAATTCCCTGCTGGTGGGGGAGTTCTGGGCATTGAAGTCCACCCATCTTAAAAGTTGCCAAGGTTGAGAAACACTGTTCTACAATGTAATGGTGATTACTCATTTAGTAAGCAATAAAATGCAGATTAGAGCCAGGGCTCAGTGGTACATTTTCCTAGCAGTTCGCAACGTACACCTTCACAAACACCCAGAGGCCCCTGATTGGTTGCCCATTGCTTAAAATGGGAGGCTGGCTTTGCGAGACAAATTCAGCTAGGACTGTTTTAAAACTTCGTGACATGTCCTTTAGTGGACTTTGGTTCCTTCAACTACCTAAATTTTGCATTTGCAGCCCTACCGTTGGCCCTCTATTCCAACTTCCCGTGTCCCTTTTCTTTGATTTGCTCCTCCCTTCCCCTTCTTTATGTTCTTGCAGGAGTGAAGATAATTTTCCGGGTGGGCTTAGTGCTACTCCGGAACACCTTGGGCTCGGTGGACAAGCTGCGATCTTGTCAAGGCATGTATGAGACAATGGAGAAATTGCGAAATCTCCCCGTTCAGACCATGCAGGAGGAATACTTGGTCCACGAGGTGAGAACCCCAGCTTTTTTCTTTGTCGCCTTTCTTTATTTGTATTGCTGCCCCGAAGTTTTCTGGCCATGTAACAACACGTGTTTTTTTTTCAAATATACTGTAAGCCAGGGATGGGCAGCTATGATAACTTTACAACCAGTGGACTTCACCTCCCAGAATCCCTGAGCCAGCCACACTGCAGTCTACTTCAGTTGACCATTCCCTGGGCAGCGTCTCTTGTCCTCGACTCCCAAGGTCATCCCATTACATTCTCTTACATCATCTCACAATTCCATTTCTCTGAGATCTTCAAGCCTGCTGAAATAGTCACATTTTGAATTTATTAATGGATTTTAAACTCAGATACTTAGTTGGGATGCCTAATGCTTCTTGAGTACCGTAGTTCTGCAGTAATTTGAAATTGGCTGATAAGCTTTGCCTGGCTTTTTTGCCGTGATGGGCACTGCTAGGTGTGTGTGTGTGTGTGTGTGTGTGTGTTGGGGCAATGTGCTGACTCTGTAAACTGCTTAGAGAGTGCTGTGAAGCACTTTGAAGCAGTATATAAATCTAAATGATGTGTGTGTGTGTGTATGTGTGTGTATATATGCGTTTGTGTATATATATATATGTGTGTGTGTGTGTATGTGTGTATATATGCGTGTGTGTATATATATATATGTGTGTGTGTGTGTATGTGTATGTATATATATATATGTGTGTGTGTATGTATGTATGTATGTATGTATGTGTATGTGTGTATATATATATGTGTGTGTATATGTATGTATGTATAGGATCTGCTTCCACTGACAGAAATTTTGAATGAGATCTGCTCCTGGTTTTACATGTACTTCGTGACAAAGTCTTTCTTTCTCCCATCTGTTTCAGGTGATTAATCTTCCAGTCACCGAAGCCCTCATCGAGCGAGAGAATACCACCCAGCTAAAAAAATGGCGGGAAACTCGGGGGGAGCTCCAGTACAAGCCCTCCCGCCGACTCCATGGCTCGCGAGCCATCCTTGAGGAGCGCTACCGTATGAACCCTCCCCTGACTGCCAGTGCCAGCCTCCTGAGCCTCACGGGGCTAAAACACAGGGTTGCCCTAGGCAGCATCAGCGGCCCTTCCTTCTCCCTGGCTCATTCCATAAGTATCCTGGCTGAGTCCCCTTCCCCGGTCCCTCCTGCTGCCCAGAACCAGGTGGTGGTATCCGAAGGTCTTCATGCTGCCCTGCCTTCCCCTACCGGCAACAACACCCCCTTAGGTGGCCCTAAGAAAAGCAGCAGCAGCAGTAGCAACAAAGCGGAGAAGCGGAAAGAGAAAGAGCGGGAGAAGCAAGAGAAGCTGGAGAAGGAGAAGCAGAAGCTGCAGAAGGAGCGGGAGAAGAATCTGCAGAAGGAGCGGGAGAGGCAGGAAAAGGAGCGGGAGAAGAAGCAGCAGAAAGAACGCACCAAAGAGGAGGCCAAGCTAAAGAAAGAAAAAAAGATGTCTTTGAGGAAGAAAGAACCCAAAGCAGCCCCTGAAGATGGAAAAGATGGGGAAACCCCGGGCGGGTCTGTGCTCCAGGACACTTATTTTTGAATAATGCGGAGGGGTGGGACAACACAAGGCTGAACAATTCCCGAGGACCAAGAAGATGGCTGCCACTAGAGACGCAGTGTGGTTGAAGGGCCCAAAGGACCGGAGGGACGTACGCCAAAGGGACTCACTATTGGACGTGGGGAAACCCCCCCACCCCCCCAGACTGAAGGTGAGAGAGTGCTGGAGGAGAACTACTGAGGGTCCATGTGTGTTTTATCTCTTTCGTGTGCCTGAGGTGGGCTGGAGTGCCCCCATCCTGCTGTCCTCCACCGTAACGACCAGAGAGAAAAGGTCGTGTGGTAGCTGCTGTGTTCCATGCATGGATATGGAACTTGGTGGCCCCGGGTGAATTTCACCACAACCGACAGATGCAACTGCACTACCCTCTTCTGTTCCCTCCAAGCTGGGAGCCTAACCACGGAAGTAACTGCACTCTTTAACAAGTACTTTGTACGGAACCGCCTCCTTTTAAAACTGTCTAATCACTCCAGGGGTGACATCACCTCCCTGAGCAGAGAGGCAAAATATGGACTTCCCCAATATTAACGGACGCTTTCCGCCATTGCAAGGTGGATTGGCCCTTTTAACATTAATCGCATATTTCCCCCCAATTCTCCTCAAGCTGATGGGCTCCACAAGGCACTTAGGAAACATCCATCTCTCTGTCTCTCTCTCTCTCTCTCTCTCACACACACACACAGGTACTTCCCCTTGCATGGCTTTCTATAGACTAAGCTTGTTGCCTTGTCTCCTGGCCAAATCGCCTCTCTTTTCAGAACCGTTTGTTGATAGGCAGACATGGAACCAGGGTGGCTTCTTCGAGCTTGGACCATTCAGGAAAAAAAAAGAGAAGCTCGGTCCTCTTGGCTTTCTACAACAATCTGTCTCAAAACCGTGGCGGGAGATTAAGGAAGCCAGGCTTGGCCAGTTGGCTATTCGTATATAAGGGATTCCTAGCAGTCAACAAGGGGGAAAAAATAAATAAATCTCAAGTTTCTAGAAAGGTTTGCTGCATTGGCTCAAGTAAAGAGAAGTAATTAGATTGGGCCTGAAAGAGAGGCTGCATTTTTTGGTTCTCTGTTTTTGGCATGTAGTCAAATAGTTTCAGTCAGAACAAAGAAGGGGGGGGGGGGGGAAGGTCAATTTCCTGCCCTTCAGAAATAGCTTTTGGCAGAAACATTCCTGAGAAATCTAGGAGGGTAACCTTTGTCTGACTGCTTGCTATTTTGTCCAAAAGAGGTATTTACTTTTGGGGAGAACTTCCGTCCCCAAGAGGAGATTTGGGCAAACTCACTCCAAATGGCTATAGCTGTAAATTATTGAAATGTTTGTTACTGGATTACATTTAGCTTTTAATCCTATCCCTTAAAAACAAAAGATCCTTCTCCATTACAGAATAAATTCCTTAAGAATTAGTTTTTAATCTTCACTGATTTACTTAGATAGTAAATGAAGATAACTGAGAATGTTTTCCTTTTTTAGTGCTGCTGCTCCCGTCTTCACAAAACCTACAGGGTTTCTTGAGCAGTGGCTGATAAAGCTGGTTTAAAACTGGCTTATAGCTTGTTGATGTAGATATTAACAAATACGATGCATGCTTGATTTCCTTGTCCCACAGAAATGGACCTTTAAAGCAGTGCTTCTCAACCTTAGCAACTTTTAACTCCCAGGATTCCCCAGCCAGCTTGGGGAAGTGGTTGAGGAATTCTGGGAGTTGAAGTCCACACATCTTAAAGCTGCCAGGATTGGGAAACACTATTTAATTGGAATGTATTTTGCTCTAGACATTTTTTCCCCTGTGGTTCGCTGTGCGGCCACAATGGAGTTCTGTTTCCTTTTAAGGAACTACATGCCGATACTGCCTTGCAACCCTTTATTGGTGGAGCAGAAGGCAATTGTCAAAACTCTGGGTTTCTGTTCTATGCAGTCTAGGAAAATAATATTGGCAAGCCGTAGGGTTGATCAGCTTAGGAATGGTGGAAAGAGGTTTGGGGAGTTTGAAACTGGAAGATAAAATTCTTGCTGCCTTGGAAGCCAGACTGGGCTACAGTATTATGAGTCCATACTGGATTCGTGAGTTCCCAATTCTTCCGCAGCATCTTTTCCTTCTCTTGTGTCATGTTCTCTGCAGTTGTGAATAGTTTGAAAATCATGAGCCTGTTTCAGAATCTCACTTCCCCAAATATATCTGTACCAAATAGCAGTTTCTCTTTGGATTCACATCCCTAACAAAAATGTTCTGTTAAGACTATTTTCCTCTGTATATACTTTTTCTCTCTTAACACATATATTATATATATGTTTCAGTATTGTAATTATGTATACAGATACTTGGGATTTTTTTGATCTTATTTAATGGGACAGACACTGGAAATTAGGAATCCATCATCTCCCCATGCCTTATTGTTATTTTTAAAGGTTTTTTTAACCACTGCCCGTAATTTGGTCAAGCAGTAAATTACAAATAACAACTCTTTGCTGTCCTACTTGTTAATACTTTTTCTTTGTTTTGTTTTTTTTAATAATTTGTGCTTCATTTTTATTAGATTCCCCACCCTCCTGCATTGCTTTGTTTAAAAATGTTAACAAAACAAAATGGAGACCACATTTGTTGAGTGTCTTTGTTAACCAAGGATTAACTGGACTGAAATTCCAACACTGGAAGGTTTTAAGAAGAGACTGGACAACCATTTGTCTGAAACAGTATAGGGTTTCCTGCCTGAGCAGGGGGTTGGACTAGAAGACCTCCAAGGCCCCTTCCAGTTCTGTTCTATTATTTCTGAATTAAGCTATTTATTTTTATGGGATTGTTCAGATCTAAAGCAGCGTTTTGTTTATTGAAGAAGTCCAGGCTCAGAAAGCCTGTACCATACAAATTTCGGTTAACCAGAAGGAGGTGGATTCAAACAACCCAGAGTGATTTAGATTTAGCCCTAAATAGACTAAATTGTGCTGGGAGTCAGACAGATTCCTTCTGGACAGCTAACTGCATACTCTGACATTTGTGACTGAAATCAAGTCCTAGAGAGGCTGTGGTTTTTCTAGGCCCTCCATCTCATCGTACTTTCTATCCCATGCACTACAAGGGCAGAGAGCAAAATGGGCAGGGATGTGAGACTGTTTGCTTTTCCACTAAACATGCCCAAGGTTGTACCAACCCTTGCGGTGCCATCAGATTTGTTTTCCCCTTCAGAGGGGAAAACTGTAGGAAATGAAAAGGGAGATTACGGCTCCTTTGGCAGCTGCCAAATGAATGATCCGATCATCCAAGACTCGTGTGGACAGGCCTGGCATAGAGGTGGAAGTCCTGGTTCACAGCAAAGCCTCCACTTGGCTCAGCTCTTCAAAGCATTTTATACCTTGGGTCTCTTACCAGTTTTTTGGGCACATTGCACATCCTGTTCTTTTGAACAGTACCTGGATGGGCACCTGGTGGAATTTCATTTTGCTTTCCTGCTGATATGAAGTATGATGAATCTGCCACGGTCATCGGAGATTTGAACTTGCACACTTTTCGGTTGCAGTTCCTTAACCATTCCTAGGAGCTTAATTAGGCTGGGGAAGCCCTTTACTGGGAGGCTGTGATGCTGGTAAGGAAATACAGCGGTACCTTGGTACTCATCGTTAATTGGTTCTGGGAGGCATGATGAGTACCAAACAAATTTTCCCCATAAAGGAATATAGTGAGTTACAAGAGAGCCGACACCGACAAGTTCTAGCTGGGTATGTTGAGTACCAAACAAACCACGAGTACCGGGACAAAATTTTCATGTCAAAATGCACCGAGTACCAAATTGGGGGGGTTTCAAAGCAGCCGAGTACCAAGATACCACTGTAAATATTTCATCTCTCTTTTTTTCTACAAGTAATTTCCATCAGATCCCTTCCCCTCTTCCTAGCCCATACATTGTGATTTTGTAGCCCTCCAGATGTTGAAGTCAACTCTTTGGGTTTAGCCCAGAGTTCCCCCAATCTTTCTGGCTTTGCGGACCGACGGGGGTGGTGGTGGTGGAAGGAAGATGGTTCTGCATGAGTGGCGGGCAAGTGCACTCACATGCACAGCCCTATTTGCATGCACGGCGGGCATACACGCCCCCTGCACATATTCGCTTGCCACTTCCATGGCCCAGTTCCAAATGGCTCAAGGCCTCGTAGTGGGCCGCGCCCCAGAGGTTTGGGGCCCCTGGTCTAGCCAACGGTGAATTGACAGCTGTACATCATCTGGAAAGTCATTTGTAACTCACATTGGTGAGTGTTCAAGTTTCCTTGGAAACGGTAGAAGTAGGAAAGGAAAATGAAGCACTATATTGTGGAAGCTAAAACAAGGAGTAAAAGATAAAATATACTGGGATTATAATTATACCTATAATTATAATTATATATATATATATATATATATATATATATATATATATATATATATATATATATATATATATATATATATATATATATATATATATATATATATATATATATATATATATATATATATATATATATATATAATTATACTGGGATTATCTTGAGAACCTGATTCTCCATTGTCTTTGTTGCCAACTGAAACCCCACCACCACCACTAAATTTTCATACGTATATTTGGCTTCATTTTAAATAAAGTACAGTAGTGTATGCTAGGCGTTTGCTCACAGCACACACTTCAGTATTATTCTTTTTTGGTGGATAGAAAATCTAAGATTTGAGATATTCTTCAGAATAAACATCTCATCTCTGCTGTCTGTCAAGTTTCCTGCAGAAGGGAAGCAGAGTGTTTTAATTAGCATGCCTGCACCACAGTGGCTATGCTGGCTAGTAGTTGTCAGTTGTAGCCCCAGCCATCTAGAATCTAGATCAGGGGTAGGCAACCTTGGCTCTTTTATAACTCGTAGACTTCAACTCCCAGAATTCCTGAGCCAGCTATGCTGAGGGGAAAGGGAGAGGTTTCCAAGCTGAGCCATGCTGGCTCAGGAATTCTGGGAGTTGAAGTCCACGAGTCATAAAAGAGCCAAGGTTGCCTACCCCTGATCTAGATAGTATCAGACTGCAGAAGCCAGTTTAGATGGCCTTTTATTCCATGATTTATTCTAAACATACATTTGGGAACCTGTGCCCATTTTTGTTAGTGATAGGCCTCTGCTGTTTAGTATATATCTGGCTGCAGTATTTGTAGATCCCAATCCTGCCTAACAGAAAATAATATTTTGGCTCTTCCTGGAAAAGACCTTGGTTTTTTTTTTTTGGGGGGGGGGAAACGAACCACAGTTTCATTTTGTTCACTAGACATTGGTGTAATCAAAACCCACAATAAGAAACCCACAAATGTCCCTTTCCCAAGAAGAGCTCTTCTTCTTCCTGAATGTGGTGACTGCTGCAAAAAACAAAATGGCTCCCAACTTTTTCCAAAGACATATTTGTCAAAAAGCATTTAAAGAAGAACCAATATTTTGAAACAAGAACTATCTTTTTCATTGATGCCGACTCCACTGAAACTTTAGGTGCCTCCAAATTCATCAGTCGCAGCGAATTGTTTGGGGATTGCCGATCGCCCTATTCAGAAGGCACCAAACTCTGACTTTCTGGGGTGGGCTTCCCCTTTCGTTCCTGCCACTGTTTCCTAGCCCTTTTGACATCCTTCCCAAATTCCTGATGGAGGCAAGGGAAATCCACGTGACAGAATCGTATTTGTTCTACCGGTTTTGGAGACGGGAAGGGAAGGCCTGTGGCCTTGCAACTTGCTTCTTCCTTTGAGTACTTTTGGCTCTTCAAGTGGTGAAATTGGCCTTCTAGCTCAGTAACCAGCGCTCGGAGGTACTCAAATCCCGCCCTGCTCAGAGCACGCACCCAGTCTTCCATGGTCTCTTGATCCTCAGCTGCCATCTTATAGGTCTGATCAGGGAAGTCATCAGGGTAGCAGATTTTAAAAGTATGAGGCTCAGAGGAGGATTCCTGCAACTCCATCGTGCAGCCTTCTAACACGATGAGCTGACAAGAGGCCCGGTCCCCAGGCTGTTCCCAGCAGATAAGAACATTTCCTCGGAGCTCACACCAGCAGCGCTGATAGGAAGCGGTGTGGTTATTTTTCTTGTAAAGGACGCCCTGCCGGTCTGGGGGCTGGTCCAGGTGAGAAGAGGCAAGAATGCTGGCGATGTGAAGTTTGGTGGCAGCCTGGCTCTGAAACTGGAGAGAAAAATCACAGAAAACAGGGATGAGGGAACCTAGAAGAAGAAGAAGATGATGATGAAGGAGCTAAAAGAGGAACTGAGCTGAGCATTTTTCCTTAAGCCGGGCTTCCAAAAGTGTGGAATTACATTTCCCCGAGCAACCTGGGCATGTTATAGTTCACTAGCGAAGGATGCTTAAAGGTAAAGGTTCCCCCGCACATGCGCGCTGGTCGTTTCCGACTCTAGGGGCCGGTGCTCATCTCCGTTTCAAAGCCGAAGAGCCAGCGCTTGTCCGAGGACGTCTCTGTGGTCATGTGGCCGGCATGACTAGACGCCAAAGGCGCACAGAACCCTGTTACCTTCCCACCATAGTGGTCCCTATTTTTCTACTTGCATTTTTACGTGCTTTCGAACTGCTAGGTTGGCAGAAGCTGGGACAAGTAACAGGCGCTCACTCTGCTACGCGGCACTCGGGATTCGACCCGCCAAACTGCCGACCTTCTGATCGACAAGCTCAGCGTCCTAACCCACTGAGCCACCGCATCCCACGAAGGATGCTTAAGCCATGTTTAATAGCAAGCCAAAGAAGATCATCTAACCTGGATACCGATGATCTCAAGCAATAGCCACAATGGTGCAGTAGTTAGAATGCAGTATTGCAGGCTAACTCTGTCAACATCCAGCAGTTCGATTCTCACCAGATCAAAGTTGACTCAGCTTTCCATCCTTCCAAGGTCAATAAAATGAGGACCCAGACTGGTGGAGGCAATATGCCTGCTCTGTAAACCGCTTAGAGAGGGCTGTAAAGCACTGTGGAGCAGTATGTAAGTCCAAGTGCTATTGCTGTTGCTATGCTTCCTTTGCTTTAAGAAATGGTAGACAGCCATTCCAAACTCTCTACCGATTTTGAGGCACTACAGAGAAGTTCTTTCTCTTTGGCCATTGTGGTCATCTAGTCATGTTCTGCTCCCACCACCTTTGCACCTGTTGGAGGTGTGAGTCCAAGAGCACTAATATTTTAAGTGCCTCGTGACCTACTAAGCATAAGGGGCCAGTGGGATGTAGCTAAAGCAGTCTTTCTCAACCTTAGCAACTTTTCAAGATGCATGGATTTCAACTCCCAGAATTCCTTAGCCAGCATGACTGGCTGGAGAATTCTGGGTATTGAAGTCTACACGTCTTAACCTTCCCAAGGTTGAGAAACATTGAACGAGAACATTATGCATTTACTCCCTGCACCCTCCTCGTCAATCACTCCAGTCTTGGGAATGTTCATGGGAATACTTCAGCCTCCAACACTGAGGTGCCCAACAGCTGACCTAGTTTTGACCACAGAGGGAGGAAAAGAAAATTACCATTTTTTTCTGTTGCTTGGTTTAGAAGGAGGAAGTGGCAGAATTCTTGTCGATTTCACCTAGTGGAGGGGGAAAAAAACATGCAAGTCCAGTTTTCAAGACATGTTAGCATTTCAATAGTGGTCTATTTCTTTGGTGAAGTTATTTTTAAAAAAATAATAATGGGAAAACAGTGACGAGAGGCGTGTTTCTGGCACACACACACACACACACACACACACACACACACACACACGGTAGGTAGGTGGGGGTGGTGTTTGCCTACCTTGAAAGGAAATGCAGCAGATGAACCCGGTATTATTGCTAGCACTATTAGACAACGCTATTTTTGATATTGAATAGGAAAAGAGGGAGGGAGGGAGGGATCTTTCTGGTGGGCTGGGTGGGGGGGTGGGCAGAGCAAGGATGACAATGCAACTAAACCACAATTTACTTGGGTTTGGCTGAGATATGACTTTCCTGGACAGCCAGTTTGATGTAGTGATTAAAACATCAGGCTAGAAAATAGGAGACCATGAGTTCTAGTCCTGCTTTGTGCACCATGGACTAGTCACTTTCAGCTCTGGGAACAAGACAATGGCAAACCGCTTCCAAAAACCCTTGCCAAGAAAATTGCCAGGATATATCCAATGAGTCACTGGAGTCAAAAATTGATTTGAAAGCACCAAAAATTGCCAGCTTCATCACTGTGACTTGTAACCTGTCAAACAGCCCTATAATTTATTGACTATTGTAAAGGTAAACTGAATGGGTGGCATCCCATTGAGCGCTGATAGGCAGACAATGATCCGAATCTATAATAATCTCAGAGAGAGATTAAGGAGCAGATTCTCCTAGCGGCCCTTACCTTCTTGTATTGGAAAGTTTTGTTTTAAAATAAAGATAAGAGGCTGAGAGCCAGAGAAAGATAAAGGAATAGCATCTTCCTCCTGATCGAAGTCTGAATCTGTTAGGGCAAGAATTCAAGAAGCTTGACAACTTCTTGAATTCTGGGAGTTGACGTCCGCACCTCTTCAAGTTGTCAAGATATCAAAATATTGTTTTAGGAGATGGAGAAAAAAATACAGGGAAGCAAACAAAATTCTTTGCTTCAGGAATCTGTGTTGTTCCCGAGGAATTAGGTATAGGCAAAACTATTTTAAGTTTTTATTGTTTCTGAAATGAATTCTCTCTATGCAACCTCAGTATTTGTATTTTATTTTATTTCTTGCAATTTTATAAGCAGCTACTTCTACATTGGATCCAGACCAATGGCTTTGCTCAGAGGTTCATATTGTCCTTTATATTTTTTCTAAAGTGCTCTGAAATTTGAGTAGGTTTATATTCCTCCCCCCCTTCATGGATTACTGCCTTGTCGTGGCGAAGGGGCTTGCGTAATTCAATGAAGCTATGAGCTATGCCGTGCAGGGCCACCCAAGACGGACAGGTCATAGCAGAGAGTTCTGACAAAACGTGATCCACTGGAGAAGGAAATGGCAACCCACTCCAGTATCTTTGCCATGAAAACCCTATGGACAGTACCAAAAGGCAAAACGATATGACGCTGGAAGATGAGCCCCTCAGGTCGGAAGGCGTCCAATATGCTACTGGGGAAGAGCAGAGGGCTAGTACTAGTAGCGCCAGAAAGAATGAAGCGACTGGGCCAAAGCCGAAAGGACGCTCAGCTGTGGATATGTCTGGTAGTGAAAGGAAAGTCCGATGCTGTAAAGATTTTTTCTCCATAGGAACCTGGAATGTAAGATCCATGAATCAAGGAAAGCTGGACGTGGTCAAACAAGAGATGACAAGACTGAACATTGACATCTTAGGTATCAGCGAACTAAAATGGACAGGAATGGGTGAATTTAATTCAGATGACCATCAGGTATACTACTGCGGGCAAGAATCCCTCAGAAGAAATGGAGTAGCCTTCATAGTCAATAAAAGAGTAGGAAAAGCAATACTGGGATACAATCCTCAAAATGACAGAATGATCTCAGTTCGAATCCAAGGCAAACCATTCAATATCACAGTAGTCCAAGTCTATGCCCCAACCACCGGTGCTGAAGAGGATGAAATTGACCGGTTCTATGAAGCCCTACAGCACCTTATAGAACTAACACCAAAAAATGATGTCCTTATCATCATGGGGGATTGGAATGCTAAAGTAGGAAGCCAAAAGATAACCGGAATAACAGGCAAGTTTGGCCTTGGAGTACAAAATGAAGCAGGGCACAGGCTGATAGAATTTTGTCAAGAGAATACGATGGTCATAGCAAACACCCTTTTCCAACAACCCAAGAGACGGCTCTACACATGGACATCACCAGACGGTCAACACAGAAATCAGATTGACTATGTACTCTGCAGCCAAAGATGGAGAAGCTCTATAGAGTCAATAAAAACAAGACCAGGAGCTGACTGTGGCTCAGACCATGAGCTTCTTGTTGCAAAGTTTAAGCTTAAACTGAAGAAAGTAGGGAAAAGCACTAGGCCAGTCAGGTATGAATTAAATCATATCCCTGTTGAATATACAGTAGAGGTGACAAATAAATTTAAGGAATTAGATCTGATAGACAGGGTGCCTGAAGAACTATGGACAGAGGTTCGCAACATTGTACAAGAGGTAGCAACCAAAACCATCCCAAAGAAAAAGAAATGCAAGAAAGCAAAATGGCTGTCTGAGGAAGCTTTGCAAATAGCTGAGGAAAGGAGGGAAGCAAAAGGCAAGGGAGAAAAAGAAAGATACGCCCAATTAAATGCAGAATTCCAGAGAATAGCTAGAAGAGATAAGAATGACTTCCTAAATGAACAGTGCAAAGAAATAGAAGAAAACAATAGAATAGGGAGGACCAGAGATCTTTTCAAGAAAATTGGAGAGATGAAGGGAACGTTCAATGCAAAAATGGGCATGATAAAGGACCAAAATGGCAGGGACCTAACAGAGGCAGAAGAGATTAAGAAGAGATGGCAAAATTACACAGAAGAACTATACAAGAATGAGCTTAACGTCCCTGATAATCACAATGAGGTGGTCACTGACCTCGAGCCAGACATCCTAGAATGTGAAGTGAAGTGGGCCTTAGAAAAGCTGAGCAACAACAAAGCTAGTGGAGGTGACAGTATTCCAGCTGAGCTATTCAAAATCTTAAAAGACGATGCAGTAAAAGTGCTACACTCAATTTGCCAGCAAATTTGGAAAACTCAACAGTGGCCACAGGATTGGAAAAGATCAGTTTACATTCCAATTCCAAAGAAAGGCAGTGCCAAAGAATGTTCAAACTATCGCACCATTGCACTCATTTCTCATGCTAGTAAAGTTATGCTTAAAATCCTACAAGCTAGACTCCAGCAGTATGTGGATCGAGAACTACCAGAAGTACAGGCAGGATTTCGAAGAGGCAGAGGAACTAGAGATCAAATTGCCAACATACGCTGGATCATGGAAAAAGCTAGAGAGTTCCAGAAAAACATCTACTTCTGCTTCATTGACTATGCTAAAGCCTTTGATTGTGTGGATCATAACAAACTGTGGCAAGTTCTTAAAGAGATGGGAGTACAAGAACATCTTATTTGTCTCTTGAGAAACCTATATGCGGGCCAAGAAGCAACAGTGAGAACTGGACACGGAACCACTGATTGGTTCCAAATTGGGAAAGGAGTCCGGCAAGGCTGTATACTGTCGCCTTGCCTATTTAACTTATATGCAGAGCACATCATGAGAAAGGCAGGGCTAGATGAATCAAAAGTTGGAATTAAGATTGCTGGAAGAAATATCAACAACCTAAGATATGCAGATGATACCACTCTAATGGCAGAAAGTGAAGAGGAACTGAAGAGTCTCTTGTTGCGAGTGAAGAAGGAGAGTGCAAAAGTTGGGTTGAAACTAAACATTAAGAAAACTAAGATCATGGCATCCGGCCCTCTTAATTCCTGGCAAATAGATGGGGAAGAAATGGAGGTAGTGACAGATTTTATTTTCCTGGGCTCCAAGATCACTGCAGATGGGGACTGTAGTCAAGAAATTAAAAGACGCTTGCTCCTAGGGAGGAAAGCCATGGCAAATCTAGACAGCACACTAAAAAGCAGAGACATCACCCTGTCAACAAAAGTGCGTATAGTCAAGGCTATGGTCTTCCCAGTTGCAATGTATGGCTGTGAAAGTTGGACCATAAGAAAGGCTGAGCGCAAAAGAATTGAGGCCTTTGAACTCTGGTGCTGGAGAAGACTCCTGCGAGTCCCTTGGACTGCAAGGCGATCAAACCGGTCAGTCCTAGAGGAGATCAACCCTGACTGCTCTTTAGAAGGCCAGATCCTGAAGCTAAAACTCAAATACTTTGGCCACCTAATGAGGAGGAAGGACTCACTGGAGAAGAGCCTAATGCTGGGAAAGATTGAGGGCAATAGAAGAAGGGGACGACAGAGAATGAGGTGGCTGGATGGAGTCACTGAAGCAGTAGGCGTGAGCTTAACTGGACTCCAGAAGATGGTAGAGGACAGGAAGGCCTGGAGGAACATTGTCCATAGGGTCGCGATGGGTCGGACACGACTTCGCAACTAACAACAACAACAAATATTCCTCCCCCTTTTTTGCCAATGAATGTTTGGCTTGGGAGAATTTAATGCTAAAAATTGTTTCTTCCTCAAGTTGCATTTAAATTATCTCTAGAGGGACTATCTCCTCAACACTAAAGTTCCAGGATTTGGCGCTCTAGATTTTTATTTTTTATTTTAAATTGGCACACGAGCAACATAGCTTAGGGCAGACATGTCAAACACAAGGCCCGGGGGCCGGATCCGGCCCGCGAAGTGGTTTCATGCGGCCCGCGAAGCCATCCTGGAAACAGTGAGGGAACGGCCCCCACTGCCTTGGCCCCGGCCCAGAGACCTTCCTTCTGCCAGAGACCCTCAGATCTGTCCCACTCCTGCCCAGGCCCCCATAGGCACCCTTGATGTGAACGATGTAGAGCTGGCCACGCCCACCCAGTAGGCCATACGCACTCTAGCCACGCCCACCCAGTAGGACACGCCCACCCAGGCCACACCCACCCGGCCCCTTGAGGGCAACCGCAATGCTGATGCGGCCCTCAGTGAAATTGAGTTTGACACCCCTGGCTTAGGGGATCCTCTGTCTCACATATACTGGAGAAGGATGCCAAGTGGGGGTGCCCCTTTGAAAACAGTCGGAACTAGCAAGCCACTGCACCAAGACAGGAGAAAGAGGTAGGATATACAGGTAGTCCTCGACTTACAACAGTTCATTTAGTGACTGTACAAAGTTACAACAGCCCTGAAAATAGTGACTTTTGACCATTTTTCACACTTAACCACTGTTGCAGCATTCCCCCATGGTCACATGTTCAAAATTTGGAGACTTGGCAACTGACTCATATTTATTACAGTTGGACTGTCCCAGGATCACATGATCACCTTTTAAAATCTTTACATCCTTCCATTCCCCACCATCCAGTCAGAGCTGAAGAAGCTTCTTGAATCAGAAGGGAAATGTCTTCAAAGAAAAACAAGAAAGTCCAGTTGCCTCGTGAAAAAGCATCTTTGGGGTAGGATGTAAAAGCAAACAAAAAATTGGAAACCGAGGACATGGGAATGAAAGGAAAAAGACGGCGAAAAAGCGAAGTGATTTGAATGAGGAAGTATAGCAATAATTTCACAAAAAACTGGTGAAGTACAGGTGGATGAAAAGAGACTTTGGAGAGTGGAAAGGCTGATACAAGGGGAATTAAAAATCTACGCTGAAGTAGTACAAAAAAACATCATCAGAAAAAGCCTTAAGCTTTTGAGCATGAAAGGAAAGTGGATTGCAAGGAAAGGGAAAGTGACCAATTCTTTAATCGTATGTCTCCTGCGTCACACTGCTTGAGGTAATGACATGCAGCCTTCAGACATGCCCAAATGCGGACTTAAAATAGTGGTGCAGGATTCTGAGTTTGTCCAAACAAACAAACAAACTTTCAAAGGAGGCTGGGTAGGGCACTTTCAGGGACATTTAAGGTAAATTAATCACAAGATCCAGATAGGATAATGAGAGAAAAATAGGACATGCAAGCAGTTGCCAAAGGTATTTTGCCCTTACCTTTTGGGCCAAATTCTTCAGGTTTTCCCCTTAGATTTTCCGCCAGGACAGTTTTCCTTTTAATTCAAAAGCAATAATTTCCTAGGTGAAGAGGGTGGAGCTATACGTTCTCTATTCAAGTGGTACTGAAGTCATTTGATCTCTTGGTCCAGAGTGACAAGAGATAAAAGCAGGAAATGACTTTGATCACGGTTTCTTGTTTACTTCATCCATATCTCCCCTGAAATGTGTTTAAAGGAACAAATGGCTAGAAAAAGGAAGATAACTTGACCACAAGCTAGAGCTTTTTCTGGTCCTAAAGGGAACCAGTTTTAGGAGGAAAATGAACTGAATTTAACACAAATTGCTCTGCAAAACTTTTGTGAATTTTATGCAGAATTGACTTGGGAGGCCAGTGTGTGGTGTAGTTGGTTCACATGGTGTAGTAAGATGGAGGGTTTGTTGTCACTGTGTGTTGTGGGGTGGGAGCACAAAGGGAGACTCAGCTAATCTCAATGTACACATAGTTGTACTTTGACAATAAAGGTTCATTTCATTATAAACTTTGCAGGTGTGTAAAGCAAAGAAAGGAAAGCTGAAGTGAAATCATAAGCATTGTCAGTTTCACTTAGTGATCACTTGGCTTAATTACTATGTTGTCAGTTCAAATTGTGGTCACTAAACAAGAAATAGCTATAGCTGACAAATTTTCGGTAAGTTGATCTGCATATGTTATGGCAGATCTCCTCAATGTAATGTCCTCCTGAGGTATCTGATTTCAGTTCTACAAGTCTTAGGCTGGCTATGCTGCTTGACAATTCCCATGCTGTATTTACATGACACCATGAACAAATGAATGAACTTTATCTGGTTATTATATAATATGTTACAGTATGTGAAAATCGGGCTAAGTAAACCCTGTGTAAATTAACCATGGACATGGATAATCTATGTGGAAACAGATCTTTGCAGACAACTGTTATATGACAAAATGTGTTTCTGTGTATCATTGCCCACACATCTGTTGGGTACCCAATTTCGGTAAGCTGCATTAGGGGAACGTCTGGAGGATCCTGCCCTTGGTCTCATTTTCAAAGGCCCAGCATCAAGTATAGAGAAAAGACAATTACCACGTATATCACTATCAGGAAGAATAATGATACCTGTGACTCATAAGATGATATAGTATTGGATTTAATGCCCGTCAATCCATCAGCCAGGTGGTAGCCACAATCATGTAAAACAATATTTTCAAATTTGGCAATTTTTAAGGTGGATGGACTTCAACTCCCAAAATTCCACACATTTTCAAAGTTGCCAAGTTTGAAAAAGAGAGATAAAACTACAGCTTCGGCACTGAACTGAAATAAGGAAGGGCAGCACTTCTGGGCGGAAGAAAGCATATGCATTCTATTTTTGCACGAGAACATTGGATGAGTCTTACCACAATAAGGTCTGAACTGCTGAAGAACCCCAGCAAATTATTCTCTTTTGATCCAAACTAGACTTTTAGGGATGAATGTATGTCCTCTTCTATTTCATGATATCCAGGTAACTGAGGAGCAAACTGACCAGTAAACCTAAGAGTCCAAGTTTTGCTTAAACATAGCAAATGGTTTACTAGGATAGTTGTAGTGGTCGGATATCTCTAATCCAGCTCTTTTGCTGAAGTTGCATCTCCATAATTGTATAAGGCTCTCTGCATGCTTTAACTGGTGGAACACTGGAGGATAAATTACCTAAGCTAAGTGTGAACAAATTTGGTTAATATTTGACTGGAACCAATCAAGAAAAGGTGAAAGCAATAGATATATTGGGAAGGCAATAAAAGGGGGAGGGGGATTAGCAAATCACTTCCTTATTGTTGCCACAAAAAAAACATTTATCAAGTTGCCAGGAGCCAAGATTGATTCAAGGAAGTTTCCCTAGGGAATTAAATAATTTTATGAACAGCTCTGTAGATTCATCTAATTCTGGATATTATGTACAGTACATCGGAGCAAGAGGCATTCAGTAACTAAGAAGCAGTGTAAAGAAACATTGGCTATTCTTTTCTACGGAAATTCTATCATCCAGGTCACGGTTGTCCCAAAGATACTTCTTCAAAAGGCAACTGGCCTTTGTTTTTCCTTGAAGACTTTTCACTTCTCATCCAAGAAGCTTCTTCAGTTCTGAAGAACTGAAGGCTATTCTTCCTTATTTAGAGTCTAATAAAAATAGACTTCCTCTGGCTATGGAGTTTTTATCTAGCAATTAGAATTAATAGTAGGTCCATTTTTCACAAATTTATTTATTTAAAACATTTACATAGCTGCCCATCTTTCAACCAACTCTGGGATTTTCCCAATCAGACGGGATTTCTTTACATTTCTTCCAAGTTTTCTTGGAACAGCAGCACTTCTTAATCGCAACGACTACATCATTTGCGTTCATTACACATCCGTCATTGAATAGAATAGAGCTGGAAGGGACCTTGGAGGTCTTCTAGTCCAGCCCCCTGCTCAAGCAGAACCTCCTATACCATTTCAGACAAGTGACTGTCTAGTCTCTTCTTAAAAACCTCCAGTGTTGGAGCGCCCACAACTTCTGGTGGCAAGCCTTTCCACTGGTATTGCATAAGTGTTGAGGCTATTAATTTAATTGTGTTTTAATCTGTATATTGTATCTCTTTTTTAATTTGCCCTGTAAACCGCCCTGAGTCCTTCGGGAAAAGGGCGGTATATAAATCGAATTAAATAAATAAATAAATAAATAAATAAATAAATAAATAAATACATTCATACATACATACATACATACATACATACATATTCAGAAAAGAGCGGAAAAAAGCCAGCAAGGGCTGAAATATAAATATACTATTCCTCCTAACAGGAGGAGCTCCAGAAAGGGCGAAACTATTACTGAGCCGAGAGATCCAATTAAAATAATAATAATCCTCTCTATCCATCGCGGCATTTTATGAAAAGAGAAAGGCTTGGCTTCCTGCCGCCAGTTTTGCCCACACTTCCCTTCGGCCAGGTTGGGCGATGAAGTCACGGGTTGCCAGAAACAACGTCACTTCCTGTGCGCCGAGGGAGAAAATGTCTCTACCTATCGCATCATATCCGGCTCGAATGGCAGCAGGCGTCTGATGTCGATTTCTGCGCAGCGCTGCTGGGAGGCTTCGGGTGCTGTGGTTGCAGCCGCCTAGGTACGACCCGGGTCGTGTGTACGGGGATGGGACGGAGAGGAAGGTGCAAACCCGCCAATTTAAATTTAGGGACTCGCGGGGCCCCCTTGGAGAATGGGAGGAATGGGGGTTCCGGTGGTCCCTAAATCAGGGGTCTTCAAACTTGGCCCTTTTATGACTTGTGGACTTCAACTCCCAGGATTCCTCAGCCAGCATGCCTGGCTGAGGAATTCTGGGAGTTGAAGTCCACAAGTCATAAAAGGGCCAAGTTTGAAGACCCCTGCCCTAAATGAACGTCGAGGTCGCCTCCTGCGTGTCTTCAAACGCGGTTGCTTTAGTGCAGACGTTGATTAGATGCACGAGAAAAGTCGTGGGGAACCCCCGTTGGCTCCCATACGTTTTATTGGTCCCTTACATTCAATTCTCCAGGTTGCCCAGTTGAGAAAGTATTTGGCGGGCTTCCTTTGAAATTAATGGAGACGGTTTTGGAGTTCAAGGCAGGGAAAGAAACTTATTTTAAGAGATGGCAAGAAAAGCCTCATTTTTGGAAGTAATGGTTTCTTGTCTTTCTTGCCTCCCAAAGAAAGGGGAGAATTGTTGTCCGTAAACTGGGTTTAGCCTGGCGCAGGTGCCAGTCAGAACCAGAAACGAGAGGCGGTTCAAGGAACTTTTATTGAAATACTTCAACAAAAAGGTCTCGGCAGCTAAAGGAGCCAAGACCCCGGACCCTATAACAAATACCAATTTTATACAGCTATGACTAAGGAAGTTAACTCCCTAAGAATCTATCATTCGTTGGTTCCTTGACAGATGTTTCTTTTGATTGGATTCTTCTACTTTACCTTCCTTCTTCATACGTTGCATGTTTATGCTAATAAACTTTCTTATCAAAAGGGTTGTGTTTTATTATTATAATAAGCCAGAGGTTACCAAAGTTTATGTCTATGTGCCTCAGCTAGCATTATTCTAACAGCGTCCTTCTAACTCAAGGATCTTCAAACTTGGCCCTTTGATGACTTGTGGACTTCAACTCCCAGAATTCCTCAGCCAGGCACGCTGGCTGAGGCATTCTGGGAGTTGAAGTCCACAAGTCATCAAAGGGCCAAGTTTAAAGACCCCTGTATCTAACTTGTAGCTTTGTTGTTGCTAGGCCCTAGTGTCCCACCATTCGTTACTGGTCTTGTTACTCATTGCAGCTGCAATTTTCTGCCTCAGCAAATCCTTTAACAAACTTTCCAATTCCAACCTGAGACCTTCAGAATGAAGGATTGTTCCTGTTATAACATTTGGGAATGCCTATTTGGAGTAAAACCGTTATGAGGGAGTATGCAGAATTTTTTTAGATTGTGATATTTTGGGCAGTGTTTTGGTTTTGAGAATTCTTCAGTTATATTACCCAAAGGGTAGACAATATGTATTGTGTGCATCTACGCTGGTATGGGTAGCAAAGGCAGAGTTGACAGCTACTTGTTTACAAACTTTCCCCAGAGGCAGTGTGTAGTAATGATAAGGTCCTTATCAGTAGAGAGACCAGCATTCTGATAAAGCTGCATATGACACTTACCAAAACTGACAAGTTCGTGTTTTGGAAGAAGCTCAGTTTGTATCAGTTTGTTAAGTCTCTTTGCTGTTGATTTGGGTTGCATTTTACAGGGTCATCATGTCAAAACGGAAAGTCACATTTGAAGACCAAGGCGATGATGATGAAGAGGAGATGAGTCTCCCAAAGAAGAAGGTGAAATAAACCTTTCTAACACCTTTGCCTAATCTGAGCTGTTCTGCCTGTTTTTGGTTAGAGTTCCTATCAGTACTGATCAATCTAGTGGTAGGAGCTCCTCAAAATTGTAGGACAAACCACCTGGATGGAACTTGGGTTGAGGAAGGATATTCTTTAACTTGAGATCCCAGAAAATAAAGCTAAGGGCAAACTTTTCATAACAGTGTTTTTCAATTTGGCAACTCATAAGAGATAGATGGATTTTAACTCATGCTGGCTGGGTTATTCTGGTAGTTGAAGTCTGTACATCCTAAAGTTACCACATTTGAAAAACACCAATCTGGGAAGTTGAAGGGCTATAGGGATAGACCTAAATGCAGGCAGTCCTCAATTTACAACCATTTGTTTAGTGACCATGTTAAGTTACCACAGCACTGAAAAAAGTACGACCATTGCAGCATCCCCATGGTCACATGATCAAAATTTGGATGCCTGGCAACTGACTCATATTTATGGTGGTTGCAATGTCCCGGGGTCATGTGATCACCTTTTGCGACCTTCTGACAAGCAAAGTCAATGGGGAAGCCACATTGACTTAACAGCTATGTTACTAACTTAACAACTGTAATGCAGTCATTTGTTAACAACTGTGTCAAGAAAGGTCATAAAATGGGCCCAAACTCCCCTAAGTGTCTTGCTTAGCAACGGAAATTTTGGGCTCAGTTATGGATGTAAGTCCAGGACTGCCTGTAAGTGCCTCAGGTTATCAGGGGAAAAAATAAAGCTACAGAGACTAACTTGCTAATTTGAAGAGTTAGCTAATTTGTAACTTGACAATTGGGGGAAAACAGATAAATGCTGAACTTCTGCATTCACTTCATCTCTTGAGCAGCTGGTGGAACCTGCCATTGGAGGGCCAGGCAGCCGTTTTAAAGGCAAGCATTCATTGGACAGCGATGAGGAAGATGAAGAAGATGAAGGGCAGGGTAGTAAATATGACATCCTTGCATCAGATGATGTGGAAGGTAAGTAGGGAACTGTATTTATTATAGATTTCAGTAATCAGAACTTCCATATTCTTTCCTCTCTCTGTTAAAAAAAAGTCAGTAGTCCCCAATATTGTGGATATTTTTTTTTTGGAGGCAGTTAAGACACTCTGAATTCTGTGGTGACCCACCACGTAATCTTCAAATCTCGATAAGAAGAAATGTCTTGAAGATTTTATCATTCAAGTAGAACGATGATTTTGGAGCAGAAGGCTTCATATTTACACTTTCTACTCCAGTAATTTACTGTTTGTTAACTCTGTTAAAAATTAAAGTTCAATATTTTTATTGGTGTCAAGGTCAGTCAGAAATTAATCTGCTTGCTTTATCTTTTTAGGGCAGGAATCTGCCACGATTGACTATGAAGATGGTATCCGGATCACCCCTTTCAATTTACAAGAGGAGATGGAAGAAGGTCATTTTGATTCAGAAGGCAACTATTTCTTGAAAAAAGAGGCAGTGATTCGGGACAATTGGTTGGACAACATAGATTGGGTAGGTCTTTTTCGGTAGACTTGAAGGGAAGATGACCAGTGCAATATATATATAAAGTTTAGGGAATTTTAGTTTAGAAAGAAGGCAGATAAGAGATGGATACATTATTCATTCAGTTTTGTTTATTTAGCTTGCTATTCCTCCAGCTCCTAAAGTCTCACAGTTGCTATGGAAAAAGTGTGCATAAACATTATTTGAAGTAAATGTAGGGGACTTTTAGGACTGTGAAAGGAAATATCATGGCAGAATTCTCTGCCATCCACTCCATAATGGTCATCAGTTTAAACCAGTGTTTCTCAACCCTGGCAACTTTAAGATGTGTGGACTTCAATTCCCAGAATTCCCTAGCTCCCCCTACATAATACCACTCCACCAATAAAAATTGAGAGCAATATTGACAGATGGAAGTGTGCTTGCCAAAAACCGAAATAACTGCCAGGATAAGCCATTTGTGTTCTTTTTCCAGACCTAGAATCCATTTTAATCCATAATATAGGTAGTTCTTGACTACCGATCACAATTGAGCCCAAAATCTCTGTTGTTAAGTGAGACACTTGTTAAGTGAATTTTGCGCCATTTTATGATCTTTCTCGCCACAGTTGTTAAGTGAATCACTGCAGTTGATAAGTTAGTAATAGCAATAGCACTTAGACTTATATACCGCCTTCACAGTGCTTTACAGCCCTCTCTAAGCGGTTTGACATAGCCTCTTGCCCCCAACAATCCGGGTCTTCATTTTACCCACCTCAGAAGGGTGGAGGGCCTAGTCAACCTTGAGCCTCTCAGAATCAAACTCCTGCAGTGAGTTAACCTGTAATGGTGCATTCTAACCACTGCGCCACCACGACTCTTACGGTTGTTAAGTGAATCTGACTTCCCCATTGATTTTGCTGGTCCAAAGGATCACATGAGCTTAGGGACACAGCAACGGTCATAAGTGTGAACCCGTTGCCAAGCAATTGAATTTTGATCACATGATCATGGGGAGGCTACAAAGGTCGTAAATGTAAAAAATTTATTTATTTATTATTGGGACTTATATGCCGCCCTATCTCCCCAAGGACTCAGGGCGGCTAACAACAATAAAATAAAATAATACAAAAGTTAAAAAGAAATTAAATTAATGGCCCCAGTAGAATAAATTAAAATTAAGTTAAAAATTAAAAACATAATTAAAATCCCTGTCAGTCCAGGTCAGCCTGATGGAAAAGGAGTGTTTTGAGGCTGCGGCGAAAGGATCGGAGATCCGGGGCCATCCGAAGCTCAAGGGGGAGTTGCTTCCATAGGGCTGGCGCTCCCACAGAGAAGGCCCTCCCCCTCGGGGTCGCCAGCCGACATTGTCTAGCCGACGGCACCCTGAGGAGGCCCTCTTTGTGTGAGCGCACTGGGCGATGGGAAGTCGTTCCCGGCAACAGATGGTCCTGCAAGTATCCCGGGCCTAAGCCATGTAGGGCTTTAAAAGTAAGTACCAGCGCCTTAAATCTAAGTCACTTTTTTCAGTGCCGCTGTAACTTTGAACGGTCACCGAATCAACTGTAAGTTGAGGACGACATATATATATCCTATATCTCGCTTTTCCCCTTTCCCTTATCTATGCTGTTCTGATTTTCACCAGGTCAAGATAAAGGAACAGCCTCCCGGACAGAAGAAACCATTCAATTCTGCAGATAACAAGGAAGAAGATGAAGAGGACGATGATGATGATGACGATGATCTTGAGGTAGGCCGGACACCTCTGGAGAAGAAAGAACTTCTGGAAAGAATGGTAGACTTAATGTTACCCGGCGAGACGGTAGCTCGAGCCATTCAAAGGTTTGGAGACAAGGGTGGCCCCAAAAGTAGTGGACGTCAGCGGAAGCCCTGGGCCCGCCTCAAAGTAGACGAAGCTGATCCACCCGAGGAAGAGGATCCCCAGAAGCCTGGGTCCCCTGAGCGGAAAGAGCAACTGGAACAGCTGTCGGGGCTGGCTGACCAAATGGTAGCCCGGGGCGTCTATGAGATCTACCAGGAAACCCGGGAGAAGCTGGCCGTGAGACTCCGGGCTTTGCAGCAACCTCCTCCGGCACCTTCCTCTGCCGAACCGGAACTCGATATGTTTGCTGAGGAGATCGATGAAGCCAAACTAGGGGAGAAGACATCAGCAGGTAAGCGTCCTATGTGGGGGAGGGGGGTGGGCAACAGTGTTCTGGGAGGAGCTGGATTGGAAACACGCCGTCGAGACGGTTTGCTGATTTTTATCATAGCAGGCGAGGGGTCACTTCTTGGGGTGTTTTTCACTATGTTGAGGGGAAATTTCCTCTCAAGACTTGCAAAGCTGTGTGTCAAGAGCTTATTTGGGAAAGCATTGAAATGTACAACCCCCTCATCTAACACACTCAACAATCCTTAACTCCGTATTTTTCCACCTTGGGGACTTTTTAAGAAGTGTGGACTTCAGTTCCCAGAAGCCCCCAGCCAGCATGGGATTCTGGGAGTTGAAGTCCACATATCTTAAAGTTCCCAAGGTTGAGAAACGCTGCCTTAACTGTCTGATGTTCGGAATGGGCGGGGGGGGGCAGTGTAGGTGTCTTTTATTAGGAAATTTAGGAAAATTTCTTCTGAGATATGTGCTTATTCTCCAACTACAGGATGTCAGGTGCGTGGGGAGAGTGATGATAACACACTCTCTGAGGTGATGTGGGAATATAAGTGGGAGAACACAAACACATCTGAACTTTATGGACCCTTCAGCAGCTCTCAGATGCAGGTAAGAGACCAAAGGAGGATAGATGAACTTCTTGTTCGCTTCCTCACTTTGTATCTGTTTTTCTCTATCTGTTCACTATCCTATTAATGTCCTTTTTCCCCCCATTGGTGCAGATATCCTTTCCCCTTCTCCAGTATCTCATTTATCTTTCTTTTTCCCTGGGTGACTTTTAAAAAGTGCATCTTTCTACAATTCTGTTCATTTTGATTGCCATCTATTTAGTGCTGCTGGTTGTTTGATTTTGCACTTGTATGTAAATCTTTGTTTACGTTGAATACAGGTAGTCCTCGACTTACAACTGTTCATTTAGTGACTGTTCAAAGTTACAGTGGCACTGAAAAAAAGACCATTTTTCACACTTACGACCGTAGCAGGCATCCCCATGGTCATCTGATCGAAATTCAGACGCTTGACAACTGACTCACATTTATGACGGTCGCAGTGTCCTGGGGTCATGCGATCCCCTTTTGCGACCTTCTGACAAGCAAAGTCAACGGAGAAACCAGATTCACTTAACAACCGTGTTACTAATCTTAACAACTGCACTGATTCACGTAACAACTGTGGCAAGAAAAGTCGTAAAATGGGGCAAAGCTCACTTAACAAATTTCTCACTTAGCAACATAAATTTTGGGCTCAGTTGTGGTTGTAAGTCGAGGACTACCTGTACTGAGGGAAGAAGGCTTCGGTTGGTGCACATTATTTTGGCTTTTCTTCCTGGCAATTGTGAGAAGGAAAGCCTGTTCCTAGGAAGATTTCCATATTGACAACCCTATACTTCAGAGGGATTTTTAATCACTTGTCACATTTACATTGTTCATGGTCATAGTTTATTTCCTTGGTCAGAAATCCTTTCTGGACAGTACATTTGCTGTGGGGATGGTGCGTGAGAATTACTTTTGATTGATACAGCATCACTGCCCCCAATTTTCATAGTAGCACACCCCAGGTGCATCTTTTCGAATCTGTTCTATTCCTGACATCCTGTGAATGACAATGATTCCCTTATTAGAATTTAAAAGTAACCTAAGCCAAGGGCAAGGGGACGCAGTGGCTCAGTGGGTTAGGACACTGAGCTTGTCGATCAGAAGGTCGGCAGTTTGGCGGGTCAAATCCCAAGTGCCGCATAACAGAGTGAGCATCTGTTACTCCTCCCAGCTTCTGCCAACCTAGCAGTTCGAAAGCACGTAAAAATGCAAGTAGAAAAATAGGGACCACTACGGTGGGAAGGTAACAGCGTTCCGTGCGCCTTTGGCGTCTAGTCATGCCGGCCACATGACCACGGAGACGTCCTTGGACAAGCGCTGGCTCTTCGGCTTTGAAACGGAGATGAGCACCGGCCCCTAGAGTCGGAAACGACTAGCACGCATGTGCGGGGGAACCTTTACCTTACCTTTTAAACTAAGGGCAGCATATTGGCAGTTTTGAGTGTAGGATCAGAAATGGTGCGCAGCCTTCGGTTTCCTTGGAATTACCAGATCTGTGATAAATGATATTCCAGCTCTTTATTCGCAAATCATTTGTGATTTAATACGGTTTGATTTGTTCTAATATGGTCCTATCGGATCCCTTATTGGCTAAGGGCATTTCAGGATGACCCTTTTGATAACGCTGCCAATTAAGTGACCCTCTTCGACATTGGTTGCCTCTCTCGTGAGGTTCCATGCCAGATTTTGCTCCGTTTTCGTTCATGAATGAAGGCAGATATATACTGTCACAGGATCCCACCAGGACCAGAGGTTTTGGCTTCCAAGCTTTACGACTCGTGCTGGAGTCCACCCTCGGGGAACTTCTCTCTAGCACAGCCTGTTTTCTTTCCTTTTCTTCTTTTCCCTGCCGTTCCTCTCTCTTTTCTTTCAATTTCTCTTTTCTGTCTCTTCAGGACTGGGTATCCCAAGGCTATTTCCCTGATGGGGTTTACTGCCGGAAGGCGGATAATTCCGAGGGCCAGTTCTACAATTCCAAGCGGATTGATTTTGATCTCTACACATGATCGGAACCCACCTCCTGTTCTGCCGAGCGCGAGGGATAGAGTTCAACCCAGCGACAGACTGAAAGAACTTGCCAGACTTTGGGGAGAGGTGTGGGGGGGTGTGAGGGCAAGGGGACGATACGTCTGTGTGTGTGTGTGTGGGTGCACTTGCCGAGGGGAAGAGGGGTTTGATTCACCATTTAAATGTGAGGATGTTTGGGATTTTGTGACAAAAATAAAATAACTTTAAATTGGCTTGGTTAGTCAGCTCTCTCTATTTTCCTGCTGGCTATTAGGTCCCTTGTAAGTTTTGTGTAGGGCAGGGGTAGGCAACCTTGGCTCTTTTATGACTCGTGGACTTCAACTCCCAGAATTCCTGAGCCAGCATGGCTCCGCATGGAAACCTTTCCATTTCTCCTCAGCGTGGCTGGCTCAGGAATTCTGGGAGTTGAAGTCCACAAGTCATAAAGCGGCCTAGGCCAGAGGCAGGCAACCTTGGCTCTTTTATGACTCGTGGACTTCAACTCCCAGAATTCCTGAGCCAGCATGGCTCAGCTTGGAAACTCCCTTTCCCCTCACCATGGCTGGCTCAGGAATTCTGGGAGTTGAAGTCCACAAGTCATAAAAGAGCCAAGGTTGCCTACCCTGTTGTAGGGTAACGGTTGCCAGATACAAATAATCTTGTACAGATAGTCCTCGACTTAGGAGCAGAATTGAGCCCAGCACTTCTGCTGCTAAACAAGACAGTTACAACCTTTCTTGCCACAGTTTTAAGTGAGTTACTGCAGTTGTTAAATTAGTAACACGGTTGCTAGGTGAATCTGGCTTTCCCATTGACTTTGTCAGAAGATCGCAAAAGGGGGAATCACATGACTTTGGGACACTGCAACCGTCATAAATACATGCCAGTTGCCAAGGGTCTACATTTTGATCACGGGACCACGCGGATGCTGTCACAGTGTGAAAAACAGTCATATGCCTCTCTTCAGTGCCATTGTAACTTTGGACCGTCACTAAACAAATGGTTGTAAATTGAGGATTATCTCTATGGATGCAGGATTACTTGGGCGTGGCTCATTAACCAGAACTAGTAGGATCACATCCTTCCTATCAGCTGCAGCAGTCAACGTGATTGTTGGTGGAAAATAACACTTTTCCCCTACTAAATGAATGCTTGTAAGGCAAGGACTACCTGAGATAGGTTCTTTCAGCCCAGCGTTTTTAAGTTTATCATGTGATAATTGAAGCTTCTGCTACTCACTAGTCCACAGATCATTAAACAAGGAAAATGTTTTTAATAGATAAATACACAGATTTAAAAACACAGAAAAGATAGATGACTAGCCTAATGGGCCTAGAATAAAATCAACATATTTTATACTCAGGCTTGCTTAGTTTACAGCCATATAGTCACATCGATTGTCGTTAGATTTATAGAAAGGAAATTATCTTTTCATCCCTTAAAAATAAAATTTCAGATTTGGGAACATCGCTCTAAATAGTTCTCTGGATGGACTCAGCAAATTTATGGCAACTGAGGTAGAATCTGCTATTGTAGCAAGATAGTAATGATTAAGTAAATGGATGCCTCAAAAGTATTCCCTTAAGACAGGTGGGCGACTATGGCCCTTTATAACCTGTAGACTTCAACTCCCAGAATTCCTGGCTGGCTCAGGAATTCTGGGAATTGAAGTCCACGGATTGTAAATGGCCATAGTCGTCCACTCCTGCCTTAAGGCATTCTTTGCAAGTTCAAAAAAGCCTTCAAGATGGGTTCTTTTATAATATCAAAAGATCTGCTGATGAGACAGAATGATTCTATCACATTAAAGAAAAGATTTAATATTTTTATGACTAAGCAAGTTGTAAGCAATCTGATGGAAATGTTTGCTAACCATCTTGAAATCCATATTTCTCAAAATTCAACTTGAGCCAGCTCATTGGCACAGGAAGGAAACTATGGCAAATTATTTGAGCAATCAATCCTTTACTGTGTCTAATGAAGCAAGCTAGAGGTAGATAGATGAGTTACAAAAAATAGAATGGATCAGGAAGGGGATAAGAACCTCAATTTGAGAGATAGTCTTGGTGGTTCTTATCCCTTCCCCTCACTCTCCTGGGAAGATGAACCATATCTCATGGTCTCTTCATAGAATTTCTGTGAAAATTTCTACGATTGATTATTCCTCTATAGCTTTATTCTTGGAAGGTTAGCTTTTTGTTTCCTGTGAATTTTAGTTGTCCCTGCCAGGAAGCAGATGTCGTATGTTCCCAAAATTTGTGTGATTCCTACAGCTGATTACTCCGCAGCAGAGTAAATTTGGCCCTTTTTGTGGAAAGAAATGAAATTAAGCCTATTCAGTAAATCAGGCTGAAGTTCTAGCCAGTTTTGGTTTTTTAACCACAACTTTGAGCAATGCCATGGCTAGAAAGCTTGCCTGCCAATATCCATCTTTAGGACGCAAGTAGTCTTTGACTCACAACCATTTGTTTAGTGACCATTTAAGGTTACAACGGCACTGAAAAAAGTGACTTAGCGACCATTTTTTCATATTTACGACCATTGCAGCATCCCCGTGGTCACGTGATCAAAATTCAGATGCTTGGCAACTGACTCATATTTATGACGGTTGCAGTGTTCTGGAGTCATGTGATCAGCTTTTGTGACCTTCTGACAAGCAAAACCAGTGGGGAAGCCAGCTTCGCTTAACAACTGCGTTACGAACTTAAGAGCTGCAATAATTCACTTAACAGCTGTGGCAAGAAAGGTGATAAAATGAGGCAAAGCTCAACAACTCTCTTGCTTGGAAATGTTGGGGTCAATTGTAGTCGCAAGTCGAGGACCAGTGCCTTTGAACAGCGGAGAATCTAGTTGGGAATTTTGACTAAGAGGCATTGATAAGATTCCCTGTCAATTTTTCTTAACACCCGTCAAGCAAAATTTTCCTAGGATGGAATTGTAGGAGCGAAACCAGCATTGCCTGTGAGAGTTTTGCCCACTGGGTTCGCCAATAGCAGTAATGCCAAACCCTTTTGGCTCGGCATGTCAAAAATTTAGAAAATGGCTACCTTGACCTCTGCTACTGTATCTCACACACACTGAAACACAAAGACCGGACAACGGAGACCTCCTCTCTGGACTCTGAAAATCGCACAAGAGGGTCCTGGTCTCGTGGGGTCTCTGGAAACTCCAAAAGCTGCACAGGGATGCTCACATAATTTTTGGAGCCCTCAGGGGCCACACCAGCAGGATCCTCTTGAGTGACTTCCAAAGGGTCCAGAAGCCTGCCACGTCACCAAAAAATAGCCTGCCATGTCACCTGTGACGTGTGTCAAAGGTCTGCCATCGTCAGCCTACAGCATTAAGCACACACTGGTCAGGAGGAAAAAAGGACCATATAATCACCCCGGTGCTCAACATACCACAGGAAGTGATTTAGAAATACTTTGGCTACAGATTGCACAAAGGGTGGCCAAAGCAGAAGTTGGAAGAACTAAGAATGTTGGGAGGAAATATATATTGGGCGTGCGAAGAAAAGGAAGTGAGATGCAGAGGAGTCACTGAAGAGGCTCCAGAGAGGTGAAGCCACACATTATGGGTCCTGTCACCAAAGTGAAGCTCTTCTACCAAGCCGTGTTCCTTCTTTGCCTCGGCTGCGGTACGTAGCAGAGCACTGTTGGGTTTGGTGGCTCGGGAGCAAGGCAACAGGTGACCTGAGAAGTACCAGATTTACCTGGCCTTTCATAGATTTCAGAGCATTTCCCAGCTTGGGGGATAGGGAATTATTACTCCTTTATACAACTAGATCAGCATCTTTCATCCAGAACGGGAGAATTGGTTAGGGAGGGTTGATAATTTCCATCCAAAGTAAAGAAGGCCGAGTTGCAAGGGTTGGACATCCCCCTGCAAAATGGAGAGCCTAGAGATGCTCTTGAATTAATTTCAGTAAGGATCACGTATTGGTCTTTTGAAAAAAAAAGGAAAGGTAATATTAGCATAGAAGCTCTTCTTAAGTTTTGCACTGGCTGAACGTTGAGAGGATCGCTAAATATCGCTTCAACTTAGCCCTTCTATCAATCTCTGCAAAGTGGGTTAAATGCTCCTAGATTGAGCCACACAAGCGAGGCTGTGAGACAATGGTGTGCTTAGATTTGTTTAAATTCACTGATGTTTGAAGGAGGGCATCCTACATCTTACCCAATCTGAGCAGTTTTTATAAAATTAATATTTCTTCAATACTTAATATAAAAAGTAGCATTAGAAAAGATTGGTGTCTATTGCCCCCAGCTCCAGAATTAATTTTCACTGATAGCCTGTTTTGTTTTTCTGCCTAAGGAGTTTTCAAGACAATTATTAAAATAGGGGATTGCTTTTAAGCTCCCTTAACTTTTTCTACAGAATTATGCAAAAATCACTGCCTGAGGCGATTATAACATAAGGAACATTCCAAGGCTTTACAAAATGTCATGTTATCCATTTCAGAACATGAAAGATGTAGTCTAATAATGCCATCAATTTATACCTCTCTTTCAACTTTACCTGCTTGTAAAAGGACACAGTATTTCATCCTAATGAACTCCAATTTAATCTGGAGCACTCTAAGCATCTTAAACTAATCCTGGACAGCAGCTAAGAACTTGTGACGCCAGACCAAATGGAAGGAAAAGATAGTGCCAGCTTTTAAATACAATAATTTTTCCAGGAAGGGTGTGTAAAACACATGATTTCAAACTGTTTTGAGGATGAAATTTCCCATTCTGAGATCAAAACTGCTGTACTGAACATTCTGGGAGTATTTTGAACTTGGAACAATAATTTACGAAGTGTGAAACATTTTCAAAATACTTGAAACAGCCTATATTATGTCATTAAAAAACAGCCATTTCAGATTTGATATGCTTCAAAATAAGTTGCCTCTAGTTCTTTGCATAATTCAAAGTGCTTTGGATTCCTTTTATGTAGTAAATTCTATTTTTAATCCAGTGTCATTTGCATTCCATTTTTAACTCTATTGTACTTAATCTATCGGGTTTTATTCTGCATATTTTTATAACAGTTTTTACTTGTGTTGATTTATTCTAAGCCATTTTTTATTACTTCTCTGAATTCTAAACTAAGAATAGGTGAGGGGAAAAAGAGCAGGTTGTACCACTTTCATCTGAATATGGATATTTCATTTTTTTATTTATAATTTGTTTTATTCAATTTGGACGCCATCCAATTCTTTTTTTTTTAGACCAGACTTTATTTTGGACGCCATCCAATTCTGACTGGGTAGTACACAAATAATAAATCAGGGTGGGATACAGGCAAATATTCAGATAGAAAACAAAAGTAGCAAATGCCTGCAAGGGGGGTTCCTGTCTTATCTCAAGATCAAGGAGACTAATCAGGTCTTTATGGAACATCAGCTAGGTGAAGCAGCATTAATTTTGGGAGGATGGGGTGTAGAATATCATTCCAAAGGCCAGACACCACAACAGAAAGAGAAGGCACACTTCCTGGGTCCCAGTGGATGGCATTGTTAATTGAAAGTATCTAGAAATCAAATAAAACATAAAAACATAAACAGAATGTGCAACTCTGCCAATATAGAATGCTCAAATGGAAACCACGGGAGATAGATGGTCATATAATTTGGGCCTATGCCATGTAGGACTTTATTGGCAATAACCAGCACCTTCATTCACACCCAGAAACAGACTGGCAACCGCTGCAGCTTGTAGAGCAAGAGTGGTACAGGGCATATTGAGGCATACACATCACTGACCGCACAGCTGCAGTCTGGACTGATTGAAGCTTCTGAATGGTTGTCAAGGGCAGCCCCATGCACAGTCATTGCAGTAGTCAAGTTCTGAAGTGACTAGGGTGTGAATGACAGTCCAAAGTGTCTCCTAGACCAAAAAGGGTGGGACTGATACATCAGATGGAGGTGAACAAAGTCCCCCTTGAGTAAGCTGAGTCCGAAGGATCTTCAGATTATATGCTACTTATGAGTGAGGACGTGCTACTGCATCTAAGTATGGATGGAAAGTTTTTGGGTCCCTAAAGCTCAAAGCCATTCAGATCCAACTACAGGTCACCTTTCTGGCTGCCAGAACAACCCGGGAAGGACTTTGATCCAAAGACTAACAGAGCAGAGAACTCTTTCCTCGGGTGTCACCAACCCAAGCCTAACCCAAATCGCATAACAAGACTGAGCCCCAGGCATTTCAGCTCAAATATCCTTCACAGAGGTCCTGTAGATGTATTTGCCTGACCCTCCCCATCAGAACTGGGTCACCCATGGCTATCAATGGACGTCATAAGGGCATCGGCAACAATTCCAAACATGATCTTAAGTCCAACTCAACCAGAAGACTTCACATTGCATTATCTCCAGAGCAAAACTAAAAGCCTTGTAGGGATAACATTACTAAGCATACACAAAAAAAATCTGTTTGTTTCTACACGCTCAAATGAGAGAGAGGGAGTGAGGGAGAAAGAGAGAGAGAGAGAGAGGTTATATTTCACAAATATAGATAATCCTTGCTTAATGATGGTAATTGGGACAGGTAACTCCATTTCTAAGTGATGTGATTGTAAACTGCGATGTCGTGTGACTGCACAGACTTACAAAGACCGTTGCAGCAGTTCTGGCTGCCATTGTTAAGCAAGTCGCCTAAAGGTGACATCAAGCAACTGGCTTGTGACCTCTTGCTGGCTTCTCCTTCACTCGGCTTGTCAGAACCATCAGAGAAGGTCACAGATGGCAATCAAATGATTATGAAACACTGCAACTGTCATAATGGCGCGCCTGAACTACGAGGGTCTGTTGTAAGTCTCATTCAGCAGCATTGTAATTTCCAACAGTCACTGAACAACTAGTTGTTAGGTGAGGACTACCTATACATTCTCTTTCACTAAGACTTTATTTTGAAAATTCAAGGATATTTATCCCTCAGACTGAAATGATCTATCTGGGCCTAATTCCAGTATGTCCCACACTTCAAACAGCCAATTTTTTTTTAGAGGAATCTATGCAAGCTGTGTCCCTAAGTAATATTTATTTACTTGTTTATGTCATATTTTGATGCTTCTACAATCAAAAGGAGGCGTGGCTCGCATAGGAAAAGAAAATACAAGATGGGGGGGGGAGACAGAGATTACGGTCCTGCAAGTTTATACAACATGTCCCTCAAGTAGAGAGCATTCGTGTTTATATGATGTATGATGGGACATGTGTGTTTTAGTGCTCACTTGTGAATAGTTGTGTAGTGTGGGGCAAGATTGCCTGTGTGGCCTAAGTTCTATCAGGGTTGGTGTTTGAGCTCTTCAACAAGTAAAAAACATGATGCCTTTAGCTGCTCTTTGCCAGAATGTAATGGAATGTAATCTGGATTCCCAGCAGGGAGGGGCTGCATTCCTGAGGACCAAGAGACAGCGAAGTTTAGATATGAGTGTCTTGCCTGTCTGTGTGGATGGGGGTGGTCTTAGGGATTCTTTGATTGGGCTGTTTACTAATGGCTCTGTGGCAGTTTCTTGATTGGGGTATTGCTTACTTGACTGTTGGTCTGAAGGTGACCTCGGAGTTAATCTATGCTGATCCTTGGTGGAGCAGTGGGCTAATGCCTCCTTAAGTAACACCAGCTGCCTGCAATTAGTGCAGGTTCGCATCCCACCAGGCTCAAGGTTGACTCAGCCTTCCATCCTTCCGAGGTAGGTAAAATGAGGACCCAGATTGTTGGGGGCAATAAGCTGACTTTGTAATAATGCCGCTTGGGGGGGGGCGAAAGCCCTAATAAGCAGGCATATACATAGAATGAAGGCTATTGCTAAGCACATTGGTTTGTGCTTAAATTGTAAGCCGCCCTGAGTCTTCGGAGAAGGGCGGGATATAAATGGGATTAAAAAAAAAATCTGAGTGCTGATTACTGGTGCTGGAGTCTTACCCTCTTTTGGGCTGGTTGATTGTCTCTTTTGCATAATCTTTAGATGTTGTTATTGTCCATGTGTCTATCGATGGCTGATTTGTCAGAGTGCCAGGCTTCTAGAAATTCCCTGGCATTTTTCGATTTGACCTAGACTAGGATTGTCACATTTTCCCAATTGAAACTATGGTTAAATCTGTTGTGAAATTAAAGACGTTTTGTCATGCCTTTTGACTGCCAGTTGGTGTTCATTAATTTCAGCAATAGACTAACTCCAAGGTCACCTTCAGACCGACAATCAAGTACGCAATACTCCAATCAAGAAACTGCCACAGAGCCATTAGTAAACAGCCCAACCAAAGAATCCCTAAGCCTGACCCCGTCCACACAGACAGGCAAGAGACCAGAATATAAACCGACAGCAAACTGCACTCCTTACTAGCACTGATGATGATGTGACCTAGTTAGGGTAATGAAAGGTCTGCAAGAAAACAAGCAAGCTCAGAGAGCACCAAGGACCCCCCATTTCAACCCTGAGCTACAAATATTCCCCTTCATTGGAAATTTTTAGATAGTTTGGTTGGGATGAAGAGGCTCAGGACAGCTCTTCTCCAGAGATTCTCACAGAACATATCTTTATTGATGCTAGTTGTTTGCTTTAGTTTGGCAAGAGCAACAATAAAGGAAATTGCTGTGGAGTAACTCAGCTCGTTTTGGAGCCTGACAACGTCTTGCACTGTTGCACTCCTCGATCAAGGCCTCTAGTCCTTCAGAAGACCTTGCAACTCTTATTGACTGCTTCTCTGGTTCTTTCCTGTTCTTGCTGACCGTATTATCCAGGCAGCCAAAGAGGAACAGCGAATTCATTTGCTTTTTTTTTTAATGAGCAGACATGCTGCTTATTCTAACATCTGATTCAGCTGGGGCTTTTGTGACACTACTGGGTCACTACTGGGCACCGAGGGCATCTTGCTCAAGAAAAGTCACAGTGATGTAGACAGCAAGGGGACCTATGTGCCTGGAAGTTCATTTTCTATGGCAGCCCTGTGATTTTCTGAGAAAGGACTGCTGTGAGTCACTAAAGAAAGTGAAAGAGTTATTCATGATAATGGACTTCTACTCTCTAACATACAGTTCTGATGCATTTTGTGGGCTTTAAAAGTAAGGGTTTTTTTAAAAAAAACCTGGAATCATATTGTCTGTCTATGGGGTAGCTGTAGAAGAGATATAGATTGGTGGAAAAGAAAAATATGTGATTTATCAATTCTGAAGGAATTGGGGGCAGGCAAGATGTTTCAAATGTAGCCACTTTCCTCTGCCTTCATATGTGGGTCAAAACAAAGTGCATTTTGTGGTTAAAAAAAGATGAAATGAAATGGAAATGGAAAAAGTGAAAGTTTTGTTCTAACGCAGCCAGAGAGATCTAGGAGTTTCTCTGGATATTTTGTATGTTCAAAGCATATGATCCATTTTATTGGGTGTATTCACATGACACCTTCAACCACTCTGGAGAAACATGAATACTTAACAATCATTGTGCCCTGAGTGGTACTAATCACACTGCTTGATAATTTTCCTGTGGGAATTTTTTTAATTTTTTTTTAAAAAATAAGACTTTAAAAATTGATAGTAAGGGAACTAAAGGCTAATAGAAAGTCAAGTTTGTGTTCTTCTCACAACAATTAAAGGAGAAGAACACAAACTTGACTTTCAAGTCTTGACTCAAGCAAAATATTCCAACATTAGACCTATTGTAAAATATTTTTGAAAATGGGCTCAGAAGTTAATAGTGACATCTGCCTCTATGAAAAGACTGTGTCTCTGGAGAGATATTATGGAAGAGAAACAAGTTTTACCTCAGCAGACTGAGACTGAGCTGAAAGTGCATTTACAAATGACAGGATACAAGAATGACATGGAAAAAGTGTTATACTGGACATACAGCTGATTTTTAATAAATAAAAGAGATATGCAGACAATTAACCATGAGAATCACCTGGATAATTTTCCTATCTTGGATTTACAAAAGAGGCTTGTTAAAATTTTGAAGAATCTCATGAGAAGGGACAAAGAAAAAAAATGAAAAGAAAACAAGTTCTACAACATGATTTGAATGGACTAAAGATTAAGGTTTTTAGTAGTAAAAGGAAGGAATATAAAGTTGGTTTATTTGATCAAGTTTAAAATAAGTACGTTGTTCTTTCTGGTAGTCTTTAATGGGCTTTTGCTGACTCTAGATTGATGCTTTATGGTAAGGTATAGGTAAGAGATGGGATATGGAAAGAATAGATTGTTGTATTTTAAGAGGAGGTAATGTTGTTAAAAGGGACGCGGTGGCTCAGTGGGTTAGGACGCTGAGCTTGTTGATCAGAAGGTCGGCAGTTTGGCAGGTCGAATCCCGAGTGCCGCGTAACAGAGTGAGCGCCTGTTACTCGTCCCATCTTCTGCCAACCTAGCAGTTCGAAAGCACGTAAAAATGCAAGTAGAAAAATAGGGACCAGTACGGTGGGAAGCTAACAGCGTTCCGTGCGCCTTTGGCGTCTAGTCATGCCGGCCACATGACCACGGAGACGTCCTCGGACCAGCGCTGGCTCTTTGGCTTTGAAACGGAGATGAGCACCGGCCCCTAGAGTCTGAAACGACTAGCACGCATGTGCGGGGGAACCTTTACCTTTAACCTAATGTTGTTAAAATTATTTATGCTCGTGATGAAGTTAGGAAATCACTTTATATATTTACTTTCTTTGCCTTTACTACATTCTTAATTTTCTTTTCACTTTTTTCCTTTTTTTTGCACCTTCTGCTCTTTGTTTATATTCTTCTAATTTTTTTAGTTTGTATGAGTTTTTAACTGATGTAATTATAATCTTTAATAAAATTAGTATTGAACAAACAACATCTTGCTAGTCAAGAATCAGGGGCATGTGTAGTTTTGACCACTCCAGTATGCTCATGTAACACCATAACTTTGTGAGCTGCTGTGGCTCCCATAGGCTTCTGCATGCAATTCAAGGTGTTGTTTATTACCTTTAAAGCCCTGCATGTCCTGGGTACAGGTTATTTCCAGGGCTGCCATTCCTAGCAGTATTCTCAGAGTGCTTCAGGTAGCCTAGGTCAGGGATAGGCAACCTTGGCTCTTTTATGACTCGTGGACTTCAACACCCAGAATTCCTGAGCCAGCCATGTTGGCTCAGGAATTCTGGGAGTTGAAGTCCGCGAGTCATAAAAGAGCCAAGGTTGCCTACCGCTGGCCTAGATAAACAGAATCACCACGTGGGCTTCAGAAAGCATAAAACAGCTCTCTCCTGAAGTATGCATGGCCCCAAATCTGTTGCCCTTTCGCAAAGGTGTGAAAGTTGTCTGTTCCCCCAGGCACCTGAGCTAGAAAATTAATTATGGGGGCTGTAATATGGATACACATGATTAGCGGTTTCGTGATTTTACAATCTGGATTTATCTGTTCTTTTTAATTTAATGAAAAGTCAAACTTGTTTTTATTTTGCTGTTCCACAAATGTTTCTTGGATAGGTATGTGGCCATGTCAAATGGATTAATAAAAATTGGATTAATAATATAAATAAATCCTGGCGAACTGCTTATTGGGTTTGAGCTGAACCAGGAGTGGGCCGCAGCCCGTAGGTTGGGGACCCCTGGTCTAGAAACCCTGAAGGACACCAGATTGCCTAACTCTGCCTCAGAACACACCAGTGTACAATAGTTACCTCAGAATTATACAACCATAGGGCTAGAAAGGACTTTGGAAGTCTTTTGGACCAACCCCCTGCTCAAGAGTAACACCTAATCAGTATGAAATCTGTCTAGCTCAGGGGTAGGCAACCTCGGCTCTTTTATGACTCATGGACTTCAACTGCCAGAATTCCTGAGTCACCTGACTCAGGAATTCTGGGAGTTGAAGTCCATGAGTCATAAAAGAGCCAAGGTTGCCTACCCCTGGTCTAGCTTACAGTGGACAAATCCATATTGGAAGTCCACAAGCAGACACAATAAGTTAGCTGCCACTTATTCTAGGAATCGCATATAGCTATATATCAAGTAGTCACCTTGATATCTGTATCTTCCACTTCAAAATGCTGGTGACCTCATCACCATGACATACCACAAAATCTCATTGCATGGAAGTTGCCAAAGGAAGGAAATAATTATTATTCAACCCCGGTGAATTATCTTTTCACATTACCACTCACAGAGCTGGAGTAAAGGTTATTTCCTTTGTTTGGCAACTCCTTGTTCTGGTTTATGGGTTTTACCCAGCTGACTAGCTCTCTGAAGTGGCCACAGATTGAATCAGCAGAGCAGCTAATGCTGGTTCAGTAGAGCAAGCGAGGTTAGCATTCAGTGACCAATACAGAGTAAGCAAAATAGGTAATGTTTCCGTCCAGTGCTATACAGGTAGTCCTCAACTTATACAATTGAGCTCAAAATGTATGTTGCTTAAGCGAGACATTTGTTAAATGAATTTTGCCCCATTTTATGACCTTTCCCGCTATAGTTGTTAAGTGAATCACTGCAGTTGTTAAGTTAGTAACATGGTTGTTAAGTGAATCTGGCTTCCCCATTGACTTGGCTTGTCAGAAGGTTGCAAAAGGGAGATCACATGATCTTGGGACACTGCGACCGTCATAATTATGAACCAGTTGACAAGCATCTGACTTTTGATCATGTGACCCTGGGGATGCAGCGATAGTAAGTCTGAAAAATGGTTATAAGTCACTTTTCTCTGTTGTAACTTTGAATGATCACTAAACGAACTGTTGTAAGTCGAGGACCAACTGAACTTCGTTTTCAGGACAGGCCAATCTAAAGATGCCTCTCGGCATGTTTATGCGACACCCTGATTGTTTCAGCTGCTGGTGCCCTCAGTTCATTTTTGTGCTTCTGCTTTCAGACAGCCTTTGCTATTTTAACTATGTCATTACAGGTAGTCCTCAATTTACGATCATTCGTTTAGCGGCCATTTGAAGTTACAACAGCATTGAAAAAAGGGACTAACAACTGATTCTCACACTTAGGACTATTGAGGTATCCCCATAGTCACATAATCAAAATATGGGTGCTTGGCATCTGGCAGAGTAACAGAATAACAGACGAGTTGGAAGGGACCTTGGAGGTCTTCTAGTCCAGGACTTTTCAACCTTTTCACCCATTGTACCACTTTTAGGATATGGCAACATCCGAGTACCACCAGTCACCTAGCAAGGTGTCAAAAACTTGACCAAAAAAAAAGGAAAAAAGTGATGAAGTACAGGTAGACCTTGACTTACAACAGTTTGCTTAGTGACTGTTCGAAGTTACAATGGCACTGAAAAAAGTGCCCCCCCCCAAGCCACAGCCGAGCAAGACACCTGCCTGCCCGCCCGGCGGCGCTCTTCCTCCTGTCCGAGGTTTTCATTGTTGTGGGCATTTCTGTTGAGGATTGGCAGGATTGGGTGAGGTGGGTGTTTGGTTTTTATTCCCCCTGTCTGCTGGGTGGTTGTAAGCAGGTTTTAGTCACTTCACATGACCCTGGGACACTGTGACTGTCATAAATATGAATCAGTTGCCAAGCATCTGAATGTAAATCACAAGATCCTGGAGATGCTGCAACATGCCAGCTGATCGGCCCTTCTTCTGGGCCCAGAAGCGCCAGGATCAGCGCTGAGCTCCAGCTGGAGCCTGGCGCTGATCCTGGTGCTTCCGCTGAGCCCTGACAGCCCCGAAGAAACGCTGATCCTGGCGCTTCCGCTGAGCCCTGACAGCCCTGCAGCTCCAGCCATCTCTCGCTCAGGCTTGTGCGGTGCTGCCACTGGTTCAGCTCATTCCCCTCCCCCGCTACCACTTTTCTAGGATAGTCGCATACCACCTGCCGGGTGCCAATGTACCACAGGTGGTACCCGTACCACTGGTTGAAAAGCCCTGTTCTAGTCCACCCCCTTGCTCGGGCAGGAAACCCTATACCATTTCAGACAAATGGTTGTCCAGTCTCTTCTTAAAAACCTCCAGTGTTGGAGCACCCACAACTTCCTGAGGCAAGTTGTTCTACTGATTCATTGTTCTAACTATCAGGAAATTTCTCCTGGCATATATTTACCAATAGAGTAGAATAATTATAATAATGTTATTGTCACTTTGAATGTACACTAAATGGCATACATTAAAATGAAATTTCGTTGCATACAGCTCTCAAAGGATCGCCACCTCCGATATACACTACACAAATATGACATAAATAAATAAATAAATACAGAATTATGCAGATACCCACATATATTATATGACACAGAGAAACAACAGTCTAGTTTGGGTTATGTATACATGTGCATGGCGAGAAAAATGAATCTTGCGACTTTACCAGATGAATGGCATATAGGGAACAAGGCTATTACAGAATCGGGTAGATAGCAATAGCAAGAGCACTTAGACTTATATACTGCCTCACAGTGCTTTACAGCCCTCTCTAAGCAGTTTACAGACTCATCAAATTGCCCCCCAAAATCTGGATCCTCATTTTACTGACCTCAGAAGGATGGAAGGGTGAGTCAACCTTGAGCCGGTGAGAATCGAACTGCTGGCAGTCAGCAGAATAAGCCCGCAATACTGCATTCTAACCACTGCGCCACCACCCACTCTTTATGATGCTTGCAGCTCCCCCGGATCATATGAGTTCCATTTGCGACCTTCACAGCTGACTTCCTACAAGCAAAATCAAAGGGAGAAGCTGGATTCACTTAACAACTACAGTGATTTGTTTAACGACTGTGGCAAGAAAGGTCATAAGATTAGGCATGACCTCCTTAATGACCGCCTTCTGACAGACGTTCCGATCCAATTGTGGTTGTACACTGAGGACTATCTGTATAGGAATAATTCACTATCTTACCCCCATTACTGTCATTGGGCTTCTGTTCCTTTTTGAAAAATAGATGTTCAGGAGCAAGGGTCTTCAAACTTGGCCCTTTTATGACTTGTGGACTTCAACTCCCAGAATTCCTCAGCCAGCAGGCACGCTGGCTGAGGGATTCTGGGAGTTGAAGTCCACAAGTCATAAAAAGGCCAGGTTTGAAGACCCCTGTTCAGGAGCATTGATTCTCTGCTGCCTTCCTCTCTTGTAGGCCTTCCGTGCTTTTCAGCTTTCAGCCTCTTCGATTTTGAGGCTCCTGTGATTTTCCTCGGGGAGAAAACTGACCAGTTTGGCTATCGCGTTATCCAGACAAGATCCAGTGGCACTTCCTGGTGAGGCTGGAGCGGAATACGTTAAGAACATTGATTGCTGTTTTTGTTGAAGTGATCTGCAGGTCTCAAACTATTAATTCTAAAATAATATTTAAATATTAATTCTAAAATATTATTTCACATCCCTTTAGGTTGGTAGTGAGCGCTCCTTTTGCAAGCAATCGGACAGGTTCCCTTTTCCGATGCTCATATGATACACAGAAATGTCAACCAATTGTCCTTAACCGTAAGTGCAAACTAAAATACGTTTGTGACTCTCCCACATATGGATTTTTTCCCCATTTTATCTTAAGAAAAGAGAGCTTCTTAGAGTACATTGGCATTGACAGCTTAAACTGGTTTTACATAAGTTAGTGGGTTCACATAGGTCCCTAAGCCATAATATTGTTTGATTTTTGTTAGCATATTGCATGAAACTATTTTAGTTTCTATATTATAGATTAGCAGGTTAGTGAGCCCAGTTAATTGTGATTTGTCACCAAACCATGATTAAGAAAAAATGAATTATTGCAATTTAGGAATCCAGTCTAGCTGTAGTCTTAGGAATTGTATTTTATGAGATAATTCTATTAGGACTCCAAGTCTAATTTTCTCAGTCTCCTCTCCTCCAAGGACAGGGAATTATTGCAATATGATCTTATGGTGGGAATAAATTTCAAAAAGTAGGAAAGACTAAATGGTCTCACAGGAAGTAGGACACAATGATTTTACGATTCTTTCCTGGGCTATTTATTAATTAACCACACACTGTTATTTCTGTTTTAATTTTTTCTCTCTATATTATTGCTACCTTTGCAATCAATTTGCAGAATGTCAGTTATTGGACAGATTAGAAATATAATAGTAAAATCATTTTTAGAAAGTACATTCTTAGCATTAACATTTGATTTGAGCAATTTCTGACATTAATGCACTGCAGTGCACATGTGGGTGTGGGTCCTCAATTCTACTCTGCACATCCCTTCCAAAATCTCTTAGCCAGACAAAGTTGCAGAATGCATTTGAGCCACAAATAAGACCAACAAATCCATCAGGAGATATTCCTTATTTTTTAAAAGGCTATCTTGGTTAGACACGTTTGTGTGAAAGTGATAAGTCTGTGAAATAGAGACAAGTAGAATAACAGAATTGAAAGGGACCTTGGAGGTCTTCTACTCCAACCCCCTGCTCTATCTTTTCAGATGCCAAAGGCATTGCTAGAATATCCTTGGGTGTTTCGTTGGCTGCTGATGAAGCATCTGAATCCAAAATAATGGTAAGTAAGGCTCAAGCAGAATTAAAAAAGACATACTAAGCACAATGAAAATATTAGTATGAATCCTAGAATCTATGTTGGTTTGCAGAGACTGTAAGCCCACTGCTCAGAGAGGCTTAGTTGCCCTGGGGGTATAAGGGAGAATTCTTGTTGACTCTGCTGAAAATTACAAGAGCTATTTGTGTTGACTCTTCCTACACACAGGCCTGTGGTCCCACCTGGGAACGACGCTGTGGGCAACTCGATTATCTGAATGGCATCTGCTATATTCTGAATGACTTCGATGGAAATGTGAAGAAGATCCAGCCAGCTTTCCAAGGTCAAATGAGAAGATCACGTTTACACATTAGGTTTGAAAGCTAGATTGTGCCAAGATCTTTGCTACTTGAGAGATTTTAAAAAAGGCACCCAACTCTCTCACACTCTAGCCAAGGCAAAATATTCTGCAAGGAATTCTTCTTCTCCTTGACAGTAAAAATGACAATGATAGCACATTAAATAATTATCGGTGACCTCTTGTGACACTCTAGATTGCTAGAGGTAGCTATCTCACTCTGGTTCCTACTCAAACCAACCATGATAAGAAACCAGGTTGGGATGCACAGGTAATTCTCGACCTACAGCCCACAATTGAGTCCAAAATTCCTGTTGCCAAGCGAGACAGTTGTTAAGTGCCCCATTTGCAACCTTTCTTGCCACAGTTGTTAAGTGAATCACTGCAGTTGTTAAGTTAGTAACACACAGTTGTTAAGTGAATCTGGCTTCCCCATTGCCTTTGCTTGTCAAAAGGTCACAAAAGGGGATCACCTGACACTGCAACCGTCATAAATACAAGTCAGTTGCCAAGCCTCTAAATTTTGACCACGGGGATGCTGCAACGGTCGTACGTGTGAAAAACAGTCGTAAAGTCACTTTTTTCAGTGCTGTTGTAACTATGAATGGTCACTAAATGAACCGTTGTAAGTCAAGGATTAGCTGTAGTCAAAGAAATAAAGGGGATGAATTAAGCATGCAATTCTGCTTCAGCAAAGAATACTTCACATTTTTCTTTGGTGTCTACCTAGGAGTAGTCTCCTTGGCCTTTCAAATATACACAGTCTACAACTCCCATCATTCACAATGCCGCTTGGGGCTATTGCAAGGTGTTAGAAATGTTCCTTATGGCCTTTAAGTATTACTTCAGAGACAGAGATTCATTACAGGTAGTTCTGAAAGTACAGCCATGACTGAGACTATATTTTCCATTGCTTGGCAAGGCAGTTTTTAACTGAGTTGTACACAGTTTTACAAACCTTTTTTTTGCCTCAGTTGTTAAGTTAATTGCTGCTAATGTTAAATGGGACGCAGTGGCTCAGTGGGTTAGGACGCTGAGCTTGTCGATCAGAAGGTCGGCAGTTTGGCGGGTCGAATCCCGAGTGCCGTGTAACAGAGTGAGTGCCTGTTACTCGTCCCAGATTCTGCTAACCTAGCAGTTCGAAAGCACGTAAAAAATGCAAGTAGAAAAATAGGGACCACTACGGTGGGAAGGTAACAGCGTTCCGTGCACCTTTGGCATCTAGTCATGCCGGCCACATGACCACGGAGACGTCCTCGGACAAGCGCTGGCTCTTTGGCTTTGAAACGGAGATGAGTACCGGCCCCTAGAGTTGGAAACGACTAGCACGCATGTGCGGGGGAACCTTTACCTTTAATGTTAAATAAACCAGGCAGTCAAGCGAATCCAGCTTCCCCCATTGACTTTGCTTATCGGAAGCCAGCTGTGAAATGGTTGCAAATGGCAATCACATGACCCTGGAATGCTCAACGGTCACAAATTAATGCCTGAATTTTGATCACCATGGCGGTTGTAAGTTTGAGGACTGGTGTATTTTGAGGACTGGTGCTATTGCAATAGCACTTAGACTTATATACTGCTTCACAGTGCTTTACAGCCCTCTCTAAGCACCTTACAGAGTCAGCAAATTGCCCCCAACAATCTGGCTCCTCGTTTGACTCACCTCGGAAGGATCGAAGGCTGAATCAACCTTGAGCCGGTGAGATTCGAACTCTTGGAGTGAGCAGTGAGTTAGCTTGCAGTACTACATTCTAACCACGGCGCCACCGCGGCTCTGTAACTTTAGACAGTCACTAAATGAAAGATTGTAAGTCAAGGACTACCTGTATGTGAACCTCTTCACCGTTGAAACATCTCCTTTCAAAGGTTTTGGGTGTTTTGAATGACTTTGGAAGGTATCAAGTAGTCTTTGAAACACAAATCTTAAAAGAGTCTTCACCAGTCCTATACCCACCACATATAGTGGACTTACACTCCCATAATATTTCAGTCAGGCTGCCTTTCATTAACTTCAGGGGACCATCATGCACAGATAATCCGGGAGAATGGTAACACGTCCCTCCAGGCTGTATCTTGGACATGGTTTGCAGAAATGTAATTATGAGTTAGGATAGAAGATAAAATATCCCTGATTTTAATCGACCAGTATCATAATGACATGATAGCAGTGTTCCAATATCTAAGGGGCTGCCACAAAGAAGAGGGGGACAACCTATTCTCCAAAGCACCTGAGAGCAGGACAAGAAGGAATGGATGGAAACTAATCAAGGAGAGAAGAACAAATATAAAAATAAGGAGAAATTTCCTCACAGTGAGAACAGTTAACCAGTGGAACAGCTTGCTCTCATAAGTTGTGAGGGCTCCACAACTGGAGGTTTTTAAGAAGAGACTGGACAGCCACTTGTCTGAAATGGTATAGGGCCATGGTGGTGAACCTATGGCATGCGCGCCACAGGTGGCACACAAAACCCTCTCTGTGGGCACGCGCACCGTCGCCCCAGTCCTAGGTCTTCAGCTGAGTTTTATAAAACCTTTTCACTTTAGGCCTCTGCCACTGTGTGCAAAAAAAAAAGGTTCAATCAATCAATTTCAACTTCTCACGGGGAAAAAAAAGATCTTGCAAACTTGGAATTGATTGATTGAACTTTTTAGTCCCACCCAGTCTGCTGTTATCACTGCAGCCATGCCCACCCAATTGGCCACCCCCACCCAATTGGCCACCCCCACCCAGCCCCCAATGATACATAAGTGGGTTTTGGGTTTCGGTTTGGGCATTCGGTCTCTAAAAGGTTTGCCATCGCTGGTGTAGGGTTTCTTGCCTGAGCAGGGGCTGGACTAGAAGATCTCCAAGATCCCTTCCAACTCTGTTATTCTGTTATAAACTTGAGCTGACGTTGATGTTAGCTTCTACTTGGGAAGTGATCACATGGAAAAAGGGGTTAAATACCTGAAATTTCCCCTTAGATTCTGCAACCAAGCAGCAAGATCAATTTTCTTTGTAATGTGATAAATGTAATGTTTGTTTATGTATTTATTTGTTATATTTCTATGCCAAATAGGGGAAACCCAGAAAAATGTCCTCACCAAGGTCTGGGAACTTGCTAGGTTTATTCAGTCTCTCTTCCTTCTTGTCCATCCAGAGTGCGTCTTTGGTGTGGACGCTGTGATTTTATACGATGATTCTGGGAGCATTAAAGACTCCGACCAGCGCATCATGAAGGACTTTTTCCTGAACTTGATGGACTCCGTAGCAGGGGCAGATGTCCAGGTGAGGGCAACACTTGAAGCATGTGGAGCCTGTGTGGCCGATAATTTCAACCGTTTTATGGAATAGCCACACGTTTTTTGATTTAGAGCTGCTCTATGCCAGGGGTCTGCAACCTTGACCATTTTAAGACTTGTGGACTTCAGCTCCCAGAATTCCACAGCCAGCTATGCTGGCTGTGGAATTCTGGGAGCTGAAGTCCACAAGTCTTAAAGTCGTCATGGTTGCAGACCCCCTCCTCTATGCAACCCAATATTGGCTAGTTACGTTCTGAGCCCAAATATGAAGGGTATTATTCAAAGCTATCAGAGTCTAATCTCGAATCATGGCTCTTCCTGTCCGTGTGTGTGCCTGTGGGTGTGTGCATGTGTGTGTGTGTTCTTCTACATAGGTAGTCCTCGACTTACAACAGTGCGTTTAGTGACCATTCAAAGTTACAACGGCAATGGAAAGAGTGTCTTATGACCATATTTCACACTTATGACCATTGCAGCATCCCCATGATCAGGTGATCAAACTTCAGACGCATGGCAACCGGTTTGTATTTATGACGGTTTCACTGTCCTGGGGCCGTGTGATCCCTTTTTGCGAACTTCTGACAAGAAAAGTCAGCGGGGGAGCCAGATGCATTTAACGACTGTGTCACTAACTTAACAGTTGTAGTGATTCACTTAACAACGGTGGGAAGAAAGGTCGTAAAATGGGGCAAAACTCACTTAACAAACATCACACTTAGCAACAGAAATTTTGGACTCAATTGTGGTCATAAGTGGAGGACTACCTGTATGCCTCCCTCTCTTTTGAGGATGTGGTTAGGGCAGGGGTAGGCAACCTTGGCTCTTTTATGACTCATGGACTTCAACTCCCAGAATTCCTGAGCCAGCCATGCTGAGGGGAAAGGGAGAGTTTCCAAGCTGAGCAATGCTGGCTCAGGAATTCTGGGAGTTGAAGTCCACAAGTCATAAAAGAGCCAAGGTTGCCTACCCCTGGGCTAGGGCCAATCTGTAGAGCAACTTTGATACTTTGATACTTACTGTGGCAATGACTTTAAATCTTTTCTTTTTTACATTTGGGATAGAGTCCTGTAAATGATTAGTCCAACACATCTGGTGGGTTGATAATAATTCACTACTACATGATTTCCTATACATACTGTGTATGTATGTATGTATGTATGTATGTATGTACGTACGTACGTATGTACGTATGTATATATATATGTATATGTGTCTATGTGTGTGTGTTTATTACATACACAAACACACACAAACATCTTTTTTCTCCTTCTGTCCCCAGTTTGCTGTGGTTCAGTACTCCTCTATATTCACACTTGTTTTTGATTTCGCGACCTATAATAACACCAGAGAGAAGATTAAAGATCTTATCCACAACTTTCGTCGTTTCAAAGGAAAAACCTACACGCCATCTGCTATTGTCCATGTGGTGTGAGTACCTCCAAGGAAAGGAGGGAGGAAGGGATAAGTCTATGACGGGCCTTTATAGACCCACTCAGTTGCGGTTCTATTTACAGGGATAAAGTCTTCACAGCAAACCGTGGCATGCGCCCTCACAGCAAGAAACTGCTCATTGTCCTGACGGATGGCATCTCCAATGACAGAAGGACCACATTTAAAGAGGCAACAGAAGCTGCCAATAAAAAAGGGATAATCCGCTACGCCATTGGGGTATGCAGGGGAAAGGGGTTGAGACAGTGGTTCTAGATCAACATTTCCCAGTCTTGACCATTTCCAGATGTGTGGACTTTAACTCCCAGAATTCTCATCACTGGCCATGCTGGTTGTGGACTGCAGATCCCAAAATTCCTCAGCCAACATGGCCACTGAAGAACATTCTGGTACTTGAAGTCACACATTTGGAAGTTGCCATGGTTGGAACTACTAGATGGACCACAGAGGATGTATGGGAATTTGTAGTGGCACCCTATAGACCAGGGGTGTCAAATTGCTGGCCCACGGCGGGACATGTCATCCAGAAGCCGCGCCCACCCCATTGCTGGCAATGGCAAAACGTTCCCGATACGTTGCGCGATGTCACGTGACGTCGCGAGTTTGACATGTCTGCGTATAGACAGAGACGGGAGTTCTCTAGTCATTGCCATCTTGTCCAGATCTGATTTTATTAAAAATGGAACTTTGAGCATTCTTGTCACACTGGGCAAAAGCTAGCCAATGTTAGGAGCTTCTTTAAAGGGTTCAAGACAAGGTTAAACAACCTGATGATCTTTAAGTATTTTACCCCTGCTGGTTGATCATTTTAGAAGTTGAAGTCTGTCTGGATAACATCAGGTTGGTGAAAGTTGGCCTGAGCATTTTGGAAGCCCAAGAGTCTGTTTAAAGGACCAGACACGCTGGCTAGGGAATTCTGGGAGTTGAAGTCCACATTTCTTAAAGTTAACAAGAATGGGAAATGCTGGTTTAGTAAAATAGAGATGACTCAGGAGTCAAAGTACATAGGACAGGTGAAATAATTACGGCTTCTGAGGCAGAAAATGGCACAGATTATGCTGAGCTGAAATCAAACAAACTGTGTTGATTTAGCAAGACATGAATCCAGGTTCTGAGGTTTACAAATGATAGTTTATGGCAGAAATATATATTAAAAATGTGATTCAGGGGTAATTTTGGCCCACTAACATCTGTTTAGTAGCTGTGAAACAATGGTCAAGTGTTGGAGAATTCTTTTTAATTTTTTATTTCTTGAAAGCTTGTGGAGAAGAGATTTCACTCCTCAAAAGCTTTGAAATCTCCCCCCAAACTGGGTCCCCTCACTCCACTTTTGGAGGATGACGATATGCTGGTGTGTCCCTCAAGCCTCTGGTAGTGTTGTGCTCCTGGTTTATGACTTAAAACAGTGTTTCTCAGCCTTAGCCATTTTAAGACAGGTGGACTTCAACTCCCAGAATTCCATAGCCAACATGGCTGGCTGTAGAATTCTGGGAGTTGAAGTCCATCTGTCTTAAAATGGTCAAGGTTGAGAAACCCTGGTAACATGTTTTGCAAACCCAACCACTCAGACATATACAACTGGCTAAATCAAACCGCAGCTTAGTATGAAGGGGGAATCCACCCACTCTCACCCATGTTTACCTACTGTTGGGCAGGATAGCAAAGTAGCTCTTTTTTAAGTTATAAGACTAAAAGCAATATTTCTGCTTGACTTCTGACTTACCAAGGAAGACTATGGGAACAATGTATTAGTAGATTCAGTGGAAGTCACTTTTAAGTCCAGGAAACATCCTGGATGAAATTGGTCTAACTGGTAGCTAGAAAGCAAAGGGAATATGGAGTTCTGGGAAGTTAGTACAAATTTGTTTTTACAGGTAGTCCTCAACTTACAACCATTCATTTAGTGACTGTTCAAAGTTACAACAGCATTGAAAAAAGTGACTTATGACCATTTATCACACTTACGACTGTTGTAGCATCTCCCTGGTCATATAAAATTTCAATTGCTTGGCAACTAGCATTTATTTGCCGTGTTCTGGGAATCTTTTGCAACCTTCTGACAAGCAAAGTCAATAGGGAAGCCAGATTCAACAACCATGTTACTAACTTGACAACTGTAGTGATTCATTTAACATAAGGGTCTTCAAACTTGGCCTTTTATGACTTGTGGACTTCAACTCCCAGAATTCCTCAGCCAGGCACGCTGATTTAACAACTGTGGCAAGAAAGGTCATAAAATGGGGCAAAATTCACTTAACAACTGTCTCGCTTAGTAACAGAAATTTGGGGCTCAATTGTG